>NC_087063.1:32434401-32913918 GCF_963678635.1 Symsagittifera roscoffensis | reverse complement strand
CTGTAAATTGTTTTAGGGCTCCCTCTTCTGGCTGTAAACCGGGAAAGTGCATTAAGGAAGGTATCGTTTTTTCAAATCTGGGCGCAAGACTCCAAATGGGCTGCTCTAGTTGTCAGGCAGTTAAAGATGATAGCGTAGTGTTTCTCTGTTTTCTTCTGTTTTGAATGAAGAATGGCCCGAAGAAATCTACTCCTGTGCTGATGAAAGGGTAGTGAGTGTTCTCCCGTGGAAACCTTGAGCTTGGTAGGGGTGCCATTTTTGGCTGGAGGTTTTGTGCATCGAACCGTCTGCATATGAAACATTTAAAACGCACACTGCGTAGAGCCAGTCGTACACCAATAATGTAGTAGCGTTGCTGTATGAAGGATTTGACAAACTCTGATCCTTGATGTACACAAATATGGTGTGCGTGTTCAATGTACAATTTTGTTATTGCATTTTTTGCATCCAATATTATCGGAAACCTTGCATCTTCTTTCATACAAGATGCAAACTCAAGACGACCTCGAGCTCTTAGAACTGTCTTTTGATCCAAACAGGGATTCAATTGAACCAATTTGTCTTTATTGTCAATTTTGCTTTTTTTTTCTAATTTTTTGATAGTATTAGGAAACGATTGAGTCTGACAAATTTTGATTGCGTATAGCTTGGCTTTTTCAACATCTGAGGTGTTGCATAAAATTTGTTCATTTTCATCACTGGAGGATGGGTTTTGATTGGTTTTTCTGTTGAGAATCCTAATTTGTTGTTTGGAAATGAAACTCATGACTGTGGTAAGAGTTAAAATCAGCTTGTTCCAGGTAGAAAATCGTCTAATGTCGAAAATTGGCTCATTTAGAGACAATTTTTTATGTTTGGTCTGTCTTTGAAAACCCGCAGCAACCACAGTTGTTGCAGGCAAAGTATTATCGTGCCAAAGATACTTAGGTTTTTTCAAGAAGGCTGGAGGTGTAAGCCATTTCTCATTAATTTCCCTGGGTTCAAGACCTCGAGTACCGTGATCTGCAGGATTCAGAGTAGTTGGAATGTGATGCCATTGTATTTGATGATTCATTGTTGAAATTTCAGTCAGTCGATTTGCCACAAATGTTTTTTGCTGTTTCGTTGATTTTATCCAATCAAGTACTACCTGATTGTCTGTCCAGACATGTAAAACAGCTGTTCTGTTGAGATGAAGTTCTTTGGTCGCAAATGACAAAAGACGTGCTCCAATTGTTGCAGCTTCTAATTCAAGTTTTGGTACACTCAGTTGTTTAATAGGCGCAACCTTGCTTTTGCCAATCAAAAACTTACATTCAATGACTGTTTCGTCTAATTTATGCATTCGCAAGAACAGAACTGCGGCCATACCGATGAGTGAAGCGTCAGTAAATGCGTGTATTTCCAAACTCCACGATTTATTGCTTTGATTTGGAAATAAAATTCTTGGCAAAGTTATTCTTTCCATCCTGAGAAAAGAATCCAGGAACTTCTGTAGCTTGTGTTGATAGTCACTAGGTATCTGATTATCCCATTTCAGACCTAGCCTCCAAATCTGCTGCAGTAGAGCCTTCAAACCAATTGTTACTGGTGCTATAATTCCTAGAGGGTCGAAAATAGACGACAATAAGCTGAAGAGTTTCCGTTGAGTATAATTATCAGCTAGAGTAGGAAAGTTTTGAAGGGGATCAACAAAAAACTCATCGCTGTCAATTTTCCAGTTTTGTCCAAGAACACGAGTTGAAGTTTTTATCTCGTCGTGGTCTTCGCAAGGAATATGTTGTAGGGCGAGCTTGTTGTTAGATAAGAACTTGGTGAGACGAAAACCACCTTGTTTTAAAGATCCCTGGTTTCTCTTGAAACGCATTGTGCTTCACCTAACGTCGGTACTGAGGCAATGTAGTCATCCATATAAAAACTGATTAGAATTGCATCATAAGCCAGAGGAAACGAGTCTTTGTTGTCCAAAGCGCATTTTTGTAATGCATAAATAGCGCAGAATGGGGAACTTGTGGCTCCAAATATTAACCGCGTGTATTCATAATGATGAACTTTTCCGTTATAGCTCCAGAGAAAACGCAAGGCTGGCCTATCTTCTTCACGAATACTTACTTGCATAAACATCCCTTCAATATCGGCAAGAAGACCGATAGAATGTTTGCGGAAGCGCAGCAGAATCCCTGTCAGATTTGCAAGTAGATCTGGACCTGTGAGGAGATTGTTGTTAAGTGATTGGCCTTTAAAAAGAGATGCGGCGTTGGCTACTCTTCTGATTTTTGATGATTTATTTGGGTTTTGTACTGGGTGATGTGGTAGATACCAAGTTCGCGAGGGTTTTATTCTTTTCATTTCTACAGGTCGCACGTGTTTCTTTTCGAGGTCTTTTACGAGGGTTGCTTCGTATAAATTTCGTAGGTCGTTGTTTTTAGCAAGTCGGCGATCAAGTGATTTTAGTTGATTACGGGCTATGTAGTTATTCTGCATTTGAGTCTCATTCTTCCACGGTAAACCAATTTCATACCTTTCTCCCGTGTGACATATTGTGTTTTCAAGGATCCGAATTGCCGCCAAATTGTTTTCGGTATAAAACTCCTTTTCTGTTGTTTTTTGTCCAGTCTCTTCAATTTTCCAGAATTGCTGAACTAAGTAGTCCAATGGTTGCTCAACAGATTCATTTGACTTTCTTGTAACGTGGAAAACAAATCCCGAAGTTTCTCTGTTGCGCACTTTATCCAACCGTGTGGGAGCAGATGTTTGGTGATATTCTCCTGCAATTGTCCAGCCCAGTCGAGTTTGTATTCCGTGTGGTCGGCAATCATTTCCTTCAATTACTTGAATGGGGTACGTATAAGAGAACGTATTAACGCCAAGTAGCGCTCCAATTCTTCCGCCAGCAATATTGGGAAATTTTATGTGTCTGAAACCTTTGAAACCCTGACAGATTTCATTCAGATGAGCAACATTTGCAGGAGGTATATTCAAAAATGGCGTTTTATAAACATTACGAATTGGAAACGTTTGTCCCGTTTGTTTGTACGGTGCTAAATTAACGATGTTTGCTGTTTCTGATGATGAGATTTCCAAGAAGTCTGCAATTTGATCAAGCATAAAAGTAAATTGGCTGCCAGGGTCAATGAAAGCGTAAGTGTCACACACTTTACCATTATTGACGAACGACACTGGGATCAGCTGTAATTGTTCGAACCAAATGTTGGGTAACCGTTCAAATGTTGCTTTCTCTGAAGCAGTAAACCTTCCCTTTTTTTCAAAATGAATTTCACTGTCCGCTTGTTTTTGTTGATGGTATGTGTTTTTGTCAATGCTATGCGACTGGCCGTATCTGCTAGAGGTTGCGGTTGTAAACTCCTTATCATCTTCGTTTTTTCCTGAGACGATTGCTGCATATGATGCACTGTTTATGCTTGTAAATCGAGATGGATCATGAAGTGAAGTATGATGGAACCCTCTACATTGCTGGCATCGTCTCTCTGAAGTGCAATTGTTCCTTGAATGACGAGAACTTGAGCAATTTCGAGAACTCATGCTGTTTTACCAAATTAAATTTCTCAACTGGTGCTAAATTCTGGTAGCGGGGGCAATGAGCCAAAAAATTTTCCTGCGAACAATTGAAGCACTTTTTGGAAGGATATTGGAATTTGGTTGTCGTATTGATGTCAGACCCCAATTTAGCGTTTTGCTTGCTTCCCAAAGACGTTTGATTTTGTGTCTTAAGTTCCTGATCTTTTACCGCTGACGTCCCCAGAAACGAGTGCTCCCCTTGTAATCTTTCCAATACTTTAGCTTGTATTTCAAGCCACTCCTGAAACAATTGTACGTTGTTGTTTTGAACATTTTCACGGACAGCGTATTCGGTCCATTTCATAAGTAAATTGTCAGGAACTTTAGTTTTGATAAGTTTGAGTAAAGCTGTAGAATGCAAGTCTGCTTGAAAACCCAAATTTTGGAAGGTTCGAACTAACTGTTTCAAAAAGGATGCAAATGAAACAACTGAACGATTGTTACCAGTTGAGGACGGCCAAGTTTCAATTTGCTGAATGAAAGCATTTACAATATAGTTTGAGTCGCAAAAATGATTTTGAAGGTCTCAGTGCGGCTTTGTAAAAAGCAGGGTTACATGAGTACGCTTTGATGAGTGCTTTTGCTTTTCCTGACACCGAATCCTGTAGATAAGTCATGCGGTGAGTGTCACTAATTGTATGATTCCTGTCAACTGTAGCCTGGAACATGTTTATCCAGTCGTGGTAAGCCATCGGGTCTCCGTCGCAGTTGGGTAGCTTAATTGGAGAAAGTTTAACAGAAAACTTATAGTCAATTTTTTCTTGTCCCGGTAAAATAAAAAACTTGCGTAAGTTTCAGAGCTGTGCATTGTTGGAATGGGTTGAGCGTGGTTGTAGTTCTGATAATTGAAAAATTTTGAATTACTTTCTCCAAATGGATCTCTATTTTGTTGACTGTTTGATGAAATTGGGTTATTTATAGCCTGATCAAGATGATGTTGTGTATGTAGATTGTTTGTTTGGTAGCTGTTACCAATATGAGTATCCGTTATCTGGTTGTAGGGATGGTTTTGAACCGTTGGAATGGGTCGCGTTTGGTTGTAGTTAGCATTATTGGTATATAAGGAATAGTTTTCCCTAAAAGCATCTCTATTCTGTTCACTGTTTGATGAAATTGGGTAATTTACAACCTGATCAAAATTATGTTGTGGCTGTATATTGTTTGTTTCGCTTCGTTTACTGCCATGGGTGTCCATTATCTGGTTGCATGGATGACTTTGCACTAGCAGCTGCGGTGGAGTTTGGTTGTAGTTAGGATGAATGAGGTATCCTGAATGATTTTCTCTAAGCGCATCTATATTCTGTTCGCAGTGTGTTGATATCGGGTTGTTGAAAACCGGTTCATGACAATGATGTGCATGTAGAATGTTTAATTGATTTTTATCATACCCATGACTATCCACTACCTGGTGCTTTTTATTATCCCCATGACTATCCACTACCTGGTTGTTCAAATCCAAAGTTCTTTGAAACTGTTCAACCGAGTGACTTTGAGCAAACGGGTTCCGATTCGCTTGTATGACAGTAGGGGGAGATGTATACTGCTCAAAATTTTTCTGATGAGTTAGATGGAAATTATTTTCCTTTGAAGTTGATGTTTGTATAACATTTCCTGGTTGCTGACGATTGAAATAAGCAAATGAAGATTCCAATGAAAATTTTTCGTGGAGATTTGCATGGACTGCTGGAGCTGAAAACTGAAACGAATCATGGCTTTGATTCAAATGTAAATTGGCTGGCGATGCTTGTTGTACTGATGTTAGTAGTAGTTGATTCGTTGGTTGAATAGTTTGTTCATATCCTGTAAACCTTTTTCGTTCCAAGCTTTCTTCTCTAGACAATGATTTGTTTGCAGAGTGGTTCAAAGATATTTGCGGTACGTCTGTGTTTGAGTGTTGGTGAAGTAGCATGTCGTTCTGTAAGTTAATTGGCTCTCCATCAGATGAATTGTTCACGCAGTTGCTAGAGGGCTGAGTCAAGTGATTTTCGGCATATGTCCTTGACGAAGGGGTTTCGCCCGGATACAGGCGTCGATTTGTTTACGTTTATTGTATTAGAACCAGAACAACTGGTTAAGTCTTCGCTTAAAGTGTTGACGTTGTGGGTTAGCTCTAAAAGTTGTCTTGAAAGACATGCACATATCGCCATAGCGTCGTCGTTGTCTTCCGAAGATACATTTGCGAACACTTCGGTTGCTATTACTTTCATTTGTTCTAATCGGTCTTGTTTTCTGCGCCAAAATCTTCAAAGAACTAATATGGGTCCCTCTTTCTATCTATTACTGTAAGAACTCCATAGACCGGCTCATTTCAATTCTAGCCAGCCTGAATTTACTGGAGGCAATTTTTGCAGTTATTGTCGACGTCGACGATTTGTTGGTATTGGTATCGTCCATAGTTGTTGAGAGCCGTAAATAAGGACGGCGCTTGTTCCGTTTCGGACGTTTTTTTTTTGTTTTTTTTGCCTCTATTCAGTTTACTTCAAATTAAAGTTAGAACGAAAAATTTCGAATGTTTTTTTTTCAGCTTTTTTTTCAATTTATTTTTGTTAAAATGTTTGCTTTTGTTTCAAACAATATTTAAATGTTTTTTGAAGGAAAAAAAAACTTGTTTTTTTTTGTGGTAAACTCGAAATTAAATGATTTTTTTTTTAGTTGTTTCCGTGTTATGGTAATTAACAGGCTACACTCAAAGCAAGGATACAAAGGGATGACAATTTTCCAGAAACAACGAGAGGAAAACGCATCTACACACAAACACAATTTAAAACGAGCCAAAGGAAGGACAATTATATTCACATTAAGACAAGAGAGACCCAAACAACATGCTCAACAACTGCTTCACCATCTTTTATTGTAAAAATACTATTCGCCTTTTTTTAAACAAAATTAAAAGTTCGTCATATGTTTAATTAGATTTTACCGAAAAAATGCAAACAGGAAAGTTCGAAACAGGAAATGATTTTTTTTACGAAAAAATAAAATGCCGAAAAATAACAATTTTTTGGAAAAGGGGATTTTCGGAGTTTTCAACAAAATGAATACATGAGATGCAAGATCCCGTTTACGGAAAAACAAAAAGTCGCGATCGCGTCGTTTCAAATCGGGTTTCTTTTTTACTCAGATGCGCTCAAAATAACTTGGTTTTCCTTGGTTAGGTGAAGAGCAAGTCTGAAAGGAAAGCGGCTGAGAAAACTGATAAATTTTAGAGGTTTTGTTATAAAAACAAGTTTTGTTTTGCTCTCAAACTCGCTCTCCTCAGAGTAGTTACACGCAAATTTGTTCGCTCAACTCGGGGTTACAAATCAATATCAATGTACAAGTAAACATATATTGATTAATGCAAAGATTTATTCTTTTATGAAGACATGTACATTTTTGTCAGATCTTTTCTCTTCTTCCTTTTTTCTTCGATGATGTTCTTGTCAAAAATTATTTCTCAATTCTCTGTTTTTTCTATGTCTTCTGTTGTTGAATTCGTGACATGCAGCTGTTGAATATGTTTTCCAAATAATGTGAACTGCGCAGTCGCTTGTGTGGTTTCGTCTTCACAGATTATTTTCAAGGGTCAAACGGAAAAATCTGGTGTGCCAGTTTGAGGAAAAATACCGGGTAAGATCAGGGATCAAGTGTATTGAAAGGGGGTTTTTTGTTTTATTGTTTTTTTTTTTGAGATATCAGAGTGAAACAAAGAGAATTTTGCTCAAGTTAGTCGGCTGTCAGAAAGGATGATAGTTCTCGCCGTTCAGCATTCGCCAAAGCATGTAATGATAATCTTTCTTATCAACAAGATTCACGAAGGTTTAATTCAAACTTTTCAATGGTATGTTACAAATCGCAGTGACTTTCAGAATCAATTTTTGACATATTTGATGATTTATCATAGTGCGGGAAAGTTGCTTCAGCAACACCAAGAGTTGCAATTTTTGCGTTCCAATGCGACTGCTCATCTGCTTTTACTTTGCGAGATGTGACGTTTTTGATGCCATTTTAAAATGTTTCAAAAAACTTTACAAAATTTTATGGTTTTTTTTCTTCAAGATTTAAGTTGGAAAAAACTTGGATGAATTTTCTTTTACAAAATATGAAATTACCATTTCTGTAATTGGGTGCTGTCAAGTTAACTCAAAGGATGCAGATCTTATTTTCAATATCTGCGGGTTTTTATAATTTGTTACAAACTCGACTCATCGGAGGTGCGTTACACGCTAGTTTTAATTACAACAATAGCTCAAAACTGCCATCTTAGCTTGAATCGCGTTCTTGAAAACAGTTAATATGCACGCTCGAAACTATTTATGAAAATACAAATACAAAATTTCCGAACACAAATTTTCCTAATTGAGTGAATTTTGCTTAGCAAAACTAATATTTTGCCCTAAATAGAATATTTTTTCATCATTAAGTCTCTTTTTTTGACCGTTTTCTGTACTTTACGGTGATCGACGTTATCGCACTGTGAGGCGTGTCTAATGAACCAAAATAATGCAAGTAAACTTCATAGAGTTTGCCGAGTAAACTTGTCTCCCAAAGTCAAATAAGAAAAGTTGCTGAACCTTTTGATGCAAAAAAATGTTTGATTTGGTTTCGTTTTGTTATATTGTCAGATCAAACTATGGACACTTTCTTGCATCTCCAAGAGCTACCTTCAACAGTTCTCACTCAGATTGGACAGAATTTAATCAGCAGCAGCAGATGTAGCTCTGACGGATTATCGGTAGGGTTTAAAGACCTTTTAAACTTACGAGCAACTTGCAGGTTCCTAAATGATTTGTTATGTGAATCTCGTATTTACTTCCACCTCAGCATTGGTGGGAAAAATTATTTTCTGCATCGAGGAAAGTTGTTTCGAACATTTTTGGATTACCTGAAAGAGCGCACTAATTGGAAAGTAGCGCTTCTGGATTTGAAATTTTGCCAAAATGAGAGTAAAGATATAAGCGATCTGCTCGTTTTCTTAGAAAATTATAAAAAATTGTTTCGAGGAAGCTTGCGGGTGTTGAATTGTCGTATGGAAAGTGAGTGGAGACAATTGAACTTCGCATTATTTGTTTTGTATTCAGTAGACGCTCTGACAGTTGACACCGAAGTTGAAATTGCTGCAAATTACGTTGATTTGAAGCAACTGGAAGGTTTTAAAATGGTATCGAGAGCTGCGAGCATAATCAGAAAATTGGAATTGGAGGAAAGCGTTGACGAAGTAAAACTGAGTGTACTACGTTCGTACTTTCCTAATTTGGAATTGAAAAAAAATATCATATGATGTTTTTTGATTAATGATTAAATTTTATGCTGTTTTTTAACTACGTTTGCACTAACATTTTATGATTTTATGCTTTTTTTGAACTACATTTTCACTAACATTTTATGATGTTTTTCAGTTTTCGAAATTCAGAACCAAAATTTTTATGTTGTTGATCAAAATAACAAAAAATTACCGTTGACCACATTGAAAAGCTTTTTTATTGGTCCTACAGAGGGAGCTCACAAAAAAATTTGAAAATGATGCAATTCAATTTTTATAGCTAGAAATTTTTTCTGCAATAACTCGTTTTTTTTGATATCAGACAAAAATGATGTTTTCTATGCAGTATACAAGATTATTTTTCGAAATTAGACAAAAAAACTTTCGGTACCAGACAAACTCAAGAATTGCTTTCCTCGAAAATTTACGTTTTTGAAATAAAAGGCTGAATCTTTAATCCAATTAGACTTTTTTCCCAAAACTTTCACAAGTTGAAAGTGAAGGGAAAAAACATCTCTTGCCTGACAATGGTTATTCAGTTTATATAAAATAAAATTTTCGAAATTTAATTTTTTATAGAATAAAATCAAGTTTCTCAAAATCTAGTTTGATTTTTTCGTCCTATATCAAATTTGTTTGGCGCTTTTGTTTTTTGCTCTACCGCGAAGTAATTTTGAGTAGTTTTTACCGTGATAGCGGTGCTCGAGATTTTCTGTTCTGTTTGAACAGCAGTGGGCTTGTGGTAACTTTTTCTCGCAAGTTCATGTACCGTAATTGAAATTCGAATGCTCTGAGTATAATTTTATCATAAATACACTGGCGAAAGCAATTGTTTTGTAATCAGGAACTGGAATTTTTTCCTCGCTTACAGCATTTGTTACAAATCTCGTCGTTTTCCTACTCCCTTTATTAACATTTTCCATGTCCGTTACCACGTGGTCTATAGGCAACGCGATTGCTTTGTACCCTCAGATTGCTTTTGTACCCCTTTAAAATTACTTTCGCCAAATGTGAGCCAAAACTTGAATAAGCCAACCAACCAGTTAAAAATACCAAAACGTTTTGTTTACTCTTTACAGAAGTGATCTGCAAATAGTCACGGGAAACACTCTGGTACTTTTGTATAGAGATGACACTCTTCTGAATTCCACAATCAAAAAATACTGCATTGCTTTCACGCATCAATCAATCACGCATCGATAATTGATTCAATAAATAAAAACAAACTGAATCTTAATTGTTTGAAGCAAAAATTGAAGAAAAACAGTTTAACTTGACCATGTTGGACCCGAAAAATGAAGAAAATAGTTAAAATTTTTTAATTTGATTCTGAAATAAAAGAGGTAGAACATTTTATATTTGAAGAAATTCATCTCGAAAGCAAATAGAAATTACAGCAGCACACAACACAGTAAAAAAAGCATAATTTTGCAGTTCTGTGGATTTTTTTTCATCTCAGAAAATTTTTAACAGGGAAGTCACTAATAGCCACACATCTTGTTTGAGTTTAATTTCATACAAATACTGACAGTGCCAATTTGGTAGAACTGGAAAAAAAATCAGAAGGCTAATTAGAAAGTTTTAATTTGGGCAAGACAAGTTCAATCGCTAAATTAAGGCACAACAATAAAATTTTTGCGGTTAGAGATTTTTTTAAATCCAAATTCTGAAAATAGGTTTTTCTTGGGCGTGCTTCGAGCGCTTTTTCTTGAATCTTCAGTATCTGTTTTCCGGTGGTTTCTAGGTGATGGTTGGAAAGCATTACCCGGTAAATAAAATAAAATTAAAAAAATATTTTTTAAGAAAAGGATTGAAAGGAGGGTAAAAAGAGAAGTGGGTTTAATAAACTTTTAGAAACAAAAACTTTTTTTGCGGGTCTAAGAAGTAAAATATGATATTGTTCTCCGTTCCGCTTCATAAGACACAATAAAAAAAACAGGCCGTGCTGGTCTATTGGCGTTCTTCCATAGAATTCAGAATTTGTTTTTTCAAAATTCATTTAAATAACTATCCAACTTGATATTGTTTGAAAACAAATGATCGGCATGTGCTCAGCCCAAAAATTGAAAGTGTTTTTTTTTTCAATTCAAAGGTGACAAAATCATCAGCATGTTTGCTGAAGCACAAGTGCTCTCATTTAAAGTTTTCAATTTTTAGATGGCTGAAACTTTAGGTCATTACCGATTTCCAGAGCTCATGATAAAAAATATTATTTACAGAAGAATTCAAATCCTTTGTTTTTCACATTCTGATAAATTTTTTTATTTAAATGCTCTGGCAAATTATCTGCAAAATTTTTCGATTTGGAATACAAACTAGGAGAAATTTTTGAAAGCAAACTGACAAACTTTGTCAATATGATAGTAAAAGATAAATTAATGCTGCTAAATTTCATTTCAACTTTATTTGCAAAAATGAGTAGGATTTTATACAATGTTAGGTTTCTTATGTTTTTTTCAGATTTTTTCTTTATTATTTTTTGGGTTCAGATTTTATGGAAACATTGAATCCAGAATTTCTTTCTTGAGAGTACGACAAGTTTTTAAAAGCAATGAACTTTGTCTCAACTGGATGAAAGAACTTTTCAAAATAAATTAGTATATTCTGTTTTTTTTAGAGGGCTCCATATTTTTGCAGGTGTCTTATATCCTAATTTACCCCTTAAAAATATACCAATTAGATCGGGGCTTCATCAATTTTATTTGTTTTGGAAAAGATTGTTCGAGTGATATATCATATTTGAACAATTTTTATAATGGAACTATTTTTATAAGCTTCATTTTGCGCTTCCTTTGCCTTAATTTTTTCTTATATGTTTTGCAAAATGTTTTGCAAAAAAACACTTTTTCGGAGACAATTATTGTCATTATGCCTAATTTACTATGGCTCTACGCGTTTGTACAGCAGTTATCTGATCACTTATGCACAAAAACGCACAAAAAACAAAACTAATCTAATTTGAAAAAAAACTTTTCAGATTTTTTCTATGAATGTGGTCAGAACATTCTGCGTAACTTGCACAGCAACCGGATTCCTTGTTTTGTTTGTATTTGGGTGGGTGTCACACGCAGTAGAAATTTATTTTACTCTTGTATACTATAAAAATGTTTCTGAAGGAAACCAAGACTGCTGGTATCAAGGTGAAGCCCTGAATTTCTGACCTGAGAGATTTGAAGGACATTTTTCGCGCCCCAAAATTTTACAAAATTATATCACACGTGAAGAATTTTTCCAATTTGACCTGAAGATATTGATAGTTTCAGAATATATAAAAAATCCTGTCTGAATGACTATATGAAAAAAACCAAATATGTTTGAAGAATGAACCACGCAGCACAGATAATTTGTAACTTTTCAAACCTCAGCTCAATATAATGTTAACGCACCATTCTGTTCCAGAAAAAGAAAAAAGTTAATTTTTTGGTCGTTTAATTGGAATTTCATTGGTAAATGAAGTAACGCTTCCAATTTAAAACCATTCTGTGATAGTATTAATATTTTGTTTCTTTTTAAAAGATGAATTTTTTCCCAGATTGTACATTATAAAACTACTGCGGCATTCTGTGCTAATTGCACGCAGGTGTTTCAACCAAAGTTTTTTTTCATCATTGCTTGTTTTAGCTAGTGCCAATAAAAAACACTAAAGGTATCAACCGTACAAATCGATTTAGTTAGAGATATACGGACTTTCCAAAAATTAACTCAGATAATAGCCTAAAGCATTTGTTTTGAATTTTTTTACAAGCTGATTCCCGTGATTAACTATGACAATGCACTCCCAGAAAAATTACTAATTACGCCATTTAATTTGCGCGCTTTAATCAAACTGCATACTTTATACAGAATTGAGTTTCAAAACTAATATATGGACCCAAGGGCAGATCTAGGATTTTGTCGAGGGGCGGGGGCGGATTTTCAAAAACTTTTCAAAAGTTTAGTCAACTTTTTTTAGGTCGACCAAATTGATTTTTTCAGCTCTCCCAAAGCACTAAAATGTCCCTGTTTCTGCCAAATTTTCTGCGCCGCATGCAAAATTTTCAAAAAACAGACCAAAAAAGGCGTTTTTAGGCACTTTTCGGAAAATTTAGACCAAAAAATTGCGTTTTTTGGCGTGCGCTTCCCATCGAGATTAGTACGAACTGGCGCAAAAGGCGCCCTCATAAAATTTTTAGGGCCCATCGCCAAAAATGGATATTTCAAAATAGTACCAAGGGTGACCCTTTGGGTCGGTAGGGGGTAGAATCCCTGAAGGGTGGCATCCGCCCCCTCCCCAAATCCACCCCTGTATGGACCCCCAAATCCCCCTCAGACCAAAGAGGTGGTCTAATCTTTGGTGTTATTTGGTATGCACTCCCTTTGGTATTATTTTACGATTTCCATTTTGGGCCAATCAACCCGAAAATTTTTCTAGTGGCGCCTTTGGCTATACTATACTATATAGGCGCCTTATACTAATTTTGAAGGCGAGTGCGCGCCGAAAAAACGCAATTTTTTGGCCAAGTTTTCCAAAAAGTGCCCAAAAACGTTTTTCAAAGCTTAACCTGCGCCGCAAGTTTTTTGGTGAAAATAGGGTCATTATAGTGTCCCCACTCCCATCCTCCCCTCTAATTGATCCCAAATTTACAATTTAAAATAATCAAAACTCAAAAGATGAAATAAATCATTATGAAAGCAACGACATCTGAATACTCTCTTTATTATTGTTACTGCTGATTGTTACCTCTAGATTTGCATTATCGTCAGTTTTTTGCACTCCTCTATATTCGCTCCTTTTTCGTTGCCCAGAACAGCAATTGCATTTAATCTGAATCAGCCCAAGAATTAGAGCGAAGCCCAGCCCGAACGCTAGAATACACACGGCCAGTATACGAGGTGCAGTTTGGCTTTTAAAAGATTTGCGGTTTGTTTTTGAGTTTTGCTCGAACTGGAAAGATTCTTTAAATTCTTTTCGCTTCTCTCTCTCGTATTTCGTGCGCTCGTTTTCAATTGAAGATATGTTTTTGTTAATTTTGGATTGAAGTGTGGATAATTTTGTTGCTGCTATATTTCTAGCCAAATTTCGTCGATTTTGACTGCTGATTTTTTGCTGAGTTGGCTCTTGTTTTGAAGTGTTGCCTGTCAATCTTTTCGTTTTTCTTGATACTGTTTCCGGACCTGTAACATCATTTGCATCAAACTCTGCGCTGTTTGTCGATTCTAAGCCATGCATTGAGTTGGATGTTCTGCTATTCGACGATGAAGTGATCCGGTTGGGCTGAGTTTCACTAGACTGTTGATTGATACCATACACTTCATAAGCATCATTCTCAGGTAATTTGATTGCTTCCTTCGGCATATCTATTGTCTTCTCTTGGACACTTTCCGGCCTTTCGGTTGCTACTGTTGACGGTACTTGGACGATAGTAAATGATGCTTGGGTTTTCTTGCGAATATACGTTGTCGTTAATTGTCCCGCAGAAGCACCAGTTGTTTGAGCATTTTTTGTCGGTTTTTTAGTTGACAGTTTTTGAATAGCCGATTTCTGGTTTCTCGGAAATTGAGTTGTCGGCCTTTGACTTTTCGGTTCTCGAGTTGCCGGCCCTGGACTTTTCAGTTCTCGAGTTGTAGGTCCGTGAGTTGTCGACTGCCGAATTGGAGTCGGCTCTTGAGTTGTAGGATGAGTTGCCTGAGATGACAGCTTTTGAACTTTCGGCTCCTGGGTTGCCGAAGCTTTAGTAGTCGGCTTTTGAGTTGTTGCCTTTTGGGTAGTCAGCTTTTGAGTTGTCGCTATCTGTATTGTTGATAAGGTTTGAGCGGTGCGAAATTCGTGATATTTTGAAGAATCAGTGGTGACATCTAAACTAATCGGTGCATTAGTGGTCGTCTTCTGCGACCTAAGTGCCGGAGCAGACGCAGGTAAGGTAGTTCTTATTGATGTTGGCTGTTTAAAAATCCGAGTCACGTGTTTTGACGCAGGATCCCTTATTTCATCTTGAGATGTGGATATTTTTTGAACTGCTGGCGTTGTTCTCATGTAAATTTTATGTTGGTCTGTTTTGCCATTATTAGTATCATTCAAAGAATAAGAAAACGCTTCAGGGGTTACATTTATACCGGGAAAATATTGTCTTGTGTTTGTAACGGAAGATTCGGTTGAGAATTTGGATTCACCAAGAGAAGCGATATAACTTTCTGGTGTAGAACGTTGTTGCATCGTAGAAGTTTGTATAATAGCCTGTGAAGAAGTCGATGGCTGCACTGCAAAGATTTCAGAACCATCTTCAGCCCCTTCTGAATTCTGCAGAACTTCCTCGAAAAATGTTAGGCTGAAAACAAAATTTTTATTTATTTATATTCCAGTAGGCAATACAAAGTTCAATCACATTGATTGCAGCCTACCTTGGAGCATTAACAGGCCAAAGGCCCTCATAGTATGCCCTAAAAGTCTTTTTAAAAATCAAATTAGCATAATATAATCAAAGCAAAAACATTGCATCATTAACTTAATTAAAACTTAATTTATTTTAAAAAAATTAAGTTTTTTGTCACTGTTTGTTAAAAAAACTATTCATTAGAACCTCTTGCATTTTTGCAGTAAAGAGAATTTTAAGAATTCTATAGCAAACTGTTTTGCTGTGTTTTGTGTCGCACCCTGAAAAGCTTTTTAGGAAAAAGCGGTTAAATAGTAGATTTCAAGAAAAATGTTTGCTCAAAATTTGGTGCGAATTTCAGTAGAAACCAAAACAGTGAAGAATTAACACTGACAGGTCAGCCAAGCAGTCAGTTTTTTTTTTCATTTCGAAAACAAATCAAAACCCATTTTGGGAACTTTATGCAAGGTTTTGCAACAAAATGTTTCTTTTTGTTGAGTGCTCGACCTAAAAGTTGTACAGAGTTGAATAGTTTTTATGATTGAGCGGCCAAAAATTGATGTCGCCAAAGAGCACAAGGAAACCTTACAGCGGCAAGAGTGCAGTTGCTAATGCCCTCCACTTTCTTTGTCTGCTTCTGAGATATGTAACACATGATGTTTCTAAGCTTGTGTTCCAGATTATCATTTTATTAATTGCTAAACCAGATTACGTAACTTATACAAAATTCGGTATAATTAATCAAAGCAGTGAATCAGATCTTCGCCGCTAATTTTAGGCTCCTCAAGAGAGCCGTTATCGTTACGCTGCCCAAGTAAGCGTGGAGGAAAGCGTGATTCGGGGGGTGGATGATGGATGAGGATTTACAAAAATATGCGAAAATTTAGTCGGCCTTTTTTGAGGGGGTGTCCCAA
Organism: Symsagittifera roscoffensis; assembly: GCF_963678635.1. Taxonomy (NCBI): domain Eukaryota; kingdom Metazoa; phylum Xenacoelomorpha; order Acoela; family Convolutidae; genus Symsagittifera; species Symsagittifera roscoffensis. Next base: position 32,897,854 of record NC_087063.1, on the reverse strand, counting down.
AACACTATAAGGACTAAATGTTGAAATTCTGTTTATTGGCACTTTTGTAAAGTTTTCACCATGATTAATTTGAGCGTGTTTGCCCCTCAATAAATAAATATAAATAAGTTTAGTGAAATACGTTCTTAAGAGCATCCTTCTACAACTAGACCATACTTTTTATTTCGATTGTTCAAAGCATTTTCAAACTAAAACAAGACTGCTCGTATCGGGGCAAAGCGCTAATAGTTCTGACTACTATTCAACTGCTCGCACATTTTTTAATTAGAAAAAATTTATGCGCGTAAAAAATTCGAAATGGTCTGCTTTTTTGGTCCTTAAGGCCAAAATCAAGTGCCCTTGTTTTTCTTTTCATTTTTGATCTTCTTTTATTCCCCAGACGTAATGAAAAATAGAGAGGCATAATGAAAAGTAAGTGTCATAAAAATTTATTTAAAGCACCCATAAATTTTTTGTGGTAGCCAGTCACCAATTGAAGTAGATTTTGTTTGCAATTGATAAATTGTCTTATTTTCTTTTTGTTTTGAGCAATGATGATTTCCAGTTTGAAAGGGATATAAGTGTCAACACCAAAATGTTTGAAATTTTTTTGATGAAACCTTGAAAAATAATTTTTTGAGCCGTTTTTTGAATGCATGCATTTTGCATAGCGATTTCTTCTGCGCGGAATTAAAGTTTTGTTATCCTCATTTTTCATTTTGTCATTAAGCGCCATAAAAAATATTTTGGAAAAATATTTTGCTGGCATTCTTTCTTCGAAGTAGATGTCGAAGTAAGACGACCTGTTGAATTCAGTAATTTTTCCTCACATTTAAAATACTTTTATAATCGTTCTGACCATTGAAAATTGGAAAGAATTTTGTCTTCTGGTGTGTTTTGGCTTTTTATTGTCCAGGCAAAAGCAGGTATAAAAAATTACCATTGGAATGGTGAGAGTTATATATCATACTGGGGCCCTTGAAGTCGAGATTTGAACGACTTTAAAATAATTGGAGCGAGTATAACAAGCGAGTAGGTCTTACAAAAGTTTTCGTGAAAATTTAGTTTCAATCCAGTAAAGTAAGTTTTGTTTTTTCTTTAGCACTTTGTTTTGAAAAAAAAGTAAAAAAAAAAACAAAAACTGTTGAATATACCAAATTGAGAAAAAATGAAATGTTGTCGAATGTACTTACATTTTCAGGATAACTGTTGTCAAATATGCCAAATTTACTTTCGAACATGCCTAAATTATAGGCTTTTGTTTAGATCCCCTTATCAAACAACGAAAAAAAACCGATACAATTTGAATAAGAAAAACAGTTTTTTTTTTTTTTTTTTTGTGATCCGATTTTTTTTGTGCTACATGCACATTCGGTTTCTTTGTTTTTGTTTTTCAGAAAAATCACGGCTAAAAAGGTTTAACTCTGATTTTGTACACATTCATGTTCTGGTTTTGTATGAAACACACTCACGGCTCCATAATTACTTCGGATTTTGTACGAAAATTACATCAGACAATAAAGACTCATGGTTAAAACTATAGTTTTTACTTTTCTGTTGAAGAAAGTGAATCGTAAATTGAATCTGCAGTGGTCTCATTTGCAGGCTGAAAAAATGAGCTGATATTGTTGATAACGTAATCCGTCGTGTTCAAATTTTGGGAAGCAATTTTTTCTTTTTGAGCAATTGCTGAAAGCTCTAGATAAATGAAAAACAGCACAAAAATTGGATAAATTTGATAAACCATTTTTTCAAAGAAATTTAGTCACTGGAATCACAGTTGGAAATTATCGGCAGGATGTCGGTAAGCAATCTGATTTCGCAAATACTGAGCTAAAAACACCAAATATCCTTTAAACTTTAATTCGTTGTTAACCAAGTTCCCATTTTTTAAGAGGCCAAATAAAACAGTAATTAGTTTTGCGGATATTTTGTAGTGCAAAACATATATCAATTTTAAAAGAAAACTAATTGTTTATAAGTTTTTTGTAAGTAAAATAGAGAATTTACTAGTCGGCAGGAAATTTGTACATACAATTTCCATATATGATTTTCAATGCAATCATACCTATACGGAATTTAAATAAGGTTAAAACTAAAACAATCTACTTTCTTCGAAAGTCGGAACAAGTAGCCAAAAAATGAAAAAAAAACATTGATTCTTGAGTATAATAAATGAAAGAGGCGGCTTTTAAATCCGAAACAAAGCAATTCAATTAGCACGTGAATTACTTTTCAATCATCACTTTTTCACACGTTTCCAAGCCAGTCGAAAAGATTATTTTCTGATGGGAGAAAAGAAATGACAAGATTAGGAGATGAATTGTGCAAATGGTCTTTTTCAGTGGGAATTGTCAGTTGACGTCGTTTGTCTTGTCCTTAGCCAGACCTGAAGATAAATTGAGTTGCATGTTCACTAGTCGTCTTATTTGGGCGTCTAAAAGGGAACTAATCAATCGAACTTCAATCAAGACAGAAAAACCGGGTTAAATCTCAAATATCGACCAGAAATAGAAAGCTGAAAGAAAGAAAATAAGACCATGTTTAAATACATGGAGCTAACCGGGTCCTCGGTCCATTTGAATCAATATTTTGCTTTGACTTGATTCCATTCCTTAACCCCGATTATTGGCCACGTAATACAGCCTATTTTTTTCTTATAAAACTTAGATCCTCACTTTTTCTCTATCCAGTAAGATAGCTGAGAGTAATACCCTATTGTGTGGTTGAGTAAATCACGTGAACGACTTCTAATGGTATTAAAAATCGCATTCAGTAAACAGATTGCAATTTTTTGAAAGTAAGTTGCGGTAAGAGGAAGAATTGAGTGAAAAGGGTGGAAAAGTAGTCCGTTCTGCAATTCAACTCCCCATTAGCAACTATTAACAAGCGACGGGCGGTTCTGGGAAGTTGAAAAGGGAAAAGTGATATTTTTCACGCAAAGTTCACTAATTAGCGAATGCTTTTAAGCTTAATTGTTTAGGCAACCATTATTGTTCAACTATTTTAAGTCAATTTCATCATTGTTCATCACATATTGTTTTGAGAACAACAAATCACCAGGAAATAATTCAAACTTGACCTCAAACTCTCGCTTTTTGCTAAGTCCCGGAATTCCGCGTGAGATCCAATGTCGAAGTTAACTTTTGCCGGCAAGTCATCCAGAGAGGAGAGCTTGCAGAGCATTTAAGGCTTTGAACGCTGTAAAGTAATGAGAAGTTATAAATGATGAAGATGCTTACAGTAAAAAAGACAGCCCGTGGATGTCAAGTATCTGTCGAGGTAAAAAAAAAGGTGCAGGGTAAACAAATGTCTGATATACTAACCGGGGTTGAAGTCACAGAGAAAATCAGTACTTCTCCACAAGTGTATTAGAAAAATATCAGTTTTGCATCAGATTTTGGCAAGTGGCGTTTTATCTCTGATCAGAGATAAATCAGAAAATACCGCAGTACTGCAACAGTACTGAATCATTACTGCTACAGCACTGTTTTTATTCTGCTATTTTTCTGATCAGAATAAAATCAGAAACTTTGTTCTGATAATTCTCTAATCAAAATAAAATCAGAAGTTTTGTTCTGATACTTCTCTGATGATAATAAAAGCAGAAGTTTTGTTCTGTTATTTTAATGATTAAAAAATCAAAGATGTTGTTCTGTTATTTCTATGATCAGAAGTCGATTCAGAAAAAAAAACCGGAACAGCAATTTTTTGCATGAAAACTTTTTTGCAATAAATCTCAAAAAAATGCAAAAACCCGCGGCTAGGCACAAGCGTGACTTGAATGAAATTATTTGGTTGGGCTGATTTCAAAAACAATTTCGGCCTTCTTATCGAAGATTAATCTAAGAGGATAAAAATAAAAAGGATAGAAATAGCGATTGATCAACCACAAGAGAAAGAAGCTATAGTTTTCAGTCTTCAACCGATGAAGCCGATGTCTTTTAACTGCTTGAATTTATTGGTTGACGTTTGATAACATGATAATGGAAACTATTTCAAATCTTCCAGCGCGTCAACTTCGGAATCATCAATGTTTTTTCCGAGAAAATTGCTCCATTCACTTGAATATTGTTAAACAAAAATTTTCCTAGAGCATATGAAGCGAAGATCGCTGAATTTGAGCTTCGAGAAGACCTTTCAGATTCAGAAGAAGAGGTTCTCAGCTCGGCGCATTCCGTCTCTAAGAAAGTTGAACGAACAGAGTCTTGGATTAGAAAAAAAAGCGAAGGACTTTGAAGTTATTTTAGCAAAGTACACGCACCATTTAGTGAGCCCGCAGAAAATGTTGCAATTTCTTAGGTTAATGCTGGCCATTATCATTTGTAAGCAGACCCAGTCAGAAAATTATCGCCGTAGGAGCTTAAATGACCCAAATGAGGCCGAATCTTTTTTCGTACCCATTTGATACAACATAATTTGAGTAACTGTGCTCCGAAAATTAATAGAAGACAATGTTCAAAGCTGTGCGAATGCAAGAAAACGCGTACTAGAGATTTTGTGAACGCACCCACAGGTTTTTGTTGCAGGGGATTTATTCTCGAAGTTTACAATGAAGTTACCTCCTAAAGAAAATTCCTCTCAGAAAACACCTTGAAAACCGCCCAGTGATAAATCAGGATCAGCAGCGGCGTGGTTCCATGCGTAATCTTGATGAATTTACTCCTATGAATCCATGAGTAGAATCAGCGCGCAGCAGCCATCCTGTAAACAAGAAGATAAATGGAAATTTAATCCACCAGGCGCCCAGCATTATGGATTATGGGGGTCATTGGAAATAATAGTCTCCTGCTGTAAGTAAGTCTTCACTTCAATATTAGGTTCCTGCCAATTGATCGACAAATCTCGATGAATTTTTCTGTTTGACCAAAAGGTCTTGTTACTCTGGTAATCTTGGACCCTGACTATCAGCAGGCTCTCAGGTCTTATCATTTTCTGGGCAACAGTGCACAGTCTCTGTTTTCTTCACTGTTTGCTTACCTTTATATACCATAAGAAGCGGTATATCGATGCCCAATCGTAAGCAAAAGCCATATGCCCACGCTGGCTGAGGGAATAAGTCAGCTCACTCGAAAAGCGCAAAAGATTGTGCTCCCCACCTGAGCGTGAGCTCAAGACTGGTGATCTGCTTTGGATAGTCAAGTCGAACAGCCCAAGGTGCTACTACACACTCTCTCGTATCGTCTCGCTCAAATACGGCAGAGATAACGTCGTATGTATGTCGTCTTACGTATCACGGTGAAGAACTTACCCGTCCAATTGTTCAGGCTGCTCCGGTCCTTCTCCTTCTGGGGGTGGAGTATGTCAACAAATAAAAGTAACTCACTAAGTTCACTCATTGTCAAGGCAGCTATAGTGTAGTTCCTAGAAAACTAGTCTGTTTGCCCGCTAGGGGGGGGGACTCCTTGCCGACCCAAAGGGTCCCCCCTTTGTACTATTTTGGGCGATTGAGTTTATTTTATTTGGTAAGCTCATAGAGTAATTTCAGATAAGGTACACCGTCTGCTCGTCACGCTATCATATTTTCGGCCGGATAGATTCGTGCAACTTCTTAGTCTAATACCAATCTTAATCTTACTCTTATATCTCCTAGTCTCAATAGATCTAGTGTACACCGGTTTATGGGAGTTAGTTTCCAGAATGAGAACAACTGTATTCTAAGTTTAATTCAAAATGCTCTGGTGCTGAAACTACAAGTAGTCTTAGCACTTACAAATAAGTGGGTTGTTAGTTTGATGGAGTATGATTGGTTAGTATTCATATTTTTATAAAGATAAGATATCAAAATAATATCCAAAAATAAATTCTAGTTTAGATCTGGTTCCACCCATCCGGGGTTTACAGCGTTTTAGATCTTCAGTGTTCTACTGTAGTGGAGGATGGATGATGGTGTCTATCTTTAGAAGTTGCGAGGATATTCTTTTTTTTTCGATTAACAAGAAGGATTGTTATCACGATCGTTTCGAGAGATCGTATCATGATTTCTGATCGGTTGTGATGAGTGTTGATTTGGTTTATTAGAGAATAGCAATGCTCCAATCTCGTTCGGATGTGGCATGTATTTTGATTTTGGATGAAGTGCCTGGTAACTTGGAATTGTACGTATACTTGAACATCGACATGGCCATTGTTCTGTTTCAATGGGTTTCCTTTGTTGCGATGCCAAGTCGTAGTTTAAATCCTTTGAGTGTAGTGACTGTAGGCGGCAGGTCGGGTGTGTTTTGCCATTCCGTAGTTGGAGTGTTATTGGGTTGTCAAGTTCCTTGCTGCTCGTCTTTGGGCTGTATGTAATCTATATACTGCATTGTATTATTTACATATACAAATCTTTGTTAATTTTGTTTTTAGTTATGATCTTGTAATAATTTTTATCGCAAAAGCGTTCTTGTTTTTTTTCGGTTTTTTAGGAGCTACTCACCCTTGAGTAGCTCTCGTCAAAAATAGAGTGTGTGTCACAAAGCGTGGATGTAGCACGGTGGGTTAGGCCGGCTATAGAGCATGCTCAGGACGTCCTCTCTGGTGGGTTAGGCCAGGGGTGGAGTATAATTTCATGCTCTCTTTTTTGGAGGGTCCTTTTTGTGTTCAACCTTTTGTGCCTTTTTTATTACTTGTTTTCTCCTTTTTTGTCTTGGTTGTGTCCTTTCCTTCAAAACTCAAATTGTTTGTTTTGGGTTTGTCTTTCGACTTTTTTGTGTTTTGTTCTTTTGTGTTCAGACTTGAAAGTAGTCTCCAAAAGAATAATTTATCGAGTTCTAAACTGGTTTTAATCCGGTTTGGGAACCGTGGGTTTTCTTTTCTCAGTCATGCTGTTAGGTTGTGGTTTGTGGTGTTTATTAAGCTGCGTTAGTCAGTTTGGATTCTTATATAATTCCTTACCAACCGGGTGAAAGGAAAGTTTGAAATGTGTTAAAACTGGTTAGAGTTGTTATCAGTGAAAGTTAAAACTTAAATTCAATATTTTAATCAATTGTTCGTGGGCGAGCTGTGCGATTGTGGATAGGATTGTGCGCGAGTGAATATTTAAAACTATAAAGAAGCATCTTTGAAAAGGTTAGTACTGCTTTAATTTTATAGGCAACTTTTATTAATTTACTACTCTGAAATTATTGATTTTACGGCTTTATTTGGGTTTGTTACGGTTTTTATTTTAAGATTATTTACTGCATATGGGAAAAGAGTTTATATATCAATTTGTTTCTGTTTTTGGTGATATATTTTACTGCTTCATTAATTGTAAGTAGTTAATTTTCAAAGTTAAATTTATGATTTTCATACAAAGTTTTGTTTTTTGTTTCGTTTTTCTTTTTTGTAGATGATTGATGATCGTGCCTGTGAAGACTAGAGAAAAAGAGAAAACATTTATAAAGAAGGTCAGTTTTTGTTCTAATTTGTTAGAATGATTTATTTAATTCATATTACCTTATTCGTCTGTGAAGAATCCGTGGCGAAAAACGTCGTGGATGATTTCTGATGATGTTAGTAATTTAGCTATCAAACGAATGATGTATTTAGTTTGGAGAAGTGGCCAAAGCAATTCGAGTGCTTTAATGATTTTGTGCTCTTCAGTGCTAGGTGAGAGTTCATAAGGTGTATTTTGGATGAGGTTATAAAGTTTATGGTTATATCTGATGTTATGGATGAATTCTTGGATCAGGATTTCAACGGGCTGTAGGAATTCGTGTGGGACGATTAGTGGGCGGGATTCCTCTACATTGAAGGTTTTGATTAAGGGACAGAATATATACATCTGGGTGATGGGATCATAATTGCGGAGGATGCCTTGCAGGTTAGTATCTTTAATACAATAAGTGAAGTTAAGAAAGAATGGTGAGGTATATTTGGAGTTAATGTATTGATATCTGTGGTGAATTTGTCGTGCTGGTGTATTATGAGTGTAATGATGTTAGATGAACTTATAGTAAGTATAAGTGTGTGTCTGTTTAGTTCGTAACATGATGTCGTGTGAACAGTGCAAATCACGTTTTTTGGGTGTGAGGAAATGAAAAGTTAGTGAGAAGTTGTTAAATTTGTTAAAATATGAATCATAGGCTTGAATATCACGAAGTGCTGCTAAAATGACGTGGTCGTATTTTTTATCTAAAGTATTGAGGGTGAAAACGTATGGTGTTTTAATGAAGAATTTTCCTGTTAGTTGTGGGTTAACAAATTTATCGTCGTTCAGAAAGGTGTCTTCGTTTGGTCTTTGGATGTGATAGTCGTAGTGATCGATGAAATATTCGTTAGTTTTGGGTGCGGCGAATCTGATAAGTGACCGTTTATATCCGATTTGAGTAAGTTGTTTTGGAGTGAGTGCTGTTGTTAAAAGGTAGAGTTGAATGCTGCATTGTTCGTTATCAAATGGGGTGTTGTATAATGGTAGTGATAGTGGATTAGTGAAGTGATAAAATGATGTCCATGAAAGTGTTGGGTATAATACGTGCTCAATAACATAATTAGGGTGTTCGTCATTAGGGTCTGAATGAAAGTAGGTTTATTGGGGGGTAAAGGGTAAACATATTTGAAGATATTCTTTAGTGTTAGTGTGGAGTGGGTGATTAACAAATATTTTGGCTGTTCCTGGGTGAAAGGGAAATGGAGTATTGGGGAATTTCCTTTTGAAGGTTCGATAGGCTCGGTTTGTACTAGATGAGGATGATTTTGACGAGGGAGTTGGGTTTGGCGGAGGGGTGTAATTTGAAAAGGGAGTTGGGATTGATGGGTTTGATGATATTACGGATTGTGAGAGTTGGTGAATGGTTATTGTCTGAGGGCGCTGTAATTGTTGCTGAAGTGTGATAAAATTGTTAAGTTCATGAAATATTTGTGTATTTACAGAGCTGTTGTTGTCTGAAGGTTCACTGGACAAGGGGGAATATGTGGGTGTTACATTGGAAATAGGAGAGGGAGTGGAAGGAGGTTCAAATCTTATTTGGGAGTAGAGAGTGAAAAGGAGGTTGGAAAAATATAGATGGGCTGGGTCCGGAATTGTCAAATTCGTCAGGGGTCTCATGATCTGAGTTATTAAACTGGGAAATAATTTACTCTTGCTTGTTTGTTTGTTTACGCTTGCTTGTTCGCTTACTTGTGTGCGCATTGCGCATGTATTGTAAATTCCTTTTAGTAGAGAGAAAAGAAATCCAAGAAAGTTAAACATTGCGTATAATATAGTCAATCTTTCTAAGATGTAGTAGGGCCATCCTAGAAAGGCAAGAAGTTCGTTTTTCAAAATTACAAAACTAAAAATTATGATTAGTGATATATCTTGTGGTCTGTATTTTTCGCCATTCAAGTAAATTTAATTTATTTTTTCTTTAAAATATCCGCTGTAGTCTTGTGCGTAGATGTCTGAAAAGCCTGCTATTTCTGCAAGTTTGCGTAAGTTTTGATCACTGTGTTGTCGTTGTATTGTGTCCATTTTTGTGAATAATTCTTGAAATTGTTTTGTACGTATCTGGTAATGAATGTCGGTTTTAGAGTATATGCGATCGATTGTAAATCGATATTTGAATTCCGGGCAATAGCTCTAATGCTTTCTGGTGAAAGCTTTTTTGGTGAAAGCACAAGTGTAGGGTATGGTGTAAGAAGGTAGTATTTATCTTCGTCAGGATTCAATTGTACTACATTGTGGCTGTTTTCTGATCCACTTGGGACTGCTGTATCCTGAAAATATTTTCTTCGGGAAAGTGTATCAACAAAATGTACTTTATTTTATTAAAAAATTGAGATTCTTTTATAGCATCTTTTATCTTCAAACACATATAAGGGTGATAATTTTTTTGTACAACTGTAATGCCATAGTATGTTTCCCCCGTAGTCAATGAAATTTGATCTGGTACCTGATATCAAATATCCTGCATAAGGAATTTTGAGTACTGCTAGTGCAAGTGATTGTAGAAGTTGTGTTCTTTCAAGTTCGCATAATTGATGTAGTGTTTCAAGTTCTGTTAAAGACATTTCTGGAAAAATTCTACTTATTGTATAGTCTAGTTTCATGTCTAGGTGTATGTCATAATGAATTGCGCCAAAATAAGTGTTTTTCATAAGTGATAGTTCTTGTAAACTTGTACTGTCTTTGTCTTGTGGTTTTATTTTTCCACCAGTCTTTCCTGTGTTTTTAGGAGGTGTATTGGGATGTACGAATTTTTGTCGCTGGTTGAGTAAAGTGTTGCATGGGGATTTATGATTTTTTTTCCTGTTTCCATGTCGAAACTTTGTTCGTATTCGAATAAATTTGCTGAATATTGCGTTTTATAAAATGGTTTGTTGTTTTTACATGCAAGTTCCGTTTCTGGGTGTTTTTGGAAACGTGTCAATTTGTTTCCTATATTATGAAAGTTTCTAAATCTATAATTACTATGTCTGAGTTTTTCAGGGTTCACATCTTCAAATGGGATTGATTCAATAACAAATTCTTGGTGAAATTTTATCGTTCTAGCGTGTTTTTTTTGCTACTTGAAATGTGGTACAGGGGTCTTCGGGAAACCAAACAATTTTTGCTTGTGTTCGTGTAGTAGGATCGCAGTATCCTTGGTCGTTTTTGCAAGGGAGTCTGATTCCTTGATAAATTGTAGTGTCATCTTTTAAATCTCGTGTTAGTTGTACTTTTTCAAGTTGTATTTTCCAATCAAAAAACATTATTTCTTGGTATCCCTTATTTTTAGTGTCGGCTTTACAATTTGAGGGTTTGTTTATTCTAATGTGTGGTATCCAATTTTTATCATGGAGATCGTAAATTAATCTTCCATGGGCGCCGTGGAAGGGAAATTTGTCGTCTAGTTTTATATGACCTTGGTATCTTTCAAGTTCGGCTTGATGTGCAGTGTTATGCCTTTGTTTGATGTGGTTTTTAATCGTTTAAGTTTGTTTTTACAATCGTCAGGCCTGAGATGTAAAAGCCTTTCGATGTTACTTTGGTAGAAAGATTCATGATCTAGTCTGTTTTTATTTCCGTTTGAAACTTGGGAACAATGTATTTTCTTTCCGGAAAATGTAGCTGTGAATTTATGTCCTATTAGTGTTGTAGCTCGTGCTTTTGAGTAAATTGTAGCTATTATGTTTGTTGTTTCTATTAATTGTGGTTCGGATTCGCATTGAGTGACTTGATTTATTGCATATTTATGTATTGTTTTTTGTTCATATTCTTCACAGTCATAATGTGTGACTAGTAAATCTTGGGGTCCTGTTCGGGGGGAAGGATTGTTATGATAGGGTTTTGAGAAATTGAGAAAGAGAAGTGTTTGGAAAATTAGTATCTTTAGAAGATATATGTGTATGATAGTCCTGAGTATGGATTATAAAAAGTTATATATCCAATTGTCTTTTTAGTGTATCTATCGTGTTTATAGAATATTTCTGTGGTTATAAATGGGGGAGGTAAAGATTGAGCTGTTATATTTGGGGGGGTTAGTGGTAAGGGATGGTGAACTATATTATTTAGTCTTACTGTGATATCAAATTTTGGTGTCGGATTATCCTGTGTATGTATTTGTATGTTATGTTCTTGTAAATTTTTGTGAATATCTTGTCGGTATTGTAATCTGTTTAATGCCCAGCTGTGTAATCTCTTACTTTCGTGATGTTGACCAAATAATATAGAGGGTGCATATATGGTTGACCGTGGTGGTTGAATATTCTCGATATCTAGCGTCGAGATTTATAGGAAAGTTTGGAGGGAATGATGTTTTTGAGATTTGACTTAAGGAAGGGGTTGAGGGGAGTTAAAGTGTTTCTGGTAGTGACAAAGTTGTGTCAGATGAAAAGTCTATTGAATCGTTCATTAAATTTGCTTCACTTTGAGTGAAAACTTGTGGCATCCAATATGGGAGATGTTCTGTAGTAGCTGGGGGATTAAAAGGATTTTCTTGAATTTCTTCAGATATAGGGGTTGAACTTAAATAATCTGATGGGATGTTTGATGTGTTTTGTTGTGATGCGGTCTGGGGAGTACTTTGAATTATACTACTGGAGATTTCTATAAATTTGCTATTGGTGAATGAGTTATTTTGAATGGAACTCTGGGGGTTTGCAAACTTCTATTTCGTCTTGAATGTATAATTTGTCTGTTTATTTCGAGCTTTTTTTGATTTTGACTTTGGTGTCTTGCTATAATAAGATCGTGTTGGAGAGGGGGGTTTATATTATATACTGGTTCGTATTGTGGTTCGCTTAGAGGTGCTTGGCGAATTACTGGTTCTAGTGGTTTGGACAATCGTGCGTGTCTTTCTTCAAATGTATATGGATAGTCTTGAAAAGAGATGGGTGTTGATGAGTAGGGATTATTTGTTTGATTAGCTGTTGGTGGTGTTGGAGGTTCTTGGGATGTTGTTGGTGGGGACTGGTGTGAGGGTTGTTGATTAGCAATTTTGGAAAAATTTTAAAAATTATTTATTCATGAAGAAATTTTTTGTTTATTAGAATATTCTTCGATGAAAAGGGTTAAAAGTATCGTTGCTAATGCGAAAGTTATGCTAGCCTTTTTTATAACTTTGCATATTTTCATTATGAGGGATGTCAGAAACGTGAGAAATATTATAAAAAGAAGAAAAACGTCTGTTCTATTGAATAGATGTTGGAATATTAAGATAGTTATTGAAATGTCGTACCTGAGGAGGTGGTCAAGGACTTTTGAAAAAATAATGTAGGTTTAGCAAGAGAATAAAATTGATGAAAAAAATGCAAAAAAATTATCAGGAGGAGGATGAATGTTTCTAGGGTATCGGCTATTAGAATTATACAGAGTTTGAAAAAAATTGAAATGATTGAAAAAAAATTTCAAAGTATATCTTGAATATGGCTGACTGTTTCTGAAAGAAGCATTTGAAGAAATGACTCGTTCCGTAGAATTATTTTTTATTTTTGGGGCTAAATTTGAGTGTGGTCGGATTATTTATTAGTTTTGTGACAAGTGGGTTGGGTTTCGGTAATTTTTGGTAAAGGGAAGTTTTGAGGGCTCTTAAGGAGCTTCCTAGTTTTTTTTATTGGATGATTGGGGGTATCTAAGAGATGTTTGTACTTTAGACTTAATGATCATGTCCATTTCGTTCTTTAGGCTAATTTAATATTTTTGCTTGAGGGAGTTTTGAGGTCTAACTTGGGACAATATTGTTGATCTTTGTTCTACTTGATAGGGGAGGGTTGAAATATTGAGACTTTGTTTATTTCAGGTGTCAATTATTAGCGGTTTGTTATTTTCTGACCTGAAAGTCTTTTAGTTATAGTTAGAGATACGCATGAAGGTGAGTCTTTGTCGGCTAAAGAAGTCGTGTCAAAAATAAGGTGATGATTCGGAAAGGTTCTATTTGGCTGAATTTGAACTAGTTTGTTCAAGTGCTTTTCAGCATGATTTTTGAGAAATTATACGGGTGTTTAAAAGATCTTTCAAGAGGTGAAATTGTTAATTAATTTTAGAGTGGTTTCTGATATTCAGTTTTCTTTAATATTTTAGATTGTGGAATGAATGTTTTATAATCTTTTCGTGGCTGATTTCGAAGTCTCGATGATTGTCTATAATGAGATTTTCCTTTTTGATCTTGTGGTAGAACTTTTTCTTCTAATTTTCGATTTTTTGTTTCTGTTTGTGTTATCTTTTTGTTGTTGTCTAAATTTTGAGATAATTGTTTAAATTTTTTTGTTCTAATGGTTTTTGAATATAATTCATATCGGTGCTTCGATTTTATTTGTAATCCGAGTTATTGTGAATAACTTTGAGCCCTGTAAAGGAGTATGATTGAGTCAGTTCGCGAAGAGCGTATTCTTTCGGATAATAAGGTAAAAGATTGTTCCGGTGTTGAACAATTTCTTTTTTGTTTAGGTCTATAAGTGTGTATGTTACATCAGTGGGTTTATCAATTATTTGATATGGTTCTTTTCGGAGTAGTTGTAATTTTTTTAGAAATTCCTTTTTGTGTTGTAAAATTTGGAATTGAATTTTATGTTCCGATTTTTCAGTTTGTAGCTGGTGTGAATCGAGATATCATTTAGGAATTAATGTTTTGTCTCTGTAATAATTTTTTTGTTACTTCTTGATAAATTTCATTAAGTTTTTATCTCTGTTTAAAATCCATTCGGCGTGTGTACCGGAAGCTAATTTTAAAATATGTGGATGATGAAAGTGATCTTCATCGTGGGTATGTAGTGGTAGATTATAACATATTGATTCTTTAGTGGGTTGACAAAAACCTTGTGTATTTTTTGAAGAGTTTGCTATGAATATTATCGGTTTTCGTGGTTTTTGATTGAAAACCATTTCATAGGGTGACAGTCCTAAAGTTCTTGTGATTTGTGAATTATAAGATAAGGGGAATAGTTTTACATCTGTTGACCATTCAGTATATCCTGTGTCATTTCCGTTAATGATACATCTGGGATATTTTTGTAATGAACGGTTCATGCCTTCGACTACTCCATTAGTCCAAGGTCCATAAGATGTACGTGGTTTGTGTTTAATATTATATGAGTGGCATAGTGTAATGATTACGTTGTTTGAATGAAATTGGAGTATGTTTTTTCTGATCCTGAGTGTCCTTTAGTGTGTAATGAGTGGGAAATATGAAAAGCTATAAGCATCATAGTTAAAGGTAGACAGGGTACTTTGAGATCAGATTTTTGGTATTCTGAAATATCTGTATTCTCGTTGATAGAGGTTTTATTAAATTTTCTGAAATATCTAAGAAGGGTTCAATTTCCTAGAAGGGTGATATCGGCTTTATTGGTTTGGTTTTATGTTTGTGCCAAGATTTTAACTGTCTTATAACTGGGTCAAGGTTTTGATGTTTCTGTAATAATTCGAGTGTTATTTTTTCTGTTATTGGGAGGAAAATGTTTTCAATTTCTGTTTTTGATAGAAGTATTCTAGGGGGTCATGGAGGTTAAAGGATTGGTTTATTGTATATTTTGAGTCATTATTTGGTGAGCCTGATAAATGTATATTATCAGTTAGGTTTTATTTTTCTATTAAAAGGAATAGATCTGTTTTGTATGATTTTTGTTTGATTGGTTTTTGATGTATATTGTTTTAAATCTATGATGAATATGGTATTGGTTCCAATGTAGATTTTCCTAAGAGATCTGTTTCGTAGTGATTGTTTTGACAATCTAAATATAGTGGAAAATATTGTATATTATTAATCTGTGATTGGTCTATGTCAATTTTTACTGGATATTTGCATTGTAATCTTGGTGAAATTTCTTCTTTTGCAAGGAAAACTTAATATTTTGTGGTATTTCGACTGTTGTTTTCCTTGTTAACAATTCAGTTGGTGTTGTTCTACTATGAGTGTCGGGTAGTGCGAGGCTTCTTCCTGCTGTCCAAACTATGTGTAAGTTTGGGAACTTCATTAAAATTAGTCGAAATCTATATGTTTTATGGTTTGGGTTTGGTTTTTGTGTAAAAAGAAAAATTATGGGTTTATGATCTGTAAATAAAACTGTTGGATGTTGTGATCCAAGTATTAAAAATTCGTATTCTGTGAGTGTATATATTATAACTTTGTGCATTCTCTCATATGGTCAGAGAGTCTAAGTTCAGCTTGTGTGAATAGTCTAGAATTTGCTGAAATGAGGTTCATTTTATTTGTTCCGTTATGAGATAGTTTTTAATGCTGCACCGATGCCAAAGTTAGAGGCGTCGCACATGGCATGAAATTGTTTGTCTGGATCTGGAGTATTATTTGATATTTGTTCAGTGCGAAGAGTTTTGATTTCTTCAAATCGTGTTTGATGTTCTGTTGTCCATTCGAAATTATTCTGTTGTCTAAAGATGTTGTAGAATGGTCTAAAGTATAACTGCATTTTATATACGTTTTTACCTAAGAAGTTTAACATTCCAAGAAATTCTTCTGTTTTCTTTTTAATGGACGGTGGTTGACGTTCTTGGATTGCATCTATGCAAGATTATAATGGAGTTATAGTGTTTCTTTCTATAATATGTCAAAGAAATTTAACACGTGTTAGAAAAAAATGCGTTTTATCCGGGGCTGCTTTCATGTTTTTGTGTAGTAATACCTGATGATATTTTTCTAAGACAAGGAACATTTCGTCTTTTGTTTGTGGTTGCATAAAAACATCGTCTAAATATGTGATTGCATTTTTATTGAGTATGAGTGGTCGGAAAATTTTACTCATGAATGCTGAGAATGCTGCTGGTCCTATCAAATTTCCATAGAATAATCTATTGAACTCTTATTGCTGATTTCCAATAACGAATTGTGTTAATCGTCGTGATTGTTCGCCTAACGGCATTTGATTATAAGCACTAATCATATCTGCTGTTGGGAAATACTTACCGTTTATTTTTGTGAAAAATTATTTGAATTGGTTCAATAGGCCAATTACATTTAGATTCATCAATGTATGAATTGAGGTATCTTGCATCTAGAACTATTTTCAATGATTCTTCTTTTGCTAAGATGATAACGGGGTGTATAATTGTGTTACCTTTTGGCTGTTCTTCTTTATTTACTGGAGAAATGATTTCATATTTTTCTAGTATGTCCAGAAATTGGTTAAATTTGTCTTGTAAGTGAATTGGTACTTTACTTGCTCGTTGTTTTTTGAAAACTGCATCAAGTTTTAGAGGTAAATGTAGTGGTGAATTTACGTAAATTTTTGGCGTAAACTTCTGGGTATTTCAATAGTAAATCAGCTAATTGTTCAAATTTTTTTTGTGTTATCTGAGAGTGTTGAAAATTGAACATTGTTAGGATATTTGGTTGTTCTTCTGTGTATTTTGATATTTGAAATGTTTATTTAAAGTAAGGTGTTTTCGTGAAATAGTCTGTGTTTCGTTTTTCATTGCTTATTAGATTATTTATCGATAATTCTTTGTCAAAATTGTTGATTGACATATATCTAATAAATGTAAAATATTATTTACTCTATACGCTACTTCCTTTGTGAGAGAAATTGTTGCGTTAGTTTCACAATAACCTAAGAGTCCTAGAGGTAGGGTTATTTTATATGGAGAATTGTTATTTACATCTAAGGAAATCATGTCTGAATTTGAGTTTTTCATGTATTTGATAGATGAAATTGTTACTCGGAAAAATTTATGAATTGGTCTGAATTCAAGGTCAGACATATAGAGATGTTGTTTATTTTGTTCTTTATTGTATTGGTGAACTTGTTTGATTGAGAAGTTATAAATATAACCCGCTAGTGATTTCAGGTGTTTCCGTTCCTGATTGTATATAGAGTAAAATTTGGAGAAAATGGTGGTTGATTGTTTATTCTTTGAAAAAATGTTAGAGCTGTGTTTTTCCTTCTTGTGTATTTATCTTTTGAATGGGTTCTGCTGTTCAAGATATTTATAGTTAGTATATAGTAAGTAATAAATGGGATTCCAATGATATTATGTTTTATATCTGTGATATAGAAGGTTTGTTTAAATGGCTTGCTCAAAAGTTTACTCTGTTCCATTGTTCGAGTGGGAACAAGGAAAAGTTGGATTTTTCAATAATTTGTTACGGTTGATCCTTGTGCTGCTGCTAGCCTGCGTGTTGTTTTGAAGGGTATTATTTTCATTCCAAGTGGGGATGTTAATGATGTTTGATTCCGCTTCGGAATCTATTAAAAATTCAATTTCGAGGTCTGGTGTTTGAAGTTCATAGCATTTTGGACTTTTTAAAATGAGTGGGATTGTCCAAGTTTTTTCTTTTGGTAATTGCGTTTCTTTAGGTATATGTTGGTAAATGTTACTTGTGCTTGAATATTCTGTGGGTTTTTTTTCTGTTATTTCTTCTACTATTTTTTCTTATGTCTTGTTACTGCTTATAGGTCTTGTATAATAATTTAAGAGGAAATGATCATGATTTTGATAGATATGGGAACGATTTGGTTGTTCGTATATAATAGGTTCGTAGCCATTTTCAACATGCATGTATCATGTTAATTGAAATTGCATTGTCTGTGTCACTTTCATTGTCTGTAGATTCGCAATTTATTTGATTTATTTGCAGTTCTGTGCTTTCAGTATTATCAATACCAGGGGGGTCTGGTTGAGTTTCTTCAGTTGTTTGTACTTGATTGATTTGCCTTTGATGTTTAGGTGTATTACTACTACATTTTTGTTGTGAAATTTGATAACGTGTGTTATTCCTATGTGGTGACTGAGAGTAGTTTCCTTGTCTGTCCTATAACTTGAATTTCTGTTCTGTGAATTGTTGCGTGAACTATATTGATACTTATGATTTCGATCATTTGAATAATTTCTATTCCTATCGTTAGAATAATTTCTATTTCTATTATATGAAGAGTTTCTAGGTCAATCGTTTGAATAATATCTATTTCTAGAATTTGAATGGGAACTGGTATCAAACAAAATTTCAGGTCGGTTTGAGTTTGATCTTGTATAGCTATTTCGATACTGATTATTTCAACTGTTTGATCGACTATATCTGTTTTGTAAGAAATTTTGTGAATTTCTGTAGTTTGCTGATCGTGCTCGATAATTCAGATTAAAAGTTGATTGTTGTCTAGAGTAGATTGATTTATTTGGAAGTCGTTTTCCTGAACTATTATTACTATGAAAATTTTTCTTGGGTAAATTTTGATCTTTTTTTATGTACTGATGAAATAATTTATTTGGTTCTCTTTAATTTATTATACTTTTGTGGCTTATTTTGATTGTCTTGTTGTTTTTGTCTGCATACGGCAATGATCTGTAGGTATCTTCGGCAAAAATTGCACCATTTTTTTGAATGATGGTTTACCTTTGAAATTTTGATTTTTCTCGTAGGTGTTTAAAATTTCAGTGATTTTTTCAGATAATTCTGTATCGGAGTCATGAATATTGTTTATTTGCGAAGTAGTGGTTTGGATGTTGTTGACATATTGTAGCTTTAGGTTTTCCGTTTCTTCTAACTTAATAGTGATTTCTGCGCGTTCTAGTTTATCTACTAGTTTCCTAAAATTTAAATCTGGTTCTCGGATTGAGGAAGGATGTGATGCTCTCTTTTTTATTGCTTCTATTCGTAATTGAGGTGTTAGAGTCACCATTAAGATTTTTGTCATCTTTGTGTTTTTATAATCATGGTTATTGAGTGAAACTGCCTTTTCTAACTAAAGTTTCAATTCTTAATGCAAGTTGTTGAATTGTTTCAATTGATAGTCTACGAATTTCATTGCATAAAACTCTTTGATGTTGCTTATTTTTTTCAGAATCAAACATTTTTGAGAAATCTTGTGTTAATCTTTTCCAATCTGATTTCATTTCTATAGATAAAACTGAAAACCAATTTTGGGCAGCGCCGTCAATTGTGGTTTGGATTAAGGCTGTGCGTCTATGTATCCAATTTTGATGGAGCGGCGTATTTAGTGGTTCGGGTCCTATATTTAAAATTAAATTTGCTGTGACTGCATTTAGATAATCTTCTGCAGAGTATTCAGGATCTGTGCCTGTAAATACCATTAGTGGCTTAATCGATGATATTGATGATTCACCCATTAGGTATGGCTTAATAGTCATTTGTAGTGATTCTGCGGCATTTGGTAATTGAGAAAGTTTGTAAGTTGTCTTTTTGTTATTTCATTTTGTTGTAAAAAATATGGCAGTGCGATTTAGTTATGCATATTCGTTCTCGTATGCGAGAAGATCAATATTATGATCAAAATAATTGAATATGAACCATGCTA
This sequence comes from Symsagittifera roscoffensis, assembly GCF_963678635.1. Classification (NCBI taxonomy): domain Eukaryota; kingdom Metazoa; phylum Xenacoelomorpha; order Acoela; family Convolutidae; genus Symsagittifera; species Symsagittifera roscoffensis. The sequence continues at coordinate 32,878,246 of NC_087063.1, read as the reverse complement.
AGATTTTTTGTGAATCGTGTTTAATGTGTTGTGTTATTTCGTTACTAGTTAGATTTTCACTGATTGCATTTCAAAAATTTGGAAAATAATTGTATTTCTTGGCGTACGGTTGTATATCGAGAGTTTTGAGTTGGTGAATCGCCTTGAGGTTCTTTCAATTCTAATATAGATAAATACCGATAGATAAGTGAAATTGCATCGTTTGTGAATATTGAATTTGCTCTTGGTGAGTTTTGATGTTGTATATTTTTCATGTATTCTGTACAAACTTGTGAAATTTCAATATCTACGTCATCAGTTTGAATGAGATAATTGTCATGAAATGCGTTTGGCGAACTGATTTCTTTTGTGTAGATTCCATATTGAGACTAAATGTAGACTCCTTTTTTGAATAAATTTATGATCAAATTTGGGCAAAATTGTACCTGTCCTCGAGCTTCAGCTTGTGGATGTATTAAAAACGGGAGTGTTGACTCTTCTAGGTTTTCTTCAATTCGAGTCATTTTTGTGCTGTATCACTGTTAGCGTGTAATTTTCAATGTGTCTTGTTGGTTGATTCCAATTGTACAGACGTATTGGTTTGTTTGTGTATGACTTTTTTTTTGTTTTCCTTTTAGTGATGCTGGTAACGTGGTTTCTAGGTCAGAAAAATATTTGTTTGTCAATTTGATGGTTTTTATTTATTGAGTCTTCTAAATTGTGAAGTTCTTGTTTTGCGCTTGTTTCTGATTATGAGACTGCGTTTCTTCGTTTTTGAAAATTGTTTCCTAATAATTTGTTTTTGTTTGTTAAAATTTTTTTTTCTTAGTGTTTGTCTTTTGTTCTTATGTATCCTATTGTTTCTCTGTGGTGGTGTGATTACGAGGTCGTATCTTTCGTCATTTATTATACAGTTGTGTAATACAATTGTTTGTTCGTTTTCTAAATTGTCTCTTGACATAAGGCTTAGGATGATAGATGCAGAATTGGGGTTAGTGATTTCTAGTGTCTTAAACTGTTAGTCCTTACGATTTTTTGTGGTTGGTTAGGTTAATTTGGGGCGCATTTGTCGGCTTGAAGAAAAAAGCATATATGGATTCGTGAGAATGATTGTTACTTTCTGGTGAATAATTCTAAGTTAAGATAGACTTACCTAATCTTACTTAAGGGTTGTGATTTGTGATCAAGGGTTGGAGAATAGAAATCGATCCACAAGGTTCAGGTATAATTAGAACGCAAGTAGTTCGTTAGATACTTTCTTATGACTTTTTAAGTTTAAGTTTAAGTGTTTTAGCCTGGATCATTTAAGAGGAAGGGGATCGAGTGAAGGATGAGTAACCGAAGTTCTTCATTGTTTATCCTAATTAAAATGTTTAGCTATTTATAAAGTTTCTGTTAATTCTGGGTCTTTAATAAGGGTTGGGTAGTGAATCGACGTTTGAGATCGTTAGACACTAATTAATATGTGAGGGGGAGAACAAAATTGTTATATTTGATCCAAGGATAAACCTTTATGATCAGAAATTTAGATTTATTTTAAGTTAATTTAATGATCCAAGTGAAGCCTTGATGATCTGCAATTTCGAATGAAATTAATTCGAGTGAAAACAATAATAAGCCTTGATAGTTTTTCGATAAAAGTTTAAGTTAAAAAGGTTAAGTTTTTAGTTTTGATGTTTGATAGTTTTTGAGATTTGCTGTTGTTTTAGATGATGAAGCGGTGATGAAGGAATTATTTATAAATAATAACAATTTATGCTTTATACTAACTAATTTTTGTACTTTTTTATTCAATAAACATTTTTTTTTCGAGATGTTTTTAATTTACTGCAGATTTTTCAAGGAGAATGACTAGTGTTGTTTTCACGGTCGTTATTGTATAATTATTAGGTTTAGCGCCATGAAAAGTTATTGAAGTTGTTCCTTCAAAGTTTTATGTCATTAAATGAAAACTTAAATTTACTGCTGAAAGTATTCTAAATGTAAAAGTTTGATCTAGTTATTGTCGTACAATCATGAAATTGATTGGTAGATTTCTTTCTAGTCGTACCTCGTCTCTTGTCCGAGGTCTTCTTCCAATACCGGGTAGAACTCGTATTGTTCGGAAAATTGGCTCTGATCTATTGAGTCATAGGGACATTTCTACTAAATTTTGTCATATAAAATTTTTATAAGTGTTGTATTTGTCTAATTCTAATCTGATGTTCTGGTTATTTTTTCTAATCAAAAATGGTTAAGGTCTTGTTTGAGACTTTTGGTAGCACCAGATGAGTTTATATGTTATTTGGTAAACTCATAGAGTAATTTCAGATAAGGTACACCGTCTGCTCGTCACGCTATCTTTTTTTCGTCCGGATAGATTCGTGCAAGTCTAATACCAATCTTAATCTTACTCTTATATCTCCCAGTTTCAATAGATCTAGTGTACACCGGTTTATGCGAGATAGTTTCCAGAATGAGAACAACTGTATTCTAAGTTTAATTCAAATTGCTCTGGTGCTGAAAGTAGTTTCAGCACTTACAAATAAGTGGGTTGTTAGTTTGATGGTTTTTATTTATTGAGTCTTCTAAATTGTGAAGTTCTTGTTTTGCGCTTGTTTTTGATTATGAGACTGCGTTTCTTTGTTTTTGAAAACTGTTTCCTAATAATTTGTTTTTAGTTGTTAAAATTTTTTTTTCTTAGTGTTTGTCTTTTGTTCTTATGTATCCTATTGTTTCTCTGTGGTGGTGTGATTACGAGGTCGTATCTTTCGTCATTTATTATACAGTTGTGTAATACAATTGTTTGTTCGTTTTCTAAATTGTCTCTTGACATAAGGCTTAGGATGATAGATGCAGAATTGGGGTTAGTGATTTCTAGTGTCTTAAACTGTTAGTCCTTACGATTTTTTGTGGTTAGGTTAATTTGGGGCGTAATTGTCGGCTTGGAGAAAAAAGCATATATGGATTCGTGAGAATGATTGTTACTTTCTGGTGAATAATTCTAAGTTAAGATAGACTTACCTAATCTTACTTAAGGGTTGTGATTTGTGATCAAGGGTTGGAGAATAGAAATCGATTCACAAGGTTCAGGTATAATTAGAACGCAAGTAGTTCGTTAGATACTTTTTTATGACTTATTAAATTTAAGTTTAAGTGTTTTAGCCTGGATCATTTAAGAGGAAGGGGATCGAGTGAAGGATGAGTAACCGATGTTCTTCATTGTTTATCCTAATTAAAATGTTTAACTATTTAAAAAGTTTCTGTTAATTCTGGGTCTTTAATAAGGGTTGGGTAGTGAATCGACGTTTGAGATCGTTAGACACTAATTATTATGTGAGGGGGAGAACAAAATTGTTATATTTGATCCAAGAATAAACCTTGATGATCAGAAATTTAGATTTAGTTTAAGTTAATTTAATGATGCAAGTGAAGCCTTGATGATCTGCAATTTTAAATGAAATTATTTTGAGTGAAAACAATTATAAGCCTTGATAGTTTTTCGTTAAAAGCTTAAGTTAAAAAGGTTAAGTTTTTAGTTTTGATGTTTGATAGTTTTTGAGATTTGCTGTTGTTTTAGATGATGAAGCTGTGATGAAGGAATTATTTATAAATAATAACAATTTATGCTTTATACTAACTAATTTTTGTACTTTTTTATTCAATAAACATTTTTTTTTTCGAGATGTTTTTAATTTACTGCAGATTTTTCAAGGAGAACGACTAGTGTTGTTTTCACGGTCGTTATTATATAATTATTAGGTTTAGCGCCATGAAAAGTTATTGAAGTTGTTCCTTCAAAATTTCATGTCAGTAAATGAAAATTTAAATTTACTGCTGAAAGTATTCTAAATGTAAAAGTTTAATCAAGTTTTTGTCGTACAATCATGAAATTGATTGGAAGATTTCTTTCTAGTCGTACCTCGTCTCTTGTCCGAGGTCTTCTTTCAATACCGGGTAGTTCTCGTATTGTTCGGAAAATTGGCTCTGATCTATTGAGTCGTACGGACATTTCTACTAAATTTTGTCATAAAACATTTTTTTAAGTGTTGTATTTGTCTAATTCTAATCTGATGTTCTGGTTAATTTTTCTAATTTAAGTTGGTTAAGGTCTTGTTTGAGACTTTTGGTCGCACCAGATGAGTTTATATGTTATTTGGTAAACTCATAGAGTAATTTCAGATAAGGTACACCGTCTGCTCGTCACGCTATCTTTTTTTTTGTCCGGATAGATTCGTGCAAGTCTAATACCAATCTTAATCTTACTCTTATATCTCCCAGTTTGAATAGATCTAACGTACACCGGTTTATGCGAGTTAGTTTCGAGAATGAGAACAACTGTATTATAAGTTTAATTCAAATTGCTCTGGTGCTGAAAGTAGTTTCAGCACTTACAAATAAGTGGGTTGTTAGTTTGATGGAGTTTGATTGGTTAGTATTCAATAATTTATAAAGATAAAATATCAGAACAATATCCATTAATAAATTCTAGTTTAGATCTGGTTCCAATACCGCACCTAAAAAATATTTGAAACGTTTTTTTTTCGCTATTTTGTTTTTTTCAGATCACGAGTGCGTTACACAGAAAAATGCAGTCGTTAGTTTGCACTTGAGGCTTCCTTGATGGGCTCACTGCCTTTTGACGCTCTCTCACGCGTGCTAACTCTGAGATACTTGGAAACGAATTTATTTTGATTGTTATCGATATCGGATATTAGTCTCGAAGATAGTCTGAAAAGTACAAATGATCTTCGAAAAAGTCACAAAAACCTTGCTACAATGATCCAATTTTGAGTAAAATTTAGCACCCAAAGCAAATTTTTTGCAAAAAAGCAGGTCAAAAACGAAAATTTAAGACAGTTTCTGGATATTTTCATCTTTGAAAAAAACTTTTAGAGCCAAAGGTGACCTTCGAAAAGTTTCAGGGTCGGGAGGTCGTAAATAGTAGCAAGAGGTATCCTCTGGGTCGTTAAATAGAAACCTCAAATCCCTTATCGCCCCACCGCCTTCAGTTAGAGACATCAAGACATCAGTTAGATTTATATCATAGAAGCTCAAGCAAAATTCCTGCAAAATTCTAGAACTGAAAAATGAGTAACAATCAATTTTAATGTAATTCCCTTCATGGAATTACTGTTTTCTGCTGAAACTATTACACATCCAAAACTTAAGTTCAAATTTCGTGATAAAAATAATTCAATTGTTTTGACTCTTAATTGCTAAAGCTTTTGTTGTTAACCACTAAAGTCAAATTTGAAGGCAAATATGTTTGAACACAGATCAAAATTAATGGAGAAGAATTAAAAAGAGATACTAATAGCATCTTTTTTAAAAGGTTGTATTTGTCTAACTCTAATCTAATTTTTGTCTAATTCTAGGTTAGTTAAGGTCTGTTCGAGACTTTTGGTTGCACCAGATGAGTTATTAGTCTTGTACTATACTCATAGAGTAATTTCAGATAGGGTACACCGTCTGCTCGTCACGCTATCTTATTTTCGGCCGGATAGATTCGTGCAATTTCTTAGTCTAATACCAATCTTAATCCTACTTTTATATCTCCTAGTCTCAAACGATCTAGTGTACACCGGTTTATGCGAGTTAGTTTCCAGAATGAGAACAACTGTATTCTAAGTTTAATTCAAATTGCTCTGGTGCTGAAAGTAGTTTCAGCACTTACAAATAAGTGGGTTGTTAGTTTGATGGAGTTTGATTGGTTAGTACTCAATAATTTATGACTTTTTTTGCTTCTTTTGTGCCTTTTTTTTAACTTGTTTTCTCCTTTTTTGTCTTGGTTGTGTCCTTTTCTTCAAAACTCAAATTGTTTGTTTTGGGTTTGTCTTTCGACTTTTTTGTGTTTTGTTCTTTTGTGTTCAGACTTGAAAGTAGTCTCCAAAAGAATAATTTATCGAGTTCTAAACTGGTTTTAATCCGGTTTGGGAACCGTGGGTTTTCTTTTCTCAGTCATGCTGTTAGGTTGTGGTTTGTGGTGTTTATTAAGCTGCGTTAGTCAGTTTGGATTCTTATATAATTCCTTACCAACCGGGTGAAAGGAAGGTTTGAAATGTGTTAAAACTGGTTAGAGTTGTTATCAGTGAAAGTTAAAACTTAAATTCAATAATTTAATCAGTTGTTCGTGGGCGAGCTGTGCGATTGTGGATAGAAATGTGCGCGAGTGAATATTTAAAACTATAAAGAAGCATCTTTGAAAAGGTTAGTACTGCTTTAATTTTATAGGCAACTTTTATTAATTTACTACTCTGAAATTATTGATTTTACGGCTTTATTTAGGTTGTTGAAATTATCAATTTGTTTTTCTTTTAAGAATATTTACTGCATATGGGAAAAGAGTTTATATATCAATTTGTTTCTGTTTTTGGTGGTATATTTTACTGCTTCATTAATTGTAAGTAGTTAATTTTCAAAGTTAAATTTATGATTTTCCAACAAAGTTTTGTTTTTTGTTTCGTTTTTCTTTTTTGTAGATGATTGATGATCGTGCCTGTGAAGACTAGAGAAAAAGAGAAAACATTTATAAAGAAGCTTAGTTTTTGTTCTAATTTGTTAGTATAATTTTTTAAATTCATATTACCTTATTCGTCTGTGAAGAATCCGTGGGGAAAAACGTCGTGGATGATTTCTGATGATGTTAGTAATTTAGCTATCAAACGAATGATGTATTTAGTTTGGAGAAGTGGCCAAAGCAATTCGAGTGCTTTAATGATTTTGTGCTCTTCAGTGCTAGGTGAGAATTCTTAAGGTGTATTTTGGATGAGGTTATAAAGTTTATGGTTATATCTGATGTTATGGATGAATTCTTGGATCAGGATTTCAACGGGCTGTAGGAATTCGTGTGGGACGATTAGTGGGCGGGATTCCTCTACATTGAAGGTTTTGATTAAGGGACAGAATATATACATCTGGGTGATGGGATCATAATTGCGGAGGATGCCTTGCAGGTTAGTATCTTTAATACAATACGTGAAGTTAAGAAAGAATGGTGAGGTATATTTGGAGTTAATGTATTGATATCTGTGGTGAATTTGTCGTGCTGGTGTATTATGAGTGTAATGATGTTAGATGAACTTATAGTAAGTATAAGTGTGTGTCTGTTTATTTCGTAACATGATGTCGTGTGAACAGTGCAAATCACGTTTTTTGGGTGTGAGGAAATGAAAAGTTAGTGAGAAGTTGTTAAATTTGTTAAAATATGAATCATAGGCTTGAATATCACGAAGTGCTGCTAAAATGACGTGGTCGTATTTTTTATCTAAAATATTGAGGGTGAAAACGTATGGTGTTTTAATGAAGAATTTTCCTGTTAGTTGTGGGTTAACAAATTTATCGTCGTTCAGAAAGGTGTCTTCGTTTGGTCTTTGGATGTGATAGTCGTAGTGATCGATGAAATATTCGTTAGTTTTGGGTGCGGCGAATCTGATAAGTGACCGTTTATATCCGATTTGTGTAAGTTGTTTTGGAGTGAGTGCTGTTGTTAAAAGGTAGAGTTGAATGCTGCATTGTTCGTTATCAAATGGGGTGTTGTATAATGGTAGTGATAGTGGATTAGTGAAGTGATAAAATGATGTCCATGAAAGTGTTGGGTATAATACGTGCTCAATAACATAATTAGGGTGTTCGTCATTAGGGTCTGAATGAAAGTAGGTTTATTGGGGGGAAAAGGGTAAACATATTTGAAGATATTCTTTAGTGTTAGTGTGGAGTAGGTGATTAACAAATATTTTGGCTGTTCTTGGGTGAGAGGGAAATGGAGTATTGGGGAATTTCCTTTTGAAGGTTCGATAGGCTCGGTTTGTACTAGATGAGGATGATTTTGACGAGGAAGTTGGGTTTGGCGGAGGGGTTTAATTTTTTGAAAAGGGAGTTGGGATTGATGGGTTTGATGATATTACGGATTGTGAGAGTTGGTGAATGGTTATTGTCTGAGGGCGCTGTAATTGTTGCTGAAGTGTGATAAAATTGTCAAGTTCATGAGATATTTGTGTATTTACAGAGCGGTTGTTGTCTGAAGATTCACTGGACAAAAGGGAATATGTGGGTGTTACCTTGGAAATAGGAGAGGGAGTGGAAGGAGGTTCAAATCTTTTTTGGGAGTAGAGAGTGAAAAGGAGGTTGGGAAAATATAGATGGGCTGGGTCCGGAGTTGTCAAATTCATCAGGGGTCTCATGATCTGAGTTATTAAACTGGGAAATAATTTACTCTTGCTTGTTTGTTTGTTTACGCTTGCTTGTTCGCTTACTTGTGGGCGTATTGCGCATGTATTGTAAATTCCTTTTAGTAGAGAGAAAAGAAATCCAAGAAAGTTAAACATTGCGTATAATATAATCAATCTTTCTAAGATGTAGTAGGGCCATCCTAGAAAGGCAAGAAGTTCGTTTTTCAAAATTACAAAACTAAAAATAATTATTAGTGATATATCTTGTGGTCTGTATTTTTCGCCATTCAAGTAAATTTAATTTATTTTTTCTTTAAAATTTCCGCTGTAGTCTTGTGCGTAGATGTCTGAAAAGCCTGCTGTTTCTGCAAGTTTGCGTAAGTTTTGATCACTGGATTGTCGTTGTATTGTGTCCATTTTTGTGAGTAATTCTTGAAATTGTTTTGTACGTATCTGGTAATGAATGTCAGTGTTAGAGATATATGCCGATCGATTGTAAATCGATATTTGAATTCCGGGCAATAGCTCTAATGCTTTCTGGTGAAAGCTTTTTTGGTGATAGCACAAGTGTAGGGTATGGTGTGAGAAGGTAGTATTTATCTTCGACAGGATTCAATTGTACTACATTGTGGCTGTTTTCTGATCCACTTGGGACTGCTGTATCCTAAAAAATTTTTTCTTCGGGAAAGTGTATCAACAAAATGTACTTTATTTTATTAGAAAATTGGGATTCTTTTATAGCATCTTTTATCTTCAAACACATATAAGGGTGATAATTTTTTTGTACAACTGTAATGCCATAGTATGTTTCCCCCGTAGTCATTGAAATTTGATCTGGTACCTGATATCAAATATCCTGCATAAGGAATTTTGAGTACTGCTAGTGCAAGTGATTGTAGAAGTTGTGTTCTTTCAAGTTCGCATAATTGATGTAGTGTTTCAAGTTCTGTTAAAGACATTTCTGGAAAAATTCTACTTATTGTATAGTCTAGTTTCATGTCTAGGTGTATGTCATAATGAATTGCGCCAAAATAAGTGTTGTTCATAAGTGATAGTTCTTGTAAACTTGTACTGTCTTTGTCTTGTGGTTTTATTTTTACACCAGTCTTTCCTGTGTTTTTAGGAGGTGTATTGGGATGTACGAATTTTTGTCGCTGGTTGAGTAAAGTGTTGCATGGGGATTTATGATTTTTTTTCCTGTTTCCATGTCGAAACTTTGTTCGTATTCGACAAAATTTGCTGAATATTGCGTTTTATAAAATGGTTTGTTGTTTTTACATGCAAGTTCCGTTTCTGGGTGTTTTTGGAAACGTGTCAATTTGTTTCCTATATTATGAAAGTTTCTAAATCTATAATTACTATGTCTGAGTTGTTCAGGGTTCACATCTTCAAATGGGATTGATTCAATAACAAAGTCTTGGTGAAATTTTATCGTTCTAGCGTGTTTTTTTTTGCTACTTGAAATGTGGTACAGGTGTCTTCGGGAAACCAAACAATTTTTGCTTGTGTTCGTGTAGTAGGATCGCAGTATCCTTGGTCGTTTTTGCAAGGGAGTCTGATCCCTTGATAAATTGTAGTGTCATCTTTTAAATCTCGTGTTAGTTGTACTTTTTCAAGTTGTATTTTCCAATCAAGAAACATTATTTCTTGGTATCCTTTATTTTTAGTGTCGGCTTTACAATTTGAGGGTTTGTTTATTCCAATGTGTGGTATCCAATTTTTATCATGGAGATCGTAAATTAATCTTCCATGTGCGCCGTGGAAGGGAAATTTGTCGTCTAGTTTTATATGACCTTGGTATCTTTCAAGTTCGGCTTGATGTGCAGTGTTGTGCCTTTGTTTGATGTGGTTTTTAATCGTTTAAGTTTGTTTTTACAATCGTCAGGCCTGAGATGTAAAAGCCTTTTGATGTTACTTTGGTAGAAAGATTCATGATCTAGTCTGTTTTTATTTCCGTTTGAAACTTGGGAACAATGTATTTTCTTTCCGGAAAATGTAGCTGTGAATTTATATCCTATTAGTGTTGTAGCTCGTGCTTTTGAGTAAATTGTAGCTATTATGTTTGTTGTTTCTATTAATTGTGGTTCGGATTCGCATTGAGTGACTTGATTTATTGCATATTTATGAATTGTTTTTTGTTCATATTCTTCACAGTCATAATGTGTGACTAGTAAATCTTGGGGTCCTGTTCGGGGGGAAGGATTGTTATGATAGGGTTTTGAGAAATTGAGAAAGAGAAGTGTTTGGAAAATTAGTATCTTTAGAAGATATATGTGTATGATAGCCCTGAGTATGGATTATAAAAAGTTATATATCCAATTGTCTTTTTAGTGTATATATCGTGTTTATAGAATATTTCTGTGGTTATAAATGGGGGAGGTAAAGATTGAGCTGTTATATTTGGGGGGGGGGGGGGTTAATGGTAAGGGATGGTGAACTATATTATTTAGTCTTACTGTGATATCAAATTTTGGTGTCGGATTATCCTGTGTATGTATTTGTATGTTATGTTCTTGTAAATTTTTGTGAATATCTTGTCGGTTTTGTAATCTGTTTAATGCCCAGCTGTGTAATCTCTTACTTTCGTGATGTTGACTAAATAATATAGAGGGTGCATATATGGTTGACCGTGGTGGTTGAATATTCTCGATATCTAGCGTCGAGATTTATAGGAAAGTTTGGAGGGAATGATGTTTTTGAGATTTGACTTAAGGAAGGGGTTGAGGGGAGTTAAAGTGTTTCTGGTAGTGACAAAGTTGTGTCAGATGAAAAGTCTATTGAATCGTTCATTAAATTTGCTTCACTTTGAGTGAAAACTTGTGGCATCCAATATGGGAGATGTTCTGTAGTAGCTGGGGGATTAAAAGGATTTTCTTGAATTTCTTCAGATATAGGGGTTGAACTTAAATAATCTGATGGGATGTTTGATGTGTTTTGTTGTGATGCGGTCTGGGGAGTACTTTGAATTATACTACTGGAGATTTCTATAAATTTGCTATTGGTGAATGAGTTATTTTGAATGGAACTCTGGGGGTTTGCAAACTTCTATTTCGTCTTGAATGTATAACTTGTCTGTTTATTTCGAGCTTTTTTTGATTTTGACTTTGGTGTCTTGCTATAATAAGATCGTGTTGGAGAGGGGGTTTATATTATATACTGGTTCGTATTGTGGTTCGCTTAGAGGTGCTTGGCGAATTACTGGTTCTAGTGGTTTGGACAATCGTGCGTGTCTTTCTTCAAATGTATATGGATAGTCTTGAAAAGAGATGGGTGTTGATGAGTAGGGGTTATTTGTTTGATTAGCTGTTGGTGGTGTTGGAGGTTCTTGGGATGTTGTTGGTGGGGACTGGTGTGAGGGTTGTTGATTAGCAATTTTGGAAAAATTTTAAAAATTATTTATTCATGAAGAAATTTTTTGTTTATTAGAATATTCTTCGATGAAAAGGGTTAAAAGTATCGTTGCTAATGCAAAAGTTATGCTAGCCTTCTTTATAACTTTGCATATTTTCATTATGAGGGATGTCAGAAACGTGAGAAATATTATAAAAAGAAGAAAAACGTCTGTTCTATTGAATAGATGTTGGAATATTTAGATAGTTATTGAAATGTCGTACCTGAGGAGGTGGTCAAGGACTTTTGAAAAAATAATGTAGGTTTAGCAAGAGAATAAAATTGATGGAAAAAATGCAAAAAAATTATCAGGAGGAGGATGAATGTTTCTAGGGTATCGGCTATTAGAATTATACAGAGTTTGAAAAAAATTGAAATGATTGAAAAAAAATTTCAAAGTATATCTTGAATATGGCTGACTGTTTCTGAAAGAAGCATTTGAAGAAATGACTCTTTCCGTAGAAATTTTTTTTATTTTTTGGGGCTAAATTTGAGTGTGGTCAGATTATTTATTAGTTTTGTGACAAGTGGGTTGGGTTTCGGTAATTTTTGGTAAAGGGAATTTTTGAGGGCTCTTAAGGAGCTTCCTAGTTTTTTGTTTATTGGATGATTGGGGGTATCTAAGAGATATTTGTACTTTAGACTTAATGATCATGTCCATTTCGTTCTTTAGGCTAATTTAATATTTTTGCTTGAGGGAGTTTTTAGGTCTAACTTGGGACAATATTGTTGATCTTTGTTCTACTTGATAGGGGAGGGTTGAAATATTAAGATTTTGTTTATTTCAGGTGTCAATTATTGGCGGTTTGTTATTTTCTGACCTGAAAGTCTTTTAGTTATAGTTAGAGATACGCTTGAAGGTGATTCTTTGTCGGCTAATAAAGTCGTGTCAAAAATAAGGTGATGATTCGGAAAGGTTCTATTTGGCTGAATTTGAACTAGTTTATTCAAGTGCTTTTCAGCCTGAATTTTGAGAAATTATACGGGTGTTTAAAAGATCTTTCAAGAGGTGAAAGTGTCAATTAATTTTAAAGCGGTTTCTGATATTCAGTTTTCTTTAATATTTTAGATTGTGGAATGAATGTTTTATAATCTTTTCTTGGCTGAGTTCAAAGTCTCGATGATTGTCTATACTGAGATTTTCCTTTTTGATTTTGTGGTAGAACTTTTTCTTTTAATTTTCCATTTTTTGTTTCTGTTTGTGTTATCTTTTTGTTGTTGTCTAAATTTTAAGATGTTTGTTCAAATTTTTTTGTTCTAATGGTTTTTGAATATAATTCATATCGGTGCTTCGATTTTGTTTGTAATCCGAGTTATTGTGAATAACTTTGAGCCCTGTAAAGGAGTATGATTGAGTCAGTTCGCGAAGAGCGTACTCTTTCGGATAATAAGGTAAAAGATTGTTCCGGTGTTGAACAATTTCTTTTTAGCTTAGGTCTATAAGTGTGTATGTTACATCAGTGGGTTTATCAATTATTTGATATGGTTTTTTTCGGAAGGGTTGTAATTTTTTAGAAATTCCTTTTTGTGTTGTAAAATTTGGAATTGAATTTTATGTTCCGATTTTTCAGTTTGTAGCTGGTGTGAATCGAGATATCATTTAGGAATTATTGTTTTGTCTCTGTAATAATTTTTTTGTTACTTTTTGATAAATTTCATTAAGTTTTTATCTCTGTTTAAAATCCATTCGGCGTGTGTACCGGAAGCTAATTTTAAAATTTGTGGATGATGAAGGTGATCTTCATCGTGGGTATGTAGTGGTAGATTATAACATATTGATTCTTTAGTGGGTTGACAATAACCTTGTGTAATTTTTGAAGAGTTTGTTATGAATATTATCGGTTTTCGTGGTTTTTGATTGAAAACCATTTCATAGGGTGACAGTCCTAAAGTTCTTGTGATTTGTGAATTATAAGATAAGGGGAATATTTTTACATTTGATGACCATTCATTATATCCTGTGTCATTTCCGTTAATGATACATCTGGGATATTTTTGTAATGAACGGTTCATGCCTTCGACTACTCCATTAGTCCAAGGTCCATAAGATGTACGTGGTTTGTGTTTAATATTATATGAGTGGCATAGTGTAATGATTTCATTGTTTGAATGAAATTGGAGTATGTTTTTTCTGATCCTGAGTGTCCTTTAGTGTGTAATGAGTGGGAAATATGGAAAGCTATAAGCATCATACTTAAAGGTAGACAGGGTACTTTGAGATCAGATGTTTGGTATTCTAAAATATCTGTATTTTCGTTGATAGAGGTCTTAATTAATTTTCTGAAATATCTAAGAAGGGTTCAATTTCCTAGAAGGGTGATATCGGCTTTAATTGGTTTGGTTTTGTATTTGTGCCAAGATTTTAATTGTCTAATAACTGGGTCAAGGTTTTGATGTTTCTGTAATAATTCGAGTGTTATTTTTTCTGTTATTGGGAGGAAAATGTTTTCAATTTCTATTTTTGATAGAAGTATTGTAGGGGGTCATGGAGGTTAAAGACTTGGGATATTGTATATTTTGAGTCATTGTTTGGTGGGCCTGATAAATGTATATTATCAGTTAGGTTTCATTTTTCTATTAAAAGGAATAGATATGTTTTGTATGATTTTTGTTTGATTGGTTTTTGCTGTGTATTGTTTTAAATCTATGATGAATATGGTATTGGTTCAAATGTAGATTTTCCTAAGAGATCTGTTTAGTAGTGATTGTTTTGACAATCTAAATATAGTGGAAAATATTGTATATTATTAATCTGTGATTGGTCTATGTCAATTTTTACTGGATATTTGCATTGTAATCTTGGTGAAGTTTCTTCTTTTGCAAGGAAAACTTAATATTTTGTGGTATTTCGACTGTTGTTTTCCTTGTTAATAATTCAGTTGGTGTTGTTCTACTATGAGTGTCGGGTAGTGCGAGGCTTCTTCCTGCTGTCCAAACTATGTGTAAGTTTGGGAACTTCATTAAAATTAGTCGAAATCTATATATTTTATGGTTTGGGTTTGGTTTTTGTGTAAAAAGAAAAATTATGGGTTTATGATCTGTAAATAAAACTGTTGGATGTTGTGATCCAAGTATTAAAAATTCGTATTCTATGAGTGTATATATTATAAATTTGTGCATTCTCTCATATGGTCAGAGAGTCTAAGTTCAGCTTGTGTGAATAGTCTAGAATTTGCTGAAATGAGGTTCATTTTATTTGTTCCGTTATGAGATAGTTTTTAATGCTGCACCGATGCCAAAGTTAGAGGCGTCGCACATGGCATAAAATTGTTAGTCTGGATCTGGAGTATTATTTGATATTTGTTCAGTGCGAAGAGTTTTGATTTCTTCAAATCGTGTTTGATGTTCTGTTGTCCATTCGAAATTATTCTGTTGTCTAAAGATGTTGTAGAATGGTCTAAAGTATAACTGCATTTTATATACGTTTTTACCTAAGAAGTTTAACATTCCAAGAAATTCTTCTGTTTTCTTTTTAATGGACGGTGGTTGACGTTCTTGGATTGCATCTATGCAAGATTATAATGGAGTTATAGTGTTTCTTTCTATAATATGTCAAAGAAATTTAACACGTGTTAGAAAAAAATGCGTTTTATCCGGGGCTGCTTTCATGTTTTTGTGTAGTAATACCTGATGATATTTTTCTAAGACAAGGAACATTTCGTCTTTTGTTTGTGGTTGCATAAAAACATCGTCTAAATATGTGATTGCATTTTTATTGAGTATGAGTGGTCGGAAAATTTTACTCATGAATGCTGAGAATGCTGCTGGTCCTATCAAATTTCCATAGAATAATCTATAGAACTCTTATTGCTGATTTCCAATAACGAATTGTGTTAATCGTCGTGATTGTTCGCCTAACGGCATTTGATTATAAGCACTAATCATATCTGCTGTTGGGAAATACTTACCGTTTATTTTTGTGAAAAATTATTTGAATTGGTTCAATAGGCCAATTACATTTAGATTCATCAATGTATGAATTGAGGTATCTTGCATCTAGAACTATTTTCAATGATTCTTCTTTTGCTAAGATGATAACGGGGTGTATAATTGTGTTACCTTTTGGCTGTTCTTCTTTATTTACTGGAGAAATGATTTCATATTTTTCTAGTATGTCCAGAAATTGGTTAAATTTGTCTTGTAAGTGAATTGGTACTTTACTTGCTCGTTGTTTTTTGAAAACTGCATCAAGTTTTAGAGGTAAATGTAGTGGTGAATTTACGTAAACTTTTGGCGTAAACTTCTGGGTATTTCAATAGTAAATCAGCTAATTGTTCAAATTCTTTTTGTGTTATCTGAGAGTGTTGAAAATTGAACATTGTTAGGAATTTTGGTTGTTCTTCTGTGTATTTTGATATTTGAAATGTTTATTTAAAGTAAGGTGTTTTCGTGAAATAGTCTGTGTTTCGTTTTTCATTGCTTATTAGATTATTTATCGATAATTCTTTGTCAAGAATTGTTGATTGACATATATCTAATAAATGTAAAATATTATTTACTCTATACGCTACATTACGTCGCCA
The DNA here is from genome assembly GCF_963678635.1 of Symsagittifera roscoffensis. Lineage (NCBI taxonomy): Eukaryota > Metazoa > Xenacoelomorpha > Acoela > Convolutidae > Symsagittifera > Symsagittifera roscoffensis. The sequence goes on along the minus strand of NC_087063.1, from coordinate 32,862,204 downwards.
ATCCGTGTTATTTGGTTTTTGCGGAATCGGTGCCAAAAAGCTAGAAATCGTGTGTCCCGGATTCCGGAACACACACATTTTCTTTGATAATTTTAGATTCCGTGGATTCCTAATTCAAACCAGTTTGTATGTGACCAGCTTTTGTCATAGATTCCGGGACAGCTAAAACCACCGATTTTGTGGCCAATCCCGGAATCCATGACAAAAACCATGGAATCCGATACCATATTAAAACGCATTAAAAAACGGTTTTACCATGGGTTCCTGGGCTTTTGGCTTCTGCGTGTTCTGGAATCCGGGACTTTACCAAGATGAAAGGGACCGGATTTCATGACATTTTACAACAATTATCAATACACAAAATTAGAAATGTTTAGTGTTTTGCCATGGATTCCATGGTTAACACAACTGTTAATGATACCATGATTAACAAAAGAAATCTTTTAGTGACTTAAGTGACTTCTTTCGAAAAGAAAGAGGTTAAAAAACTATTGTATACTCTATACAGTTCAACTGTATCACTCTATACTGTATACTATATACTCTATACTGTATACTGTATATACAGATTTTTCAATTAGTTTAGTTTCACTAGTTTTACATGTATTTGATGTTCATGTTGTAGAACAACAATATTCATTCTTCTAGAACATTTAAAATGTACAGGATTTCGGCATGCATTTTTTCAAAACAGGTAATTGTAACCGTTACCGTAACGTGACAATGGGGACCATTTGTCATTTACAGGATTTCAGCATTCTAGCAAATTTTATAATTAGTTTAGTTTAACTAGTTTCATTTGATGTTCAACATTTGAAGTTCAGAAAAACAGCCTGTGAGTTGAAAATGAATACTACTCATGATTATTCAACACTAAAACTTGAGTCTCATAAACTATTCAACACTTAAGCTTGAGTCTCATAATAGGATAAGTTAGTAACTTGTTGTCAGAAAAAGTTTGCACGCGCGTGCGCTTAACTCAGTGTCAAGATTCACACTATATCATATAGTAACTATGATAGTTACTTTAAATCACCATTGCATAAATTCAATTCATCATTGTTTTGAAAAAAGTCCTTCATCAAAAGATTCAATAAAAGTTACTCACAATTGTCAACAATGGAATTATGGAATAATTTTTTAATTTCTGGCGCCGACTCGGACATTAACCGTCAGTTTGTTGACTGTAACATTCTGGATGCAATTGCGGAAAAGTTTATCCAAAAAAATTACGACAAGTTATCAAAGATTCTTGAAGAGATGCTCGCAGGTACGGATAAGTGGATCGTTTCTGATGTTCTTCGTCAGATATCTGTGCGGGGACAATCAAAAAAAGCTACAATTTTAGCAGTAAGTAACTCTTCACAAATTTATCGTTTTCAGTCACCAAACATTCTTTACGTTGATTAATTCAACTTCAATTACGTTCAATTACGTTCATCTTTACGTTCAATTAAAATTCAACTTTCAATAAAATTTATATCCAATTGGGACAACACAACACTGTTTAGGCTCGCGTAATGCAACTCGTAATTCTTCGTGGTTCAAGAGAAATGCCTTGGACCAAGACTCGGAAGGAGCTAGTAAAATGTTTCTTCGGTCCAATGTTCATACCTGACGAAGTTGATCCTTATAAAGCGCTCAAAGCAACCGAAACTTCATTTTCATTTGAACAGTGCGGCACTCAATCAAACCTACCTCAAACATTGGAAGAGTCAAGACACGTTTCCAGGATAATGAAACGATCAAAATTTATGTCTATAACAGCTGACAACTCCAAACAACTATGGGGACAAGTGTTGAAACTGATCCGACAAAAAAATTCAAATAAGCACATTTGTTAAATTGATTCGACAATCCGCATTCAGCCGTAAAATGACGTATTCTGGGTATAGAAAGAATGACACAAATGTCTTACGAGTTTTGGCGATGGAACTATTTTCTAAAAGAGGTTCAACGAAGGATTTTGAGTTTTGCTTGGGCATCGCTTGTAAAACTGGAAACGTAGAAGAAGTGATCAACATTATCCGGAATAGACTACAACTGATTGGCCTCGGACATAATTTAGTACCCTCAATGAGAAATGTCCAACGATCAACTGCAAGCCTTGTAAATCACTTTTTGGCCTTGTGCAAACCACAGAAGTCCTTCTCTGGATTCAGAACGGACTTGGTTGCATGTATACAACTAGCTGTTTTTCTATTGTTTAAAACAGAAAACATCAACAACGTTAAAGTCGATATTTGGGGTGACGGTTGTGAAATTGGTGGCACAGAAGTTACGAGAATGGCTTTTAGACTACTTTCTGAAGATATTAGCGCCCAATCTGCTACGAGCGTCTTCTGCTTCGTAGGTACTCCTTTTTCTAAAATCATTTTAAAATCATTTCTTCACAAGTTTTTTTCTCAACTTGAGTCTAAATTGATTTTTTTTAGCTTATCGAGGAAAAGACTCAAGGTTTGCGATGGAGTTGAACTTGGGACCGAGTGTTGTCGGATGTCAAGAGTCAGGGTGGTTATTCCAGCAAACAAATCAGTTGAAAAATTTGGGAGCAAAATTGACGTACAGTGGAGATACCCCGTTTCTCCATCGACTGATACTGGGCTCCGGAAACGACCTGTCTACAGATTATCCTTCTAAGATGGCACTTTATGTAGAAGAATCGGGGACAATTTCATGGAATCGGGGACAATAAAAATTCGGAATGTTTCATTAAAAAAAACTTTACCTTGAGGTAGTCTTCACAAGCTAGCTGAACCAAGAGTGCAGGCATCCTTATAGAAATGTCCTTGTTATTTATGCATGTCAACTGTGCAAAGGCCTTTTTTGTCCTTCCTTCAAACTCCAAGCTGTCTACTCTGCAATTTTCCCCTCCATAGAAAGCAGTTGATCCAACCTGAGAAACAAAGAATTGAATTTTATACAAAATATTTTGATCGGGCGCTGAGACATATATTCCTAACTTTATGACATCTGAAAAAATTGCGGCACACACTTCCAATGCTTGTAATAATTTTGTTAACAAACCATGAGGACACCGTTGGAACAAGGGACAAAGGTCAAAGGCACTATGTCTTCTGTGGCTTCGAGAAGTGTCAGCATGTCAATTTCTTTTTCGTCTTTTTTAGCTCTTTTTGTAGGATTACGTTGATGATCCTGAACCTCACATGGCTCCAAAACTAAAGTAGCCGTGTCACAAAAAGATGTCTGAAACAATTCACGATTTCAAACAGATTATGAATGAAGTTAAAATATGTTTTTCAATTTCAGCTATTCAAAAAAACTTCTTTTGAAGTTGAACTTCTTTCCGAATGATGTTTTGAAAGATGTTTTTTAAAGCGAATAAGTACCTCAGATGTAAGCGTATCTTCAAAGAGCCCTTGATTTCGAAGTTGATTGTATTTTACAACCAATATGTTAGCCTCTGTTTCTTCTCGGGGGTTTTCATCGTGCTCCGAGTCCAAAATTCTCAATGTACATTCCCGTTTGAAAGGATCGTTGTACAGTACAACCCCTGTCATCAGAATGCATTTGTCAACGCAATCTGTTTCACAAGCAGCACAGAAAAAAACATCTGTATTGCGAGTTAAACGTCTTGGGTTGAACAGAAGTGGATCTTTTTTGTTTCTTCTTTTAGCCCTATCTGGCTCTTCAACAACTTTGATTGTCTTTCTTATTTTCCAATGTTTCATCCTCCGATTGTCGCGAAGGTCTTCTGGAATTGTTATCTGTACGGGTGGACCCTTCCATTCAGTCCATTTGACACTCACACCCCAGTTACTAATGAAACCCAGTATTCTAGCGGCTTCCCAAATGTACGTCACAGCATCAAGAACTTGCACTTCTTCTTTTTCCTTGAACAATGATGGAAGCATCTTGTAGGAGCGATTTTATCTAAATGAATAATATTTAGTACAATCATTGTACTCATGATGAGTAATTGTCATGATGAGTATATTTTTTAACAACCAATTTAAACCTTTATTTTAACCGCATAAAACGACTATTGAAACGATAATTGAAGTTCAATTGGTGTTCAATTGGTACTCAAATTGGTTGTGATAATATGCCATATTATACTATATTATATTATTGCAGTAATTCAGCAATTAAGAGTCAATTATACACTGTATAATATAATATAGTATAATATGGCATATTATCACAACCAATTTGAGTACCAATTGAACACCAATTGAACTTCAATTATTGAAAAAAAAACTATTATTAGTAAGTTGTTAGTAACACCCTCCGAGGGTGATTCATTCGATTCTGCAATCCTTTCTAGTCACTTCTCATTTCATTCCAAGTTTCGTTAACCTGAACTATGGACTCCGAACTTCCTGCTGTGAATACTGCGCAACTTGAAACTCCTGTTTTCCATAGAGATCATAATGAACCTCCATCTAGTCAACAGTCTGTTACTAACAGATGTAGTACATCTCGGAGTTTCGACCAAATTTTTGCACAGCTCCCATCTGTGGAAGTTCCTTTAGGAACCCCCATCCGATTCGGCCCTATGCCCTATGCTGAACCTTGTACAATTATTACAGATGTTAATCATAATGACAATACTTACCACACATTGGAGACTCCGCAGCAAGTGTCTTCTCGAAGTGAAGGGTATTCAAACTTCATTAGCCCAATGCCAGTGGTGTACCCACACTTTGATCCCGCGTTTTTTCATAGAAATCAAATTGCCAGCCAGCCCACTGATCATCATGATGATTACACTGCCAATGGAACAGAACTCAGTCGTTTTTTTTCTCAACCTTCAGAATCAACTCCTTCAAACCAGCATTCATCAACTTTGTCAAGGGGAAATACCTCTGTTCACGCCGCAGTCGGCGACTGCTACTCAGGCTGGCAGTTCAAGTACAGAGCCTCCGACTGAGTCTTCATCTGAGAATATGGCAAAACGAGTTATTCCAACGAACAATGACTCGCAAACCGAGGTAAAATTCCTTTTGTTTTGAAACAAAAAGCATTTTTGCTGCTCAAACCGTGAAGAGTTGGAAACCTTCAGCTAATATTTTTGTTCACTTTTGTAGTTCAACTAAAGGTTTTTGTTTTGAGTTTAGATAGCTGCAAAACTTGCACGCGTTCAAGAACAACTTGAAGCTGCTTCGTCCAAAGACGACCAAAATGAACATTGCGAGAGGCAAGAAATCGAAACACTTGTTAAAGAGCACTTGGATGTTTTCCAAGAATCGGGTTTTTTAACCCATTAACAACGTGTTTCGTTATTTCAACTTGTGACAGCCTTCTTATACTGTTATGTCGTGCCATCAATAATAGAAAAAACCATAAGCTGCATGTCTGTTCATGCAGTTGCACAAGCGTTTGTGGCATTGTCAGATGAGGACGATACTTGTATAACGGTTTCAATTGAACCAAGTGAAAGTGAGTCATCTTGAATTTCTTCCGTATAACTTTTTTTCAAAATTGTGAAACTTTGTTTAGTGTCTACTGAACGTTCGAATCACATTTTGCCGCGATGGCTCGTACAGGGTTTGAAACTTTATCACACTGAAGTTAGACCACATTTCTTACCTCAGAGTGTCCCGGAAGAAAAGATTTTTTTCACCCGATCTTTCCCTGAGCAACCAATCCAAGTCAAAACAGAACTTTTTTTTGTGAACTCCAGTGGAAACACCAAGTTTCGTGTGAATAGAATTGCCGCCACAGTTTCTGACATGGTACGTTTCAACTTTTAACTTATAAGTCTGTGGAAGTTGAACTTCCTAATATGATTTGAACACAACGGGGAATATTCGTTCTAGAAGGATCTGTTTAGATTTCTGCTCAAATGGAGCCTGCTAAGCGACCCAAGACATTGCTCGATCGTCAAGTGGCAAAATTCATGCCTTTGTCAAAAGATCCTGCATTTCAACTGGTGAAACACAAAACGCAGGAAATTCACAAGGTACTACTTTGATTTTCCAAGAATTTTTTCAATTTAAAAAACGTTTCGACTCGGAATTTTTCGGAAAGTTTCGACTGTTTCAGCTGATTTGTACTTCACATTTTTTTTATACAGTATCACAATTTATCAATTGAATGTATGAAACAATACGCTCACGTTTTTCCAGATTGTCAATCACACCTACAAAGATGTTGAAAAAGCTGTGCGATGTAGACAAGATCAACAAAGATACATTAGACAGACAATTAGAGCACAAGCTTTTGTGAAACAGTATCCAAACTTTGTTGTATCGGAGACGCGCGTGTCGGGTTTTTTCCAGCGAAACAAATGGGAAACTCATCACGACCTAAAGAAAGTCATGTCCCAAATCGCCATGCTGCAGAAAGAGAAAAGCAAGCGACAACAAAAGCCGCTTTCTGATTCCAGCGGCATTAGTTATAAAGGCACTGGAAACTTTCTTTCATTGGAAGCACAAACGCTTCTGGCCCACAGATGTGATACGCAAGAATGGGTTGGCATTTGTGATGTTGTTTTCCCTACCTTCGGAAGAGGTAATCTTGCGTTTCTTGAAAACGTTGACGACAAGTTTCCAAAACTTTCAAAAGTTTCTTTTTCAAAAAAATTTCTTTTTTGATTCAAACGTTATAGTTTAAAGTTTTAAAAAGTCATAAAGTTTTCAACCAATACAGTTTTTTGAATTCCATTCAAAAATGCCATGTAACAGTGTTACATAATATAGAGTAAACTTTAAATGTTTAACATTTTCTGATTCAGGCGTTGTCAGCACACAGGCCTTCCAGAAGGATGATATTATCATGGACTACCATGGGGTTGCTGTGACAGATAAAACATATCAAGATTTGATAAGGAACCGTTCTGTTCCGACTGAATTTGTGCTGGAAATTGGCGCGCCTGTGAAGCGTTTCATCGATGCTTCTTCAGAAGTGTGTGTTGAACATCCAACCAACCGCTGTCTTGGTCGACTGGCTAATCACAGCACGCTAAACTCCAAGAAGAATTTGGATGCGAATATGAAGATCATAGAAGTTGTTCTTAATGCCTTCGATCCGCCAAAACGATTAGCTGTATTCAAAGCCCGAAGAAACATTGAGCCTTTCGAACAGCTACGATACGATTATGGCGATAAAGTTGCTCGATATATGTTCAACATGTGAAGTTCACAAGCTCAGCTTTTTTACCTTAGAAACTTTTCAAGTTGTGTTACACCCATTCAATTGAAGTTCCATATATTTTATGTTCAACATACTGTATGTTACATACGTGTAGTTACTACTAGTAGTAGTTCAAACATTTGCACCCACAACTTTTTTCATACGAAGTACATGTACAGTATTTCGGCACGCTCGAAATTACTAATTACTTAGTAACTAATTAGTTAGTAGTTGCAACTACAAGAAGCCTACTTATAACAAAGTTTGATCAAACAAGTTCAGACACTGGCAGTGTCTTAACCTCAGTGCAGTATTTCGGCACGCTCGAAATTAACTAATTAGTTAGTAGTTGCAACTACAAGTAGTTATAACTAAGTTTGATCAAACGATTGTACCCACAACTTTTTTCATCGGAATACAGTATTTTAGCACGTAAGTTAATAGTTGCAGTTATAATAACTTGTAGGACAAACTAAACAAAAAAGATGGAATAAAATTGCTTAAAAACTGTAAACTTCTGCCAGATAAATTCAAAAATATAAAAGTCTTGGATTCCATGCCATTTTTCTCACTGGATTCCAACGTCTTGGATTCCATGGTTATAGTGTATTGAATTTATCAACTATTTGTTTAGCAACTATTTGTTTAGTGGTTGAGTAAAAATGGCTCGGTTTCCGGGACCATGTCCTAGATTCCGAATTCAAGTAATTGTTCGCTATACCATGGATTCCGGGATTTTGCCAATTTTCGGTGGTTTAATTGATTGTCCCGGATTCCGGGATTTTGCGTTTATGCCTGTTCGTGCCGCCATGCGAGTATTTGAACGCGGAATCCATGGCATGTGCATGTTATATCATTTGAATTCGGAATCCATGTACACTAATAGTCAAATCTGACTATTGAAATAACACGGATTGGCGACGTAATGTACTTCCTTTGTGAGAGAAATTGTTGCGTTAGTTTCACAATAACCTAAGAGTCCTAGAGGTAGGGTTATTTTATATGGAGAATTGTTATTTACGGAATGGTTAGTTAAGGAAATCATGTCTGAGTTTGAGTTTTTCATGTATTTGATAGATGAAATTGTTACTCGGAAAAATTTATGAATTGGTCTGAATTCAAGGTCAGACATATAGAGATGTTGTATATTTTGTTCTTTATTGTATTGGTGAACTTGTTTGATTGAGAAGTTATAAATAAAACCCGCTAGTGATTTCAGGTGTTTTCGTTCCTGATTGTATATAGGGTAAAATTTGGAGAAAATGGTGGTTGATTGTTTTTTCTTTAAAAAAATGTTAGAGCTGTGTTTTTCCTTCTTGTGTATTTATCTTTTGAATGGGTTCTGCTGTTTAAGATATTTATAGTTGGTATATATTAAGTAATAAATGGGATTCCAATGATATTATGTTTTATATCTGTGGTATAGAAGGTTTGTTTAAATGGCTTGCTCAAAAGTTTACTCTGTTCCATTGTTCGAGTGGGAACACGGAAAAGTTGGATTTTTCAATAATTTGTTAGGGTTGATCCTTGTGCTGCTGCTAGCCTGCATGTTGTTTTGAAGGGTATTATTTTCATTCCAAGTGGGGATGTTAATGATGTTTGGATCCGCTTCGGAATCTATTACAAATTCAATTTCGAGGTCTGGTGTTTGAAGTTCATTGCATTTTGGACTTTTTAAAATGAGTGGTATTGTCCAAGTTTTTTTTTGGTAATTGCGTTTCTTTAGGTATATGTTGGTAAATGTTACTTGTGCTTGAATATTCTGTGGGTTTTTTTTTTCTGTTATTTCTTCTACTGTTTTTTCTATTGTCTTGTTACTGCTTATAGGTCTTGTATAATAATTTAAGAGGAAGTGATCATGATTTTGATAGATATGGGAACGTATTGGTTGTTCGTATATAATAGGTTCGTAGCCATTTTCAACATGTATCATGTTAATTGAAATTGTATTGTCTGTGTCACTTTCACTGTCTGTGGATTCGCAATTTATTTGATTTAATTGCAGTTCTGTGCTTTCAGTATTATCAATACCAGGGGGGTCTGGTTGAGTTTCTTCAGTTGTTTGTACTTGATTGATTGGCCTTTGATGTTTAGGTGTATTACTACTACATTTTTGTTGTGAAATTTGATAACGTGTGTTATTCCTATGTGGTGACTGAGAGTAGTTTCCTTGTCTGTCATATAACTTGAATTTCTGTTCTGTGAATTGTTGCGTGATCTATTTTGATATTTATGATTTCGATCATTTGAATAGTTTCTCTTCCTATCGTTAGAATAATTTCTATTTCTATTATTTGAAGAGTTTCTAGGTCGATCATTTGAATAATATCTATTTCTAGAATTTGAATGGGAACTGGTATCAAACAAAAATTCAGGTCGGTTTGAATTTGATCTTGTATAGCTATTTTGATACTGATTATTTCAACTGTTTGATCGACTATATCTGTTTTGTAAGAAATTTTGTGAATTTCTGTAGTTTGCTGATCGTCCTCGATAATTCAGATTAAAAGGTGATTGTTGTCTAGAGTAGATTGAGTTATTTGGAAGTCGTTTTTCTGAACTATTATTTCTATGAAAATTTTTCTTGGGTAAATTTTGATCTTTTTTCATGTACTGACGAAATAATTTATTTGGTTCTCTATACTTTTGTGGCTTATTTTGATTGTCTTGTTGTTTTTGTCTGCATACGGCAATGATCTGTAGGTATCTTCAGCAAAAATTGCACCATTTTTTTGAATGATGGTTTACCTTTGAAATTTTGGTTTTTCTCGTAGGTGTTTAAAATTTCATTGATTTTTTCAGATAATTCTGTATCGGAGTCATGAATATTGTTTATTTGTGAAGTAGTGGTTTGGATGTTGTTGACATATTGTAGCTTTAGGTTTTCTGTTTCTTCTAGTTTCATAGTGATTTCTGCGCGTTCCAGTTTATCTACTAGTTTCCTAAAATCTAAATCTGGTTCTCGGATTGAGGAAGGATGTGATGCTCTCTTTTTTATTGCTTCTATTTTTAATTGAGGTGTTAGAGTCACCATTAAGATTTTTGTCATCTTTGTGTTTTTATAATCATGGTTATTTAGTGAAACTGCCTTTTCTGACTAAAGTATCAATTCTTATTGCAAGTTGTTGAATTTTTTCATTTGATAGTCTACGAATTTCATTGCATAAAACTCTTTGATGTTGCTTATTTCTTTCAGAATCAAACATTTTTGAGAAATCTTGTGTGAATTTTTTCCAATCTGATTTTATTTCTATAGATAAAACTGAAAACCATTTGAAATTAAATTTGCTGTGACTGCATTTAGATAATCTTCTACAGAGTATTCAGGATCTGTGCCTGTAAATACCATTAGTGGCTTAATCGATGATATTGATGTTTCACCCATAAGGTATGGATTAATAGTCATTTGTAGTGATTCTGCGGCATTTGGTAATTGGGAAAGTTTGTAAGTTGACTTTTTGTTATTTCATTTTGTTGTAAAAAATATGGCAGTGGGATTTCGTTATGCATTTGGTTGGTAAGATTGTGTGTTGACTGGGTTTTGTGGTTGAAAAATTTTATTGTATGATGTTGGACTATTTCTAGGTTGTCGTATTTGTTCATCTCGTGTGTATGGTTCGAAAATATCTGGTTGATCAAAACTGTAAGATCGATGTCTTTGGCCTAAATTAAATCTTTGATGACTTTGATTATAATATGCCTCATCATCTGATGGGAAATAATTAGCTGTATAAAAAATAGGTTGATTTCTAGTATGGTATCTATTTGTATTTTTTTTATTTTGTTGAAAAAATGGGTAATTTTTACTTTGATCTTGTGAATATCGTGGTTGATCATTAAAATTTACTGAGTTTGAAGTTGATTGTGGTATATTTTGACTTTGTGAATAGGAGTAGTTCTGAGTATTCAAATTAGAAGGTTTTGTTGTTTTTGATCTATTTACATAATTATAATAATGTTCTGCGAAATTATTTCTATAAGATGTTTTTTGTTTATATGATGAATTTTTTTTACTGATCGAAACGTTTGGTACTCCATTTGTGAAGGTTTTTGAGCAACATAGTGTTTTACTGTGGATTGTATAATTGTTTGTTGTAACGTTGGGTTTTTTTGGTTTGGAGTTGTAAATTTGTGTTGAATAGGTGAAATGCTTTGTTTTGCTTCTGTTGTTATTGTTTCCTTTATTTCTTCATTTACAAAATATGATGGGGTTTCTATATCTTATTGGTAGGGTTTCTTGTTCCGTTTAAGTTATCCTGATCTATAGAAGTAGAGTTTAGACTATTTTTTCCTGCTGTTTCAGGAAAGGATGAAATATAGTTTAAATGTGTTGTGTCAATTGTAAGTGGGTATATTTTAACATAATCTTTGTGAATAGAGATTTTGTTTTTTGCTTGGCTTGATATATCTGTCGGTATATCAATAATTGATTCATGAGGCCATTCAGGGTCCCAAACATAATCTGTTTGTTCTGCTAATATGGTTTTGTCGTCTGTATTTTTTGGTCTAAAACTTTTTCTTGCTAGTGCGAGAAGATCAATATTATGATCAAAATAATTGAATATGAACCATGCTAAGATTTTTTGTGAATCGTGTTTAATGTGTTGTGTTATTTCGTTACTAGTTAGATTTTCACTGATTGCATTTCAAAAATTTGGAAAATAATTGTATTTCTTGGCGTACGGTTGTATATCGAGAGTTTTGAGTTGGTGAATCGCCTTGAGGTTCTTTCAATTCTATTATAGATAAATACCGATAGATAAGTGAAATTACATCGTTTGTGAATATTGAATTTGCTCTTTGTGAGTTTTGATGTTGTATATTTTTCATGTATTCTGTAAAAACTTGTGAAGTTTCAATATCTACGTCATCAGTTTGATGAGATAATTGTCATGAAATGCGTTTGGCGAACTGATTTATTTTGTGTAGATTCCATATTGAGACTAAATGTAGACTCCTTTTTCGAATAATTTTATGATCAAATTTGGGCAAAATTGTACCTGTCCTCGAGCTTCAGCTTGTGGATGTATTAAAAACGGGAGTGTTGAATCTTCTAGGTTTTCTTCATTTCGAGTCATTTTTGTATTGTATCACTGTTTTGCGCTTGTTTTGCGCTTGTTTCTGATTATGAGAATGCGTTTCTTCGTTTTTGAAAATTGTTTCCTAATAATTTGTTTTTAGTTGTTAAAAATTTTTTTTCTTAGTGTTTGTCTTTTGTTCTTATGTATCCTATTGTTTCTCTGTGGTGGTGTGATTACGAGGTCGTATCTTTCGTCATTTATTATACAGTTGTGTAATACAATTGTTTGTTCGTTTTTTAAATTGTCTCTTGACATAAGGCTTAGGATGATAGATGCAGAATTGGGGTTAGTGATTTCTAGTGTCTTAAACTGTTAGTCCTTACAATTTTTTGTGGTTAGGTTAATTTGGGGCGTATTTGTCGGCTTGGAGAAAAAAGTATATATGGATTCGTGAGAATGATTGTTACTTTCTCGTGAATAATTCTAAGTTAACATAGACTTACCTAATCTTACTTAGGGGTTGTGATTTGTGATCAAGGGTTGGAGAATAGAAATCGATCAACAAGGTTCAGGTATAATTAGAACGCAAGTAGTTCGTTAGATACTTTTTTATGACTTATTAAGTTTAAGTTTAAGTGTTTTAGCCTGGATCATTTAAGAGGAAGGGGATCGAGTGAAGGATGAGTAACCGATGTTCTTCATTGTTTATCCTAATTAAAATGTTTAGCTATTTCAAAAATTTCTGTTAATTCTGGGTCTTTAATAAGGGTTGGGTAGTGAATCGACGTTTGAGATCGTTAGACACTAATTAATATGTGAGGGGGAGAACAAAATTGTTATATTTGATCCAAGGATAAACCTTGATGATCAGAAATTTAGATTTAGCTTAAGTTAAATTAATGATCCAAGTGAAGCCTTGATGATCTGCAATTTTAAATGAAATTAATTCGAGTGAAAACAATTATAAGCCTTGATAGTTTTTCGATAAAAGCTTAAGTTAAAAAGGTTAAGTTTTTAGTTTTGATGTTTGATAGTTTTTGAGATTTGCTGTTGTTTTAGATGATGAAGCTGTGATGAAGGAATTATTTATAAATAATAACAATTTACGCTTTATACTAACTAATTTTTGTACTTTTTTATTCAATAAACATTTTTTTTTCGAGATGTTTTTAATTTCCTGCAGATTTTTCAAGGAGAACGACTAGTGATGTTTTCACGGTCGTTATTGTATAATTATTAGGTTTAGCGCCATGAAAAGTTATTGAAGTTGTTCCTTCAAAATTTTATGTCAGTAAATGAAAACTTAAATTTACTGCTGAAAGTATTCTAAATGTAAAAGTGTTTGATCTAGTTTTTGTCGTACAATCATGAAATTGATTGGTAGATTTCTTTCTAGTCGTACCTCGTCTCTTGTCCGAGGTCTTCTTTCAATACCGGGTAGTTCTCGTTCTGTTCGGAAAACTGGCTCTGATCTATTGAGTCGTAGGGACATTTCTACTAAATTTTGTCGTATAAAATTTTTTTAAGTGTTGTATTTGTCTAATTCTAATCTGATGTTCTGGTTATTTTTTCTAATCTAAGTTGGTTAAGGTCTTGTTTGAGACTTTTGGTGGCACCAGATGAGTTTATATGTTATTTGGTAAACTCATAGAGTAATTTCAGATAAGGTACACCGTCTGCTCGTCACGCTATCTTTTTTTTGTCCGGATAGATTCGTGCAAGTCTAATACCAATCTTAATCTTACTCTTACTTCTCCCAGTTTCAATAGATCTAGTGTACACCGGTTTATGCGAGTTAGTTTCCAGAATGAGAACAACTGTATTCTAAGTTTAATTCAAATTGCTCTGGTGCTGAAAGTAGTTTCAGCACTTACAAATAAGTGGGTTGTTAGTTTGATGGAGTTTGATTGGTTAGTATTCAATAATTTATAAAGATAAAATATCAGAATAATATCCATTAATAAATTCTAGTTTAGATCTGGTTCCAATACCGCACCTAAAAGATATTTGAAAAGTTTTTTTTTCGCTGTCTTGTATTTTTCAGATCACGCGTGCGTTACACAGAAAAATGCAGTTGTTATTTTGCTCTTGAGGCTTCCTTGATGGGCTCACTGCCTTTTGACGCCCTCTCACGCGTGCTAACTCTGAGATACTTGGAAACGAATTTATTTTGACTGTTATAGATATCGGATATTTGTCTCGAACATAGTCTAAAAAATACAAATGATCTTTGAAAAAGTCACAAAAACCTTGCTACAATGATCCAATTTTGACTAAAATTTAGCACCAAAAGCAAATTTTTTGCAAAAAAGCAGGTCAAAAACGAAAAATTAAGACAGTTTCTGGGTATTTTCATCTTTGAAAAAAACTTTAAGAGCCAAAGGTGACCTTCGAAAAGTTTCAGGGTCGGGAGGTCGTAAATAGTAGCAAGAGGTATCCTCTGGGTCGTTAAATAGATACCTCAAATTCCTTCTCGCCCCACCGCCTTCAGTTAGATACATCAAGACATCAGTTAGATTTATATCATAGAAGCTCAAGCAAAATTCCTGCAAAATTCTAGAACTGAAAAATGAGTAACAATCAATTTTAATGTAATTCCCTTCATGGATTTACTGTTTTCTGCTGAAACTATTAGACATCCAAAACTTAAGTTCAAGTTTCGTCATAAAAATAATTCAATTGTTTGACTCTTAATTGCTAAAGCTTTTGTTGTTAACCACTAAATTCAAATCTGAAGGCAAATATGTTTGAACACAGATAAAAATTAATGGAGAAGGATTAAAAAGAGATACTAATAGCATCATCAATCAATTTAAAAATGGTCCCGTCTCGATCAGCAGAGACAATGTTGTGCAGAAAAAGAATTAGTTGGTTTTAATGATGATCATATTTTATGATTATTTTTTTATGACATCTCTGATTGAATGTCACATTTCTGTCCCAGAACTGAAACTCAAAACTGGTTTTGTTTTTGTTTATAATACATTTCAAAGGCTAGCTTTCAGTTCAGTACTAGCGCTGACCGAGCAACTGCAGTTTAAGGTCAAAAGTTTTACACAATTTGCACACTTTTCCCAACGTTTACACATTTTTACTTTATTATCCAGAAAAATAAGTTCCCAGGTAAGCTTTATTTTCAAAATGTAACGAAAAAGAATAAAATTAGTGTTGAGAAAATTTTCATGACTAAGCTCAGTTCCAGGTACAGGGTGGCGTGAACTTCGAGTTACCCCGTTTCAATCATCTTAAAACTTTTATTGCGTCAAAAAACAAAAATTACAAGTCGTTAAAGAACATAGTCGTTATTGTAAAATTATTAGGTTAAGCGCCATGAAAAGTTATTGATGATGTTTCCTCAAAATTTGATGTCAGCAAATGCAAATTTAACTTTACTGCTGGAAGTATTTTAAAATAAAATTTGATCTTGTTTTTGTCGTACAATCATGAAATCGATTGGTAGATTTCTTTCTAGTCGTTTGTCAATTTGATGGTTTTTTTTATTGAGTCTTCTAAATTGTGAAGTTATTGTTTTGCGCTTGTTTCTGATTATGAGACTGCGTTTCTTCGTTTTTGAAAATTGTTTCCTAATAATTTGTTTTTGTTTGTTAAAATTTTTTTTTCTTAGTGTTTGTCTTTTGTTCTTATGTATCCTATTGTTTCTCTGTGGTGGTGTGTTTACGAGGTCGTATCTTTCGTCATTTATTATACAGTTGAGTAATACAATTGTTTGTTCAATTTCTAAATTTTGTCTTGACATAAGGCTTAGGATGATAGATGCAGAATTGGGGTTAGTGATTTCTAGTGTCTTAAACTGTTAGTCCTTACGATTTTTTGCGGTTAGGTTAATTTGGGGCGTATTTGTCGGCTTGGAGAAAAAAGCATATATGGATTCGTGAGAATGATTGTTACTTTCTCGTGAATAATTCTAAGTTAACATAGACTTACCTAATCTTACTTAGGGGTTGTGATTTGTGATCAAGGGTTGGAGAATAGAAATCGATCCACAAGGTTCAGGTATAATTAGAACGCAAGTAGTTCGTTAGATACTTTTTTATGACTTATTAAGTTTAAGTTTAAGTGTTTTAGCCTGGATCATTTAAATGGAAGGGGATCGAGTGAAGGATGAGTAACCGATGTTCTTCATTGTTTATCCTAATTAAAATGTTTAGCTATTTAAAAAGTTTCTGTTAATTCTGGGTCTTTAATAAGGGTTGTGTGGTGAATCGACGTTTGAGATCGTTAGACACTAATTAATATGTGAGGGGGAGAACAAAATTGTTATATTTGATCCAAGGATAAACCTTGATGATCAGAAATTTAGATTTATTTTAAGTTAATTTAATGATCCAAGTGAAGCCTTGATGATCTGCAATTTTAAATGAAATTAATTCGAGTGAAAACAATAATAAGCCTTGATAGTTTTTGGATAAAAGTTTAAGTTAAAAAAGGTTAAGTTTTTAGTTTTGATGTTTGATAGTTTTTGAGATTTGCTGTTGTTTTAGATGATGAAGCTGAGACGAAGGAATTATTTATAAATAATAACAATTTATGCTTTATACTAACTAATTTTTGTACTTTTTTATTCAATAAACATTTTTTTTTTCGAGATGTTTTTAATTTACTGCAGATTTTTCATGGAGAATGACTAGTGTTGTTTTCACGGTCGTTATTGTATAATTATTAGGTTTAGCGCCATGAAAAGTTATTGAAGTTGTTCCTTCAAAATTTTATATCAGTAAATGAAAACTTAAATTTACTGCTGAAAGTATTCTAAATGTAAAAGTTTGATCTAGTTTTTGTCGTACAATCATGAAATTGATTGGTAGATTTCTTTCTAGTCGTACCTCGTCTCTTGTCCGAGGTCTTCTTTCAATACCGGGTAGAACTCGTATTGTTCGGAAAATTGGCTCTGATCTATTGAGTCATAGGGACATTTCTACTAAATTTTGTCATATAAAATTTTTTAAAGTGTTGTATTTGTCTAATTCTAATCTGATGTTCTGGTTATTTTTTCTAATCAAAGTTGGTTAAGGTCTTGTTTGAGACTTTTGGTAGCACCAGATGAGTTTATATGTTATTTGGTAAACTCATAGAGTAATTTCAGATAAAGTACACCGTCTGCTCGTCACGCTATCTTTTTTTCGTCCGGATAGATTTGTGCAAGTCTAATACCAATCTTAATCTTACTCTTATATCTCCCAGTTTCAATAGATCTAGTGTACACCGGTTTATGCGAGTTAGTTTCCAGAATGAGAACAACTGTATTCTAAGTTAAAGCAAATTGCTCTGGTGCTGGTCTTGTTTTTTTCAGATCACGAGTGCGTTACACAGAAAAATGCAGTCGTTAGTTTGCTCTTGAGGCTTCCTTGATGGGCTCACTGCCTTTTGACGCTCTCTCACGCGTGCTAACTCTGAGATACTGAGATACTTCGATATCGGATATTACTCTCGAAGATAGTCTGAAAAGTACAAATGATCTTCGAAAAAGTCACAAAAACCTTGATACAATGATCCAATATTGACTAAAATTTAGCACCGAAAGCAAATTTTTTGCAAAAAAGCAGGTCAAAAACGAAAATTTAAGACAGTTTCTGGATATTTTCATCTTTGAAAAAAACTTTTAGAGCCAAAGGTGACCTTCGAAAAGTTTCAGGGTCGGGAGGTCGTAAATAGTAGCAAGAGGTATCTTCTGGGTCGTTAAATAGAAATCTCAAATCCTTTCTCGCCCCACCGCCTTCAGGTAGAGACATCAAGACATCAGTTAGAGTTATATCATAGAAGCGCAAGCAAAACTCCTGCAAAATTCTGGAACTGAAAAATGAGTTACAATCAATTTTAATGTAATTCCCTTCATGGATTTACTGTTTTCTGCTGAAACTATTACACATCCAAAACTTAAGTTCAAATTTCGTGATAAAAATAATTCAATTGTTTTGACTCTTAATTGCTAAAACTTTTGTTGTTAACCACTAAATTAAAATCTGAAGGCAAATATGTTTGAACACAGATAAAAATTAATGGAGAAGGATTAAAAAGAGATACTAATAGCATCATCAATCAATTTAAAAATGGTCTCGTCTCGATCAGCAGAGACAATGTTGTGCAGAAAAAGAATTAGTTGGTTTTAATGATGATCATATTTTATGATTATTTTTTTATGACATCTCTGATTGAATGTCAAATTTCTGTCCAAGAACTGAAACTCAAAACTGGTTTTGTTTTTGTTTATAATACATTTCAAAGGCTAGCTTTCACTTCAGTACTAGCGCTGACCGAGCAACTGCAGTTTAAGGTCAAAAGTTCCACACAATTTGCACACTTTTCCCAACGTTTACACATTTTTACTTTATTATCCAGAAAAATAAGTTCCCAGGTAAGCTTTAATTTCAAAATGTAATGAAAAAGAATAAAATTAGTGTTGAGAAAATTTTCATGACTAAGCTCAGTTCCAGATACAGGGTGGCGTGAACTTCGAGTTACCCCGATTCAATCATCTTAAAACTTTTATTGCGTCAAAAAACAAAAATTACAAGTCGTTAAAGAACATAGTCGTTATTGTATAATTATTAGGTTAAGCGCCATGAAAAGTTATTGAAGCTGTTTCCTCAAAATTTGATGTCAGCAAATGAAAATTTAACTTTACTGCTGGAAGTATTCTAAAAATAAAATTTGATCTTGTTTTTGTCGTACAATCATGAAATCGATTGGTAGATTTCTTTCTAGTCGTACGTCGTCTCTTGTCCGAGGGAGGTCCTCTTCCAATACCGGGTAGTTCTCGTATTGTTCGGAAAAATGGCTCTGATCTATTGAGTCGTAGAGACATTTCTACTAAATTTTTGTCATGTAACATTTTTTAAAATGTTGTATTTGTCTAACTCTAATCTAATTTTTGTCTAATTCTAGGTTAGTTAAGGTCTGTTTGAGACTTTTGGTCGCACCAGATGAGTTATTAGTCTTGTACTATACTCATAGAGTAATTTCAGATAGGGTACACCGTCTGATCACCACGCTATCTTATTTTCGGCCGGATAGATTCGTGCAATTTCTTTGTCTAATACCAATCTTAATCCTACTCTTATATCTCCTAGTCTCAAAAGATCTAGTGTACACCGGTTTATGCGAGTTAGTTTCCAGAATGAGAACAACTGTATTCTAAGTTTAATTCAAATCGCTCTGGTGCTGAAACTACAAGTAGTTTCACCACTTACAAATAAGTGGGTTGTTAGTTTGATGGAGTTTGATTGGTTAGTATTCAAAAATTCAAAAAGATAAAATATCAGAATAATATCCATTATTAAATTCTAGTTTAGATCTGGTTCCAATACCGCACCTAAAAGATATTTGAAACGTTTTTTTTCGCTGTCTTGTTTTTTTCCGATCACGAGTGCGTTACACAGAAAAATGCAGTCGTTAGTTTGCTCTTGAGGCTTCCTTGATGGGCTCACTGCCTTTTGACGCTCTCTCACGCGTGCTAACTCTGAGATACTGAGATACTTCGATATCGGATATTACTCTCGAAGATAGTCTGAAAAGTACAAATGATCTTCGAAAAAGTCACAAAAACCTTGCTACAATGATCCAATATTGACTAAAATTTAGCACCGAAAGCAAATTTTTTGCAAAAAAGCAGGTCAAAAACGAAATTTTAAGACAGTTTCTGGATATTTTCATCTTTGAAGAAAACTTTTAGAGCCAAAAGTGACCTTCGAAAAGTTTCAGGGTCGGGAGGTCGTAAATAGTAGCAAGAGGTATCCTCTGGGTCGTTAAATAGAAACCTCAAATCCTTTCTCGCCCCACCGCCTTCAGGTAGAGACATCAAGACATCAGTTAGAGTTATATCATAGAAGCGCAAGCAAAATTCCTGCAAAATTCTGGAACTGAAAAATGAGTTACAATCAATTTTAATGTAATTCCCTTCATGGATTTACTGTTTTCTGCTGAAACTATTACACATCCAAAACTTAAGTTCAATTTTCGTGATAAAAATAATTCAATTGTTTTGACTCTTAATTGCTAAAGCTTTTGTTGTTAACCACTAAATTAAAATCTGAAGGCAAATATGTTTGAACACAGATAAAAATTAATGGAGAAGGATTAAAAAGAGATACTAATAGCATCATCAATCAATTTAAAAATGGTCTCGTCTCGATCAGCAGAGACAATGTTGTGAAGAAAAAGAATTAGTTGGTTTTAATGATGATCATATTTTATAATTATTTTTTTATGACATCTCTGATTGAATGTCAAATTTCTGTCCCAGAACTGAAACTCAAAACTGGTTTTGTTTTTGTTTATAATACATTTCAAAGGCTAGCTTTCACTTCAGTACTAGCGCTGACCGAGCAACTGCAGTTTAAGGTCAAAAGTTCTACACAATTTGCACACTTTTCCCAACGTTTACACATTTTTACTTTATTATCCAGAAAAATAAGTTCCCAGGTAAGCTTTATTTTCAAAATGTAATGAAAAAGAATAAAATTAGTGTTGAGAAAATTTCCATGACTAAGCTCAGTTCTAGATACAGGGTGGCGTGAACTTCGAATTACCCCGTTTCAATCATCTTAAAACTTTTATTGCGTCAAAAACAAAAATTACAAGTCGTTAAAGAACATAGTCGTTATTGTATAATTATTAGGTTAAGCGCCATGAAAAGTTATTGAAGATGTTTCCTCCAAATTTGATGTCAGCAAATGAAAATTTAACTTTACTGCTGGAAGTATTCTAAAAATAAAATTTGATCTTGTTTTTGTCGTACAGTCATGAAATCGATTGGTAGATTTCTTTCTAGTCGTACGTCGTCTCTTGTCCGAGGGAGGTCTTCTTCCAATACCGCGTAGTTCTCGTATTGGTCGGAAAAATGGCTCTGATCTATTGAGTCGTAGAGACATTTCTACTAAATTTTTGTCATGTAACATTTTTTAAAATGTTGTATTTGTCTAACTTTAATCTAATTTTTGTCTAATTCTAGGTTATTTAAGTTCTGTTTGAGACTTTTGGTCGCACCAGATGAGTTATTAGTCTTGTACTATACTCATAGAGTAATTTCAGATAGGGTACACCGTCTGATCGTCACGCTATCTTATTTTCGGCCGGATAGATTCGTGCAATTTCTTAGTCTAATACCAATCTTAATCCTACTCTTATATCTCCTAGTCTCAAAAGATCTAGTGTACACCGGTTTATGCGAGTTAGTTTCCAGAATGAGAACAACTGTATTCTAAGTTTAATTCAAATCGCTCTGGTGCTGAAACTACAAGTAGTTTCACCACTTACAAATAAGTGGGTTGTTAGTTTGATGGAGTTTGATTGGTTAGTATTCAAAAATTTAAAAAGATAAAATATGAGGATAATAATCAGTAATAAATTCTAGTTTAGATCTGGTTAGAATACCACACCTAAAAGATATTTGAAACGTTTTTTTTTTCGCTGTCTTGTTTGTTTTTCAGATCACGCGTGCGTTACACAGAAAAATGCAGTTGTTATTTTGCTCTTGAGGCTTCCTTGATGGGCTCACTGCCTTTTGACGCCCTCTCACGCGTGCTAACTCTGAGATACTTGGAAACGAATTTATTTTGACTGTTATAGATATCGGATATTTGTCTCGAACATAGTCTAAAAAATACAAATGATCTTTGAAAAAGTCACAAAAACCTTGCTACAATGATCCAATTTTGACTAAAATTTGGCTCCGAAAGCAAATTTTTTGCAAAAAAGCAGGTCAACAACGAAAATTTAAGACAGTTTCTGGATATTTTCATCTTTGAAAAAAACTTTTAGAGCCAAAGGTGACCTTCGAAAAGTTTCAGGGTCGGGAGGTCGTAAATAGTAGCAAGAGGTATCCTCTGGGTCGTTAAATAGAAACCTCAAATCCCTTCTCGCCCCACCGCCTTCAGTTAGAGACATCAAGACATCAGTTAGATTTACATCATAGAAGCTCAAGCAAAATTCCTGCAAAATTCTAGAACTGAAAAATGAGTAACAATCAAAAGTTCTACACAATTTGCACACTTTTCCCAACGTTTACACATTTTTACTTTTTTATCCAGAAAAATAAGTTCCCAGGTAAGCTTTATTATCAAAATGTAACGAAAAAGAATAAAATTAGTGTAGAGAAAATTTTCATGACTAAGCTCAGTTCCAGATACAGGGTGGCGTGAACTTCGAGTTACCCCGTTTCAATCATCTTAAAACTTTTATTGCGTCAAAAAACAAAAATTACAAGTCGTTAAAGAACAAAGTCGTTATTGTATAATTATTAGGTTAAGCGCCATGAAAAGTTTTAAAGATGTTTCCTCAAAATTTGATGTCAGCAAATGAAAATTTAACTTTACTGCTGGAAGTATTCTAAAAATAAAATTTGATCTTGTTTTTGTCGTACAATCATGAAATCGATTGGTAGATTTCTTTCTAGTCGTACGTCGTCTCTTGTCCGAGCGAGGTCTTCTTCCAATACCGGGTAGTTCTCGTATTGGTCGGAAAAATGGCTCTGATCTATTGAGTCGTAGAGACATTTCTACTAAATTTTTGTCATGTAACATTTTTTAAAATGTTGTATTTGTCTAACTCTAATCTAATTTTTGTCTAATTCTAGGTTATTTAAGTTCTGTTTGAGACTTTTGGTCGCACCAGATGAGTTATTAGTCTTGTACTATACTCATAGAGTAATTTCAGATAGGGTACACCGTCTGATCGTCACGCTATCTTATTTTCGGCCGGATAGATTCGTGCAATTTCTTAGTCTAATACCAATCTTAATCCTACTCTTATATCTCCTAGTCTCAAAAGATCTAGTGTACACCGGTTTATGCGAGTTAGTTTCCAGAATGAGAACAACTGTATTCTAAGTTTAATTCAAATCGCTCTGGTGCTGAAACTACAAGTAGTTTCACCACTTACAAATAAGTGGGTTGTTAGTTTGATGGAGTTTGATTGGTTAGTATTCAAAAATTTAAAAAGATAAAATATCAGAATAATAATCAATAATAAATTCTAGTTTAGATCTGGTTAGAATACCACACCTAAAAGATATTTGAAACGTTTTTTTTTTCGCTGTCTTGTTTGTTTTTCAGATCACGCGTGCGTTACACAGAAAAATGCAGTTGTTATTTTGCTCTTGAGGCTTCCTTGATGGGCTCACTGCCTTTTGACGCCCTCTCACGCGTGCTAACTCTGAGATACTTGGAAACGAATTTATTTTGACTGTTATAGATATCGGATATTTGTCTCGAACATAGTCTAAAAAATACAAATGATCTTTGAAAAAGTCACAAAAACCTTGCTACAATGATCCAATTTTGACTAAAATTTGGCTCCGAAAGCAAATTTTTTGCAAAAAAGCAGGTCAACAACGAAAATTTAAGACAGTTTCTGGATATTTTCATCTTTGAAAAAAACTTTTAGAGCCAAAGGTGACCTTCGAAAAGTTTCAGGGTCGGGAGGTCGTAAATAGTAGCAAGAGGTATCCTCTGGGTCGTTAAATAGAAACCTCAAATCCCTTATCGCCCCACCGCCTTCAGTTAGAGACATCAAGACATCAGTTAGATTTATATCATAGAAGCTCAAGCAAAATTCCTGCAAAATTCTAGAACTGAAAAATGAGTAACAATCAATTTTAATGTAATTCCCTTCATGGAATTACTGTTTTCTGCTGAAACTATTACACATCCAAAACTTAAGTTCAAATTTCGTGATAAAAATAATTCAATTGTTTTGACTCTTAATTGCTAAAGCTTTTGTTGTTAACCACTAAAGTCAAATTTGAAGGCAAATATGTTTGAACACAGATTAAAATTAATGGAGAAGGATTAAAAAGAGATAGTAATAGCATCATCAATCGATTTAAAAATGGTCTTGTCTCGATCAGCAGAGGCAATGTTGTGCAGAAAAAGAATTAGTTGATTTTAATGATGATGATATTTTATGATTATTTTTTTATCACATCTCTGGTTGAATGTCACATTTCTGTCCCAGAACTGAAACTCAAAACTGGTTTTGTTTTTGTTTATAATACATTTCAAAGGCTAGCTTCCAGTTCAGTACTAGCGCTGACCGAGCAACTGCAGTTTAAGGTCAAAAGTTTTACACGATTTGCACACTTTTCCAAACGTTTTATACATTTTTACTTTATTGTCCAGAGAAAAAAGTTCCCAGGTAAGCTTTATTTTCAAAATGTAACGAAAATGAATAAAATTAGTGTTGAGAAAATTTTCATGACTAAGCTCAGTTCCAGATACAGGGTGGCGTGAACTTCGAGTTACCTCGTTTCAATCATCTTAAAATTTTTATTGCGTGAAGAATTCAGTTACTAAATTTCTTACAAAATTTGAAAAAATTAAGAATACCGCTGAAATAATTATCAGGCTCTGGATTTATTTCGTTAAACTAAGTTGTTACGTTACTAAATAAGTTTGAGAAAATGGAAGAAAGCAACTGATCGGAAAGTTTGCGCTTTATTTTGTTTCTGTAAAAATTCTTCCAAAATTAACGAATACTATTTCAAAATTAATAGAGTTAGCTTACTGTATCCTTTGGTATTATTTCATGACATCCATTTTTGACGGCCAACCCTGAAATTTTTCTGAAGGCGCCTTTGGCACCGATATATATTAATTTTGAAGGGGAGCTCACGTCAAAAAATAGCGTTTTTTGGTCAAAAAATTACCAAAACGAGCCCATAAACTGCATTGACATGCTTTTCCAAACATTTGCCTTTGACGCAGCACAATTTGTCATAATAGGCTCTTTATAATGTTCCGGGAGCTCTCGCAAAATTAATTTTGAGTTTTGGGAGCGCTCGGAAAATCAATTTTGGAAAATCAATGACCTGAACAAAGGTCGACAAATTTTCAACTTTTTAAAACTCCGCTCCTCCCTCTTCGAGAAAATCTAAGATCCGCCCCTGCTCGCTTGCCATAGTTTTTGAATTTCTTTCTGACTAAAAAATTAATTTTTTGATCCATGGTTATACCTTTGTTTGTTGCTAGATCAATTATTCAAACAGGTTGGGCGTGATTTTACGCAGTAATGCCAAATAAATAAATTGCTCAGCCTTATGGCGCCTGCTAGTGGCTACTGACACCAGTGATTGCAATTTTAGTACACTCAAAATCGACAGCAGGTGCTCGAAAGCCGGAACAAGGCCATTAATATTGCAAATCATTTTTTAAAATTTAAACAAGGAAAAGTTTCTGGAGATGAAAACAGTCAAGTTTTTTGAACTTTTGTTGGTCAGAACCACGGATAAAAACTTAAAAATTTGGTAGTAAATTCATATGCAGAATGCGAGCATTTTAAAATCTTCGATTTGTGCTCGGGATATTTTTTTCTCCAGACAAATTTCGACCTTTAAACTTGCCATTTTAATCAAATTTTTTTCTACATAATCCAAAATTAAGGGGAGCGGTGGTGAAGTGGTTACGTCTCCGCCTCTCAATCGAAAGGTCGGATGTTCGAGGCCCACCATGATCCGTGCTCGTTGCTTGAGGGTGAAGCAACATTACCCAGCCCAGAAAAATAACCAAAAAATTGCATGTAGTTCTTGAACAGGGGCACAACAGCGGTTCGCCGTGATGAGCTGTACAGCTCTTGTGTTGGTCCTTTCCCCCGTGGATAAATGGTCTTAATTATAAAAATAAATAACTATTGTTGTCCTGAGCTCAAATTTTAAAAGATATTTTTAGCTGTGATCATTTTTCGTAAAATTAAGGGGGTTCAAATGTTGCCAATATGGTGAACTTGGTATCATTAACGCGCAATAACTTTTGCGCTATTAACGCGTAAGCGGAGATTTAATCTCTTTTAGAAACTGTTTTAAATTAAAATTGAGGCATGCTTTTTGGTCTGTATAATTCTTTGTTTTTTTTTGCAATTTATATCACTATGCTATTTAAATGTTTTTTCATTTTTTTGCTGAAAATTTTATCATTTTTTAAAAGGGAACTTGACTTCATAGAGCTTAGATGGCCGTCGGAACATTCAGGGCTCGCCCTGATGCGAGCAGTGTCGTTTGCATTTTCGTTTCATAGATTTCAAAGATGAATCATGGCACTGTACAGTAAAAGTTTTGTGGATGCAATTTCAACCCGGGTTTTGCTCAAAATTTTGGGTCTTCAAAACCTTTTGGGTCGATGAACAAATTCAACTATTTTGTCATTTTTCAAATAAATTTTCTAAAACTGAATTTCGTTTCAAAACAATATTTCACTAAATATATTTTAGCCCGACCAATCTACCAAAGTTCGTTTTAATGAATATGATAATTTAATTTGTTACAAAAAATTAGTGCAATTTAGATTCAAACTTAACAATTTGGTAAACACAGCTGCCGTAAAGCCAAAAAACTATACTGAAATTGCACTCGAAAGCACATAATAAATTATTCACCACAAAGACATCTGTTTATTTTTTCTGTTAAATTCCAGCTTGAACTCTGACAGTTTGTTGGTTGCCAAAAGTTTAACGAAGAAATCACTTTTGAGTTTTTTTTGGATCTTTGGATCTCGATGTGTTCCATTTTTGACCTGACAATTGACAAAATGCTGATTATCCTTTCAACTCTGTTTGATTTTGAACTGTTTTACAATGTCTTCGCATCACCGGCTAAAGTTCCAACAGCGATCAGGTAATTCTTGCTTGATAGGGCTTTATCCCTGTCGCCGCAAAAAAGGAGGATAGCGAAAATTTTAAGGTTTTCAATTTTTTTATGATTCGCATAAAGTTTGTCGCAGAACGAGAGTATATTTTCTTGGTTATATACTTGGCCAAGTTATATAGGGTGTTTGGCCAAGTGTTTGGCCTAGTTATATAAGGTGACGGGATTGCTCTTCCAGAACCTTAATATTTTTTTATCTACGATCAATCTCAATTTAAATTTCTTTCTAACATGAATCATATTTTACCATTTTGATATTACTTTGCTTCTGAAATAGAACAATGCCCTTTGACGACATGAGGTCCAGAATCAGAATAGTGGGGCACATTGCAGAACTCAAATTAGCCGATAGGATATCCAAATGTTCAATGCACTGCACTAGAGCATCAGGGTGCATATCGTACAATTTCTGCCAAGGGAGGATCTGCGAGTTGAACTCTGTGGATATGCATGGGGCGGAGGTGCAACAAGAGGGGGTTGTGGTATTTGATGAGAATTGTGTCTATGGAGGGATGAAGAATGGGACCAAACCGAAGTGCAAGGAGGAGGATGCATTCAGCGGAGGTAAAAAACTATTAAAAAATGAGATTTGGTGAAAGAAAGTGTGTTGTTATAACACTTTGCAAACAATTTGTTTTGCCATTTGTTATTTCGTTGCCAAAGTTTCTGGGAAACACTCTGAGTTCGAGCGTGTTTTTACAAACTGGTTGGTGACTGCAGCAAGGTAGCTTTTTGTTGCGACCATTTGAAAAACGGGAACATTGTATTCGGGTGTATTTTAGTTTTTCTAATTTTTTTGCGTGTTTTCCATGCAAAATCAGACACCACAAATGATCATCGGAGAAAGTCAAGTGATATATTGACATAGGGGTACAATTTATATAGTTTATGTTTAGATAAAGTTTTGGTAAAGTTCTTGAATGTCTGGCGACCGGTCTCTATTCTTATCACTGTTCTTTCTACGTCTGGACTTACGTCTGGACCTGAAATAAAAAGTGCAGTTTGCCTTACATTTCGATATAATACAGATAATCTTTACGATAATTAAACTTCTACCTTCTATGCATTCTACTCTTTTTCCTAGTTTAAGATGGCACAGCCAGCACAAAAAAAAGCGGGAAAGAACCCTTTCAATATTGTTTCTGTTTGGGACTCTAAAACACTTGACCCACCAATTTACTGGGAGGAGTGGATCGTGAAATTCCATTGGGGATGACATCGAAAAACAAAATTGATCCGGATGACTTCTAATTCGCTGCCACGTTAACAGCTCCCCAAATCGCCGCATTGACGGAGGAAGTAAACGGAAAAAATTGGACGGAGTCGGAGAAGAAACTTAAATCGAACCTTTATCCATGTATTGGACACGAAGGGATTTTTAAAGCCAGGCAACCAGGAGTGGCTTTCAAAACGGAACGTATCCTCGAGTGTTGGACTACATGGACCGCGTTTTTAAAAGAAAACGTAACGTGACGCCAGAAAGGGGTTTGTTTTATGGACGTAAAAGACGAGAGCACGAAACGTTCGAAAAATTCAACGCGGAACTCAGCACCCTGACGGGACGGCGCGATTTCTCAAAAAAGGTGAAAAAACGAGATAATGAAGACATCTTTATAATGATAACGAGATAATGAAAAAACTGGATTGCCAGCGGTAATTATCGCATTCAACGAAAACGCCGGAAGATATATGTAGGATCGCCTTATCCTATGAACGGTGGGGATAGAGCTTACAGGTCGTACACAAAAATTCCACAGGGAGCAGGATATTTCCGAAACCGATGGCGTGGCAAACGCGGAAATATACCGGGGGGTCAAACCCCCGAAGATGCTACAATTGCGATGCTCCTAATTTTACGTTGGAACATATCAAAGTTTGCCCAGCAAAGAAAGCTACTTGTAAAACATAAAAAGTACAAAAAACGGAAGAAAAAGAAAATTTGCAAACAGAACGCGCCAAAACTGAACGGCAGAGGGCGAAAAAACATGCAATTACTATTCAGCCAATAGCAGCACAATATTCCGTGAATATACAAATTCATCAGGTATAGAAACGAACCGGCCGACAAGTATAGAAAACGAACCGGTTGAGTCATGCGAGAGAAATTCAGCCGTGGCAGGACAGATATTTGCATATCGCGTTATGTATGCACGAGCGGAAAACAGAAAAACAGACTTCGTTCTCAAGATTTAAAAGCAAGTTGCTCTATTTCTTCTCAATTCATCAGTTTTTTCAATAATTTCAACTGCGAGGATATGGCCCAAAATTTTTAATTTCAACCCCAGATTAGCCGGATAAGAGTACAGCAATAGAAAGCACCTCAACTCAGGCAGTAAACATCTAACTAATCCAGTCTCAACCCTGGGCTCAAGTAGCTCCGATTCCGATATTGAAGTACTTACACAGGAAAACTACCCCAAAAAGCCTGTGGATGGATCGGAGACCCGCAATAGCGAGGGCGCTGGCAACACCAATAATGAACCGACTACACTACTACCACCATGGCCATGACAAGATGTATGCCGCCTCCAAGAAAATCTGGATGCCCATGATGTACATGAATCTGGCAGTGACGGCCAAATTATGCAAGCACTGCTTAGAAGTAGGTAAAAGTCTGAGACCAGACATAGCTAAGGGTAATTTAGGTGAAACATATATACCGACGGAACCTAACGAAATAGTCCAATTGGATCTTTTGGGGCCGGTTAACTACGTAAAAGGTCGAAGAAAAAACGGCTTTATGGTCGTCTATGTTTTTTCTCACCGGCCGTCGGATTCTGTTTGTTCTAGCAATAACTCAAGGAAAGTTTTAAAATTCCATAAAAATATATAGCCACTATCGGAAACCCAAGAAATCTTCACATAGAACAAACTTCCCAGTTCTTCTCCAATAAAATACAAAATTTTTGCGAAAAAAAGAACATCGAATTGTTAAAGTCGCCGGTTTGAGACCATCGGCAACTGGTATGGTAGAAAGTACAATCGGTTCTCTACAAAACATTTTGTCATTACATGCCTGAAGGAACGGGGGGAACAGCGATTCGAACCGCTCCTGCTCTGAGCATTGGGCACCTCATAATTTGCCTTTCACAGTAAAACAAACGTTACTCCATTCGAAGCACACCATGGGAGAGAAACCAACACGGTGCTGAGAAATCTAGCGAAACGTCCAAGTTTGAAAAACTCAATTCGAATAAAAATTTTAACCAAAAAAAATTCTTTAGACGAGAAGAGCGGGAGATCAATCGAATAGTTTTTCAGGACAGGGATAAGCGAAGCGGCCTCACAATGGAACCACAAAATTGACGCGGCCCCCGGATACCCGACGAACATTGAACTTCACAACCCCAAAACACCATCAAATTGCGGCACAAAGCAGCCAAGCCACCTAAGAAAGCGTACACAATAAACCAGCAAACAAGCCTTACAGATCCAAATAACCCAGCCAGGTACTAAAAAAAACTTGACCAAAAAATCGAAAAATTAACTCCGCATACTGTAAAAATCGAAAAAGGCAATTTATTACTAAGAAACGGTGTCGCGTTTAGATACGAGCCAGAAACCGAGAACATGGTCGCATCATCAGAAACTAACTGGACAGCTCAGCAACGGTCAATGTTGCCAACGGTCTGCCCATTGGGGCGGGTAAGCCAAAGGAGCAAAGTGAAAGACGGGCACGAGCCAAGCGAGCGGCGAGGACAACGATTAGAAAAAACGAATTGCTGAATCGAGCAGTGACTCAGGCGACACGGCAGACGAAGCAAGCACGCCAACGGCGAAAGCAGAAAGTCAACCGGAAACACAAACGGCGACGGAAAGTGATCCACGCGGAAGCGAGGACACGGTCGAATGGATCCAGAAACGAGTACAAAGGACAAAACGCCGCCACGCCAATCAACGCGAACACGTAAAGCTGTCACAAAATTGGGCGTAGTGTTGACGCGACGGATCCAAAAACGTGAGGGAACCAAATACAAACCGAACTAGAAACAGGAGAGCTGAGAAAAGCCTATCAAACTCAAAAGTAAAACTGACAGACACAAAAATTAGTTTTCTATGATAAACATATGTACAGCAACTTGAAGTTGCAATTTGAATTCTTGAAAAATCAAAAAGAGTGTTTAAATTTCGTTGGTGACCTTATATAATTGGGGTACAATTGATACAGTTTATGTTAATGTAAAGTTATGGTAAAGTCCTTTAATGTATGGCCACCGGTCTTTATTCTAATCACTGTTCTTTCTACGTCTGTACTCGACTGAAATAACAAAAGCAGCTTGCTTTATATTTCGATGTAGTACAGTTGATATTTACTATAACTTATCTTTGAAACCTTCTACTCTTTTTCCTACTTTAACATTATCATATTGAAGCCCTTAAAGTCGTGATTCTAGGTTTTTCGTCTTCTTCGAACGAATAAAGCATGCGAGCAGGCTTACAGTAGCTTATTTTGAAACAAAAAACTTAGTTTTACTCGAGTAACGTTAGTTTTTCGGTACTTTAGCGCTCTTTTGTAAACTTAAAACTCAAAGTTTCAAGAAATTGCAAAAACCTTTGAAAAAGTTTTCGATTTTTTTTTTGATTTTTTTTCTCGTTTTTATTGTCATTTTTCGACAAAATTTGTTTTCCGTTGTGCTTATTTTACAAAGACTGTCAAATATGCCTAGTTTCTAGTTTTTCTTTTAGCTCATATTATCACACAGCGCCGAAAAAACAACATTTTAAAAAAAAAATGTTATTTGTTGTACTTTCTAAGACGATGGTCAGAACATTCTCTGCTACTTTCACAGTAACCAGCTATCCTTTTTTATTTGAATTAAATCGACGCGGTATAAAAAAAACGTGCAGTTTAAAAAAAGTTCGACATTCAAAACCATTTAAAACTAAATCTAAAACTATTTATTAGTGTTCGTGGAGAAAGATATAACAGATGATTCTTCGCCTGGACTGTGTCAGATCAACCAAAAGAGAGTAGACGGGCTCATAGATGGGGAAGGGGAGACAGTGCTAATCGACAGCTCCACAGAGTACAAATCCGAGACATCAGGGACGTGCATCGGACCAGCTCATGGAGGTCAAAACTAGTGCATGAGTCTTTGTAGAAAACTAAATTAGCAAAAGGCGCTCCAGCGTTTTTAGTTGTAATTTTTGCAAAAGCTGGTTGGAATCATTCTAGCAAAATATACATAAAGGGAACCTATTTATGAAACTGAATGAATTCAGCTTTACCAAAAAACAAACTCTATGTATAAACATAGAAATCTGTGGGATTGTCTCTTTTTTATCAATTTTGACTGATTTTCAAACTCAACGACTTTTTTCTAGGTGACATTAATGATGTTTTGGTTCGAGCTGGAGTACTAGGAAAACAAAACACATTTTGTTAATGAAACTCAAAAAAATATGCCTATCATAGCTCAGCTTAACGTAAGATGTCGACCCCTAAGATTCATCAGTAAAACCTTTCATCTGCCCAGAAGTTATGAATAAACAGGAATAAATTGCATTCAAGAAGAATCACGTTTAACAATGCTTTGAAAAAGAAGTAGACACCGAATAGAATAAAAAATGTAACTGGAATTTTTAAAGTTAAAATAGGATATTTTTACTGTATTCAATTCATTCAATCAAAATAGTAGTTCTTTTTCATCTGAAAGTGCTGATAATTGTTTTAGAATATACTTTTTCTAGTCATTTTATTTTTTTTGTTCA
Organism: Symsagittifera roscoffensis; assembly: GCF_963678635.1. NCBI lineage: Eukaryota > Metazoa > Xenacoelomorpha > Acoela > Convolutidae > Symsagittifera > Symsagittifera roscoffensis. The sequence continues at coordinate 32,829,723 of NC_087063.1, read as the reverse complement.
TTTCAATTAGATATACTAATGATTTGCACTAATATTCAGGTCATGACTGCGTGAATGGAATTTCCCATTGGTTCAGGTGGGGACGCTTCGATTCAGGAACTTACGAAGCGAACAAAGCAACATGCGAGTCGTTCAGCGGCCACTCCGAACTATACTGGAACCCTCGGAACTTTCGAAAAGAGTTCGACTTGATAGCCGAGAAGTTCAGTGAAGCCACAAGATTTAACTTCGGACTTCACGACCAGTCCGGAACAGGAGTGTACGAGAATCCTGATGGTGAAGACAAAACTGACTTCCTGTGCTGGTATGTCGGATCAGGAGGCCCTGTATACCCATGTGTGGCTGCTAGTGTCGCTGAGTATCAACGAACCAATGGTACTTGTGTGTTCCAAACATACGTTTGTACCGACAATTTTTACTACATCTGCGACAGGAGACCGAAACTATGAGCTAAATATGACACGAAATTATTATGTTATCCGCATTATAGTTATTTAATTAACGCAAATTAACTTTTAAAGTTTTTGCATCAGACAATTTTTGAAGATTCTAATCAAAGTTTTTTGATATAAAGTTATTTCAGACGAAGCTTCCGGCTGAAAAAATTTCTAAACTTTCCTCATTTTAAATTGAATTTTAATGTTGAAAATTTTAAAATTGAATGAAAGTCCTTTTGGACCGGACCGACCACTACTTCATATTGTTTGAATAGAACAAATATAGTAATATTAGTTTTTAAATCGGAAAAACTGTCGTCTGTTGACGCTTTAAAGCTTTAAGTAACGAAGTTTAAAGCCACACCCAAATCGTCCCGGAGCTTCTTTTTCAAGAAAATAATGTATTGAAAAAAAAATTCACTACGTTTTTTCACGATCCATCATACTTGGAAAAAGGATCAAGGCCTCTAAAATCGAGTGATGGCAGCTACGTAAATCAATTTATGATTTGCTTCAACTGGAAATCCAAAGTTTGATCTACAATTTGCACTAGAGCAGTAATAATAATCATAATAAATTGTTTTGAAGCCAAATATATACACAAAATTAAGGTCAGTATTTTGTGATTAAAGTAGGTTTGAGAAGATATCCTAAAGATTTCAAACGAAGCCTGCCACGGGTTGCCTCGAAAAACAGAGCACTTGCGAGGAATATCTCAGTCTTTTAACTAAAAAGTTTTTTTTATAGTCTTAGAAATTTTTGTTTCCTAAGAATCTAATGGCCCATGCCTCGGGAAAACAGCACTACAATTAAATTCAAAACAATCAGACTTTTTTCGGGAAATCTGTTTCTGAAGCTACCGAATACATTGAAACAGAAGCGGATTTAGAGGAAGGGGCAGGTGACGCTTCTCTCTCAATGATTCGACCCACTGCCGCCCTAAAGCGATTGTACTATTTTGAGATATATATTGTCAAATAACTGACCCTGATGTTTATCAAAAACTATTGTTTCAAAATTTCATTGTTGAAAGTCTGCAAGCATTGATAAAAAATTGAAGTGAATTCATCAAAAACAAAATTATAAGAGATTCTAGGAAGATTAATTTTGAAAAGCTCACTCCTGGGCCCTCGCTGAATAACTTTTTTTGCTGCAAAACACTTTTCGTGCTCAAGCGCAACAAGGACAGTGCTGATTTAAAATATAAAACAAAACGCATAAAACTAGAAATTTAAAACGCGTTTTTCTATAATTGGGTTGACTTTAAGTCAAAAATGATGCAGACTGTATCATTGAAAGCGTAAACCACTGTATGTTTCACCGTGGGTTGCAATGGGTCCCGCCAAAACTTAGCTTTTTGTGGATCACTTTCACTTCGCTACCAAAACCATGTGTTCGTTTTTCCACCAGTCAGAAACCAAGTTAAAGCTTCAGGAAAAAATTATTATTTAACCTTTTGACAAGCGGTCGATTTTTAGGCCAACGGTCAATTTTTTTTGTTCGTATTATTTTTCAAAATGTTCTACCTTTCATCGCCATTTTAAACAATTTTTTTCAAAAAAATTTTTTAATGTTAATTAGAACTTTTTTGTCCAACATTTGCAGCATTCAGCATTGGAAAAAAGAAACTGAACGTTTCTTCTCGGGTCGAGGTGTTCACTTTATGTTTCGACTTTCAAAGTCGAGCACATGTCAGTGCTCAACCGTAAAATAAAAGTCGAGACAGGATGGGTCAGCACAAATTCGAAAAATACCTCGAGCACGGTCTAGCACGATTAGAACACTTCTCGAGCACGGTCGAAAAAAATCGATTTTCCCGCGGTAATTCGGAGTCCAAAAAATCTTTTTCTTCAAATAAACATATTTTCTGAACTTTTTCTACTCAAATTACAAACCAGTATTCCAAAGGATTTTTTGAAAAAATAGCTCAAAAACAGTTCATCTCTGCAAAGGAGTTATACTAAATTGCAAATAACTCAAACGATCATTCTGATAAAAAACATCAACAAAAATTACCCGAAAAGCATAAACTAAAACGCTTAAACTTGAATAATTCATAATGTTTGAAACTGAATTCATAATGTTTGAAATTGGTCAAGCATGGTCAAAACATATATTGCTTCGATCAAGCACATATTTTTTGGTCGAGCACGGTCAAAAATACCTAATTTTCGTCGAGCACAGTCGAAACTAGTGAGTTTTGGTCGAGACGGTCGAAACTTACTAATTTTCATTTGAGACGGTCGAAACTTAAAATGAGCACTTCGACCCGGGTAGTTACAAAGTTTTCAATGGACAGCTGAATCTTTTTTGGGGATCAAAGTTCCCAAATTGTGCCCAGGCTTAGAGGGTTGCACTGCATGTCAACCTCACACCAAATTGTAAAGTCACGACCGGATGTTTAGTTGTGAAAGTCAAAACATAATGTTGCAAAATAGAAGCCGGGTCATGAAACTCTAGACATGCCAAATATAGGTAGCAAAATTCTGAAACAAATTTGCAAAAGTCTGTATATCAATAAGTTTATTGCAGAACCTGTGCATACCTACCGACTTTTTATTGCAAAACCTTGGACACAGTCGTAGAAATCTGAAACTGTCGTCAAAACTTTTGGTTATATAAATCGAGCAACGCAAAATGGCAAGATAGTTAAAACTGAGACAGTAATCTGGACACAAAATTTTGAATAAAAGAAAGAATCAGTAACCAAATTTATAGATAATCAACGAAACACTGAGAAAATCTGAAACTGATGTTAAACTATCAGCAATGCCCTTCTTCGAAAAAGTTCTTTACTTAGCAAGATATCAAAGTTTTGGCTTGCACAAGATGAAGCGCATTGAAAAAAAAAACATCTTTTTTTTCAAAAATCGATCTCACCATTTTAAGATTCAGAGTTAGAGCAACTAGGATTAAGAGCTGGGTTTAGATACTGAGAGTAATTCTGAGGTTTCAACTGAGACGGTTGAGAAGAAGTAGTGACTGTTGTAGAATGAATTGAGAAAATGAATTTAATTGATTGGACAAACGAAGAATCAAAGAAGTACTATTTATTTTAAAAATTGACTAATTAATTATTTTGTTTTTAGTGGCTGACCTTATCTGAGTTTATTCATTTTTGATTTCTGTAATCAATTTTGATCTCACATCTGAATCTCTCAAGTAATCAGTCTGACCTTGAAAAGAACTAACCCCAATCAGGCTGAAATGGCTTTGTCCAAAATCAGGCTGCAATCATCAACTTTCGACAAAATTGATCCATTTTAGACTGGCTCAGGTTTTTTTTCAACTAATCAGTTACACAATTTTGGTAGTTCAAAACTGGAGTTCAACTGTCTCATCTTCCGCTCGTACTCAAACTAAGTGGTATTTCACAACTACGTGCTTTGTTTGCTTTTCTTGCGAGATTCTTGCACATCTTCCATGCAGCTCTGGTTCTTTTCCTGAGTGATGTTCGTCATTCGCAACGCTCACCTCAGCGAAAAGTGATCGCACACATAGAGTCTCTTGAAATGCTGATACCAGCGCTTGCTATTCAGTTTGATTGTTAGATATGGCCGCAGTTGGTTGCTTCTTGGTGCTCTAACCGATTGCTGCCCCTGTCTTCTACAACTGATACCAGTCGTTGGCCTTCTACCACCCATGTCTCCCACCCGGTCAGCATCTGCAGATCCATAGAGTCTTACACCATCAGCTTCCTTGGTGTAGCACAGCTCCAGGTTTTTGTCCTCTTCAGGTAGCAAAGAACCCTCTATGCAGCAACCCAGTGCAATCTTCTTGGATTCTTCACTGTAGTGAGACATCGGGCCTTCTTTGCTTAGATTTGTTCAGTAAAGAGCCCACAATGCCTCTGCAGTCCTCAGCTTTCATAGACACTGCCTCTGCTGAGCAAGCTTCAGGGCAGTCATTTTTAGATAGTTGTGCGCTGATCTCCACTGGTTTGAAGTCATCAACTCTAAAGCGCTGTCAATGTTGAGCCTGATTAGTTCACAGACACTGACCCAGGCGACTGCATCATCAGGAACTAGGTTGATCAACCTCTAGTACCCATCACAAATCTTTCTGAGAAACGGCTTTTCAATTTCGTCTTGACATCTGCACGCAAGGTTGATGTCATCTAACCAAACCAGCTCAAGTATCAATGCATCATCTGTTCGCCTCGCTGAACAAACAAGAGTTATTGCTGCTTCTACAGAAATCGTCTTCAAATAGGAGCCACTGCTGCTGAACAACTTTGGCTCCTCCATATACACTGTCTCTACTGGAAAGTTGAGATAAGCTCATCGTTTGCCCACAAGAGCCTTCGTTTCGGGCTTACAGATCTGACAGGTCGGAGCAAACGTATCAATGAAATAACGTCATTCCACTTGCATGAACCCTTTCACCATCCATTTGCTCCACTTGTCCAATCAACTTTTCTTTCTTAGCAAGATCTCATCGTCCAGGAGAAATCATGCGAGATCGTGATCTTTCAATAAGTGTCTAAGTTCCCATGGCTTCTAGAGACTTCAACTCCGAAGCTATGGCTGCCAGCCTTTGCTCATTTTCCGCTCCAGACACGGCTTATGAATAGCCCACTGGCTATTGGTCTCTTATTGCTGAAGCATGGTTAATTTTCAGTCTGTATCGAATGGGAGGGTTCCTCGTCCTAACTGACCTCCTCACTGGATGCTCAGTAGAACTTGAATCTAAGGGTTCCTCCTCTACCTGATTCACTTTAGTAGCGCTAACCGAAACTGCAGTAACTCCTATGTTGGTGCGCTTGGTATTTTGTTGGCGAAAGTCGTGCTCGGTTGCTCAATATCAATTTATCCATGGCTGAATGGCTCCACGGTTTGAAAAAAGTCACTGTCAACCAAGGGGTTGTCTTGAATAATGTCCTCCTTGAAAGTCAGTCTTCAAACTTGCACCACCTGTATTGTCTTAAGGTTCATCAGCAATAAGGCTTTGCTCCCTCGTCTAAGCCGATGAATTTTTTTTATTGCCCGTTAGATCCAATTTCAGCGTGTTGCCTGGATCAAGATAGTACGCCAAGCAGCTAAACACGCGAAAACAGCTCACTTTTGATGGTTTTCCTGTCGCCCCTCAGTCGGTGAGGAGCATTTCTCTTTGTTGGTTGGGGGACACAAGTTGCGAAACCTCAAAGCTGATGAGATTCCTCGGACCCAGAACATTTTCGATAGATTTGCTTCGATCAGTGACCAGCAGACATCGATTCATCTTGGTAATTGCTCTGTTGTAACGCTCTGCTAGACCATGTTGATGAGTATTAGAAACAGTGAACTCTTGCTTCAATTGGGTTTCTCTACAAAATCTCCAGCTTTTTGGTGCTCCATGCACTACCACATTTTTCTGGAACTTCAGTAGAGCACTACTCTTCTTCACCAGGTATTTGCCCATGTCAGCCGACTGAAGTCATCGATGAAACTCGAGGCATGTTCTGTAGTTCGAAACGTCACAGGATGTCACTGAAGACCCGTTGCCTCACTGCTGATGTACTGCTGTCAGATTTTCTTGGTAGTACTGCAACAGCATGAAACTTGAAAGCTCTAGCTCTCACATTGACAAGTAATAAAAGATGCTGCTAGTTGAAGTGACCCAGTCGTCAGTGCCAAAGCATTGCATTACTAATCTTGCTTTTTGTCTTCGTCACTGGACTCATTGGTTTCTCCTGAATTTGTATCCAGAAAAAAATTGCCCTACTGCTTCACAGGAAGTTTCCCCCAATCTGGTGCTAATAGCAGAAAATCTTCTGCATCAAAACTGGAGATTAATCATCCAGCTACCACTGAGCTCTCACTCATCAAGCGGCAAGTTCACCCTGTAGATCGGCACAAACAGCACGTTGTGGAAAATGTAACTACTCACAGCATCTTGGCAGTCTTTGATCTCTACTTCCACAGATCCTTTGCTCTGAATCATTGACGGCGCGCCATTTTTGGGCCCAATACGCCCAAAAAAAACCTCCGAAAAGCGAAAAATTCAAGTTTCTTGCTTTTTTTAAAATTTTTTGTGTAGTCTACGTTTCCTTTAGTTTACTTTGAAAAGTTGGCGGAATTAACTTTAACAAGGCACGAAAGTAACTTTAACAATGCATGAAGTAATAATAGCTACAGTATTGGTTAATATCTATTAGTGGTAAATCGTATCGTTTCAATTTAGTCTGTAAACAAAAAAAAATTCAGACCACGTTTTCTACATACTGAGACAATTTCTTGAAAAACTACCGAGCTTCCGCAACTACAAACTGTTTTTGATGTACTCAAAATCGGGAAAAAAAACTACACACCGCCAAGGTACCTTCACATGTCTCTGTTGGCGGATGATCGGAACAAAAACAATTAAAATTTCGTTAGAATAAATTTCTGTTTCAGCATATTTCATATGACCAGCAAATGAATAACATATGATTAATTAAAATTTCAGTGGCAAAATTTGAAAGTGATTGAATGATGATAAGCTAGACTGACGAATGAACCGAATTTCATCCAAATGTCTAACTGCTGATTTCGTACCGATAAAGCTTTCATTATTTTTGGATATTTTGCGCAATCACCCTTTAAATTTAGGGATGGAGATTCTGTTGTAGTTACCCAAAATGTGGAGAGAAGAATCGATAAGTTTTTGATTTAAATCATGGGACAAAAGCTCCTGGTATATTTAAACAGGACCACATGTCAATTTTTTGTAGGAAGAAATCTACAGCATATTATACATACGTTAAAAAAGCATGTTAGTCATATTAACCTCAGCCTATCTTTCAATCATATTATTCTATCGATCAATTTGACTTTAAAAGGTTTCGGTGCTATCCCAACAAACCCAAGAATTGGAACCAGCGAGGGTTTTCCATCCCCGACAGCCTCAACTTTGAACTTCCGAACGATAGACGCAAAGGAAACGAAAACTTCCATTCGAGCCATATTTTCTGCGATGCATGAACGAGGGCCTGAACCAAATGGAATCAAGCATGGATGCTTCTGGTACTCCCCTTTCTCGTTCAAAAAGTTTTCTAGACTAAAGTTTTCTATATCAATGTTTCCAAAGAGTCTAGAACCTTTCGGTATCCGGAACCCATGCAAATTGTCGACGTCTTCCAAGCCGTGTGATCCAGAGTCGAATATACGACGGTACATGCGCATGGTTTCAGAAATTGTTGCCAACGTATAATGGCAATCGCCTGGAGTACAGAACGAGACTAGGGGATGATTTATGTCGGTTTTTGATGACAGCTCCTGGAAAATCTTTTCTTGGACTTCTGGATAATGAATCATAACTAGTAAAAGCCAACATAAATTGTTAGTTACAGTTTCTTGGCCAGTGAAAACAAGGTCAGCCATGATCGCTACTACTGAAGTTTCAGTGATGATCGAGTCATTATCGATCAAAACTTTATTCCATAAATAGTCAGAAACACACTCCGGTTCTCGGTTCCGAGCGGCTTCGACTGAAGGCGGCTTTCGGCGAAAGAACTCGGCTCGCAGCTTTTCGATGAAGTTTTTCTGCATGCTTATTACTTCCTCAAGCACAGACATACGCTTGGCTATGCATAAAGGTAACCAGTAGTGAAGTGCTCGTGGATTTTGAAGTCAAAAACTTGCTGTAAGTAGTATTAAAATTCAAGGTACAAGGGGTCATCATAATCGAACGTCTTGTCAAATAGAAGGTTGAAAACGATATTGCTGGACATGTAGCCAACGTACTTTTGAAACAAAACACCTGTAAACATAATGGTTAGCTGGTTTTTTCCGCCTTAGTGTGAAATTTTTTCGACAATTAGGTAAGATTAATAGATTTCGAAGTTTGTTGGTGTACTATCACTTTTATTTCGAATACTAATAGCTGAAACGTACAGATCTCCAATGTGTGAGCTTCTGCTTAAAGATTTTTGCGGGAAGGATTTTAAGGGTTCATGTAATGAGTTTTTTGTCCGGTTTTTATAAGTCGACCAAACTGATTTTCTACCTTCACTCAAAAAAAATAGCTTTGTTTGACCAAAAGTTTCTGCAGCGCAGGAAAATTTTAGAAAAACTGGGCCTATTTTGGCTCATTTTCTTGGTGTGTTCCCCTGTCAAAGTAAAAGTTTTTGCTGCTAATTGCCCATTTGGAAAATTTTAGAGTTATCCACTAAAAATTTCAGCTCTATCCTTTTATTTATATCCACTTATGCTCCGAGCCAAAAAACAGCTTTATGTGAAACATATAACTCATACTCATCCTGATATCAGCCTCATCTTTTTCCAGCTTTTCAAAATGCAACATAAACTTTACCGCTTCTTATTCAATCATCTAACTGAGAGAACTGCGCCCAATGCCCATACTTCGGAAAATTTGGTTCATCACTTTTCTCTTGGCCTTCCACCTCTCACCAGTGTCAAAAAAAGGCTGTTTTGAACTCCGAAAAGCTCGAAGAAGCCGCTAATATTACGATTGTTGAACCGTGGATCATTCAGAATCTGTGTTTAGGGGCGGACTTAGGATTTTCTCGAGGGGAAGGGCGGATTTTCAAAAAATTTAGAAAATTTTGTCAACCATTTTTTCGATTAGATTTTTTTAGCTCTTCTAAAGTTCTAAAAAGCCCCCGGATTCGCCAAATGTTCTGCGCCGCAGGCAAAATTTTGACAAAACATGCCAAAAAAAGAGTTTTTAGGCACTTTTTGGAAATTTTTGACCAAAAAATCGCGTTTTTTTTGGTGCGCGCTACCCCCTCAAAATTAGTATATATTGGCGCCTAAGCCGCTTTTTAAAAAAAATTTGGGGTCCAACAGCCAAAAAGGATATCTCAAAATAGCCGTACTGAAATCTCAAAATAGCCCTCTAAAATGGATATCTCAAAATTTGCCCTACTGCTTCACAGGAAGTTTCCCCCCTTCTGGTGCTAATAGCAGAAAAGCTTCTGCATCAAAACTGGAGCTTAATCATCTAACTATCTCTGAGCTCTCACTCATCAAGCGGCAAGTTCACCCTGTAGATCGGCACAGACAGCACGTTGTGGAAAATGTAACTCCTCACAGCATCTTGGCAGTCTTTGATCTCTACTTCCACAGATCCTTTGCTCTGAATCATTGACGGCGCGCCATTTTGGGATTATTTTAATGAGTTTTGCAATTGGTTAATGAGAGACGGAGAATTAAGTAGAAAAGAATGTTCAAAAAAGTTTCTGTGGGAAAAAAAATTGAAGGTTGTTTTTTTAAAAATAAGCCCAAAAAAAAAACTTCCGAAAAGCGAAAAATTCAAGTTTCTTGCTTTTTTAAAAATTTTTTGTAGTCTACGTTTCCTTTAGTTTACTTTAAAAAGTTGGCGGAATTAACTTTAACAAGGCACGAAAGTAACTTTAACAATGCATGAAGTAATAATAGCTACAGTGTTGGTTAATATCTATTAGTGGTAAATCGTATCGCTTCAATTTAGTCTGTAAACAAAAAAAGTTCAGACCACGTTTTCTACACACTGAGAAACTGAGACACTTTCTTGAAAATATTCCGCGCTTCCGCAACTACAAACTGTTTTTGAGGTACTCAAAATCGGGAAGAAAAAACACACAACACACCGCCAAAGTACCTTCACATGTCTCGGCGGATGATCGGAACAAAAACAATTAAAATTTCGTTAGAATAAATTTCTGTTTCAGCATATTTCATATGACCAGCAAATGAATAACATATGATTAATTAAAATTTCAGTGGCAAAATTTGAAAGTGATTGAATGATGATAAGCTAGACTGACGAATGAACCGAATTTCGTCCAAATGTCTAACTGCTGATTTCGTACCGATAAAGCTTTCATTATTTTTGGATATTTTGCGCAATCACCCTTTAAATTTAGGGATGGAGATTCTGTTGTAGTTACCAAAAATGTGGAGGGGAGAATCGATAAGCTTTTGATTTAAATCATGGGACAAAAGCTCCTGGTATATTTAAACAGGACCACATGTCAATTTTTTGTAGGAAGAAATCTACAGCATATTATACATACGTTAAAAAAGCATGTTAGTCATATTAACCTCAGCCTATCTTTCAATCATATTATTCTATTGATCAATTTGACTTTAAAAGGTTTCGGCGCTATCCCAACAAACCCAAGAATTGGAACCAGCGAGGGTTTTCCATCCCCGACAGCCTCAACTTTGAACTTCCGAACGATAGACGCAAAGGAAACTAAAACTTCCATTCGAGCCATATTTTCTGCGATGCATGAACGAGGGCCTGAACCAAATGGAATCAAGCATGGATGCTTCTGGTACTCCCCTTTCTCGTTCAAAAAATTTTCTAGACTAAAGTTTTATACATCCTTCCAATATTTCTTGTCTTTGTAGATACAAACTATGTTTCCAAAGAGTCTAATACCTTTCGGTATCCGGAACCCATGCAAATTGTCGACATCTTCCGAGGCCGTGTGATCCAGAGTCGAATATACGACTGGGTACATGCGCATGGTTTCAGAAATTGTTGCCAACGTATAATGGCAATCGCCTTGAGTACAGAACGAGACTAGGGGATGATTTATGTCGGTTTTTGATGACAGCTCCTGGAATATCTTTTCTTGGACTTCTGGATAATGAATCATAACTAGTAAAAGCCAACACAAATTGTTAGTTACAGTTTCTTGACCAGTTAAAACAAGGTCGGCCATGATCGCTACTGCTGAAGTTTCAGTGATGATCGAGTCATTATCGATCAAAACTTTATTCCATAAATAGTCAGAAACACACTCCGGTTCTCGGTTCCGAGCGGCTTCGAGTGAGGGCGGCTTTCGGCGAAAGAACTCGGCTCGCAACTTTTCGATGAAGTTTTTCCGCTTGCTTATTACTTCCTTAGGCACAGACATACGCTTGGCTATGCATAAAGGTAACCAGTAGTGAAGTGCTCGTGGATTTTGAAAGTCAAAAACTCGCTGTAAGTAGTAGTAAAATTCAAGGTACAAGGGGTCATCATAATCGAACGTTTTGCCAAACAGAAGGTTGAAAACGATATTGCTGGACATGTATCCAACTTACTTCTGAAACAAAATACCTATAAACATAATGGTTAGCTGGTTTTTTCCGCCTTAGTGTGAAATTTTTTCGACAATTAGGTAAGATTAATAGGTTTCGAAGTTTGTTGGTGTACTATCTTTTCTATTTCGAATACTAATAGCTGAAACGTACAGATCTCTAATAAGTGAGCTTCTGCTTAAAGATTTTTGCGGGGAGGATTTTAAAGGTTCATACTATTGAAGTTTTTGTCCGGTTTTTATAAGTCGACCAAACTGATTTTCTACCTTCACTCAAAGCAAATAGCTTTATTTGACCAAAAGTTTCTTAGAAAATTTTGGCCTATTTTAGCGCATTTTCTTGGCGCGTTCCCCTGTCAAAGTAATAGTTTTTGCTGCTAATTGCCCGTTTCGAAAATTTTAGAGTTATCCACTAAAAATTTCAGCCCTCTCCTTCTATTTATATCCATTTATGCTCCAAGCCAAAAAACAGTTTTATGTAAAACATATAACTCACCCTGATATCAACCTCATTTTTGTCCAGCTTTTCAAAATGCGACATAAACTTTTCCACTTTTGATTCAATCATGTGACTGAGAGAACTGCGCCCAATGCCCATACTTCGGAAAATTTGGTTCATCACTTTTCTCTTGGCCTTCCACCTCTCACCAGTGTCAAAAGAAAGACCGTTTTGAACTCCGAAAAGCTCGAAGAAGCCGCTAATATTACGATTGTTGAACCGTGGATCATTCAGAGCCTGTGTTTAGGGGCGGATTTAGGACTTTCTCGAGGGGGAAGGGCGGATTTTCAAAAAGTTTACGAAAATTTTGTCGACCATTTTTTAGTTTTGGTTTTCTGAGCTCTTTTCTAAAGTTCTAAAAAGGCCCTGGATTGGCCAAATGTTCTGCGCCGCAGGCAAAATTTTGACAAAGCAGGCCAAAAATTGAGTTTTTATGAATTTTTTGGAAATTTTTGACCAAAAAGCTGCGTTTTTTCGGCGCGCGCTACCTCCTCAAAATTAGTATACATTGGCGCCTAAGCCACTTTTTTTAAAAATTTTGAGGTCCAACAGCCAAAAATGGATATCTCAAAATAGTGCAAAGGAAGGAATCTGTGGGTCGGCTCGGCAGGGGGTCGAATCCCTGAGAGAAAAAAAGCGTCCGTCCCCTCCGCCCATACCCCTAAACCCATGCCTGTGTTACTAAATGGTTGAAATTTAATTGATTATTCGCAGAAGTGGCCTAAAATGTGCAACAGAATAGTTTGCTTTCAGTTTTTAACTCCTTAGTTCCATTGTAAATATAGATAGCGGCCCAATTTTTGGAATTGGCTGAGAGCTACATTAAATGTCATAGTGTTTTTATCCTATCTCTGCAAAGTTCAAAATAAAAGCTCTCTTTGTTATTTTTCAACCTCAAAAATTTTGGACAAAAAGATTTTTTTTTAAGCGATCATCTTTCCTGTACCCTGGTCATACGAACTATTTTCTTCTAATTACCTATCAAAAATTGGTTAATGAAAATTCTGAATATCTGGTTGTTTATAATTAAACTAGCTAGCTGGTTGCTGTGCAAGAAGCACAGAATTTTACGACCATTAAAGTTTATAAATAAAGGGAAAAGTAATTATAAAGAATGAAAAGAAAACTTTTCCAATTCAAAAATAAATTGATAATTTCTATAAGCCAAAAGCAATTAAGTCAGGTAGAAAACTGCAAAAATGTAAATTTGGCGGAAAAAAATACATTATTCTTAAATTGGATGTCAGCGAAGTTGAGATCGGTGCAAGGGCTGGGCAACGCTGAAAATAATTATACTAAAGTCCGCGCTGCCCTGCCCTTGCACTGATCTCAATTTTGTTGGTATTCAAATTAACAATGTAAATTTTTATTTATTTTAGCTGTTAAAATCCGAGACTTTCTGTATACATCTCTACATCTGTATACTTGGCTTGTTTTTGTACTCTGAAGTCTCATTGAGACAGTGATCGGTATTCACAGAAACTTAAAAAAGAACATTGTATTCAGTACCAAGACAAGCATTGTTCGAACAATTTAGCTTGGGTCCAGTTGTTAACATGGTAGCTGGACGCAATTCTCCAAAATCTAGCAAAGGTCAGCAGCTGTTTTGTATTTGGAGATTCTTAATTTCACCATTTATTGTTTTTTCAGAAATATTAAACCCTACTCAACTCAGCCAGAATTGAATAACCAACAAAAAAAGGACGAACACGCTAGTTGCCAAGATGAGCCCCAGTCAAAAGGTGAAAAAATTACTTATGAGGGAGAAGAACGCCAACCTCTGCCGACTTTTCGATTGTTTTTTAACCCCAAAAAAAAAAGAAAAGAGACAAGAATAGAAAGGAATACAAAAGAAGATAAATTTAGCTGAAAAACTCAGGAAAAAAAACGAATTGAGCATGTCGGAAGAAGTCGCATATCTAGACAGAGGTAGAAGAACAATACTGAACTAAAAAAAAATTACGTTAACACAAGGATAAACAATCAGATAGATGCAATCAGTTGGTGAAATAAGAACATCAATGAAAGGAGAAAGTGAACTCAAAATCCAAAAGAAAGGTAGGCAGTTTACTAAGAGAACCAATTATCGATAACAGTTTCCTTTCAGTCAGTAACAAAAGAGCAATTCAAACTTGGAAATCGGTCGGTTGACCTTGCAAATGTTCTAAACGTTTTTTTTCTCGCGTGTTTCGAAACGACAAAAAAATGATCAAACAATAAAAAATTTGAATGACAAAATACGAATCTAACCCCTCAAATTGAATCAAGCCTCAAATAAATTCAAAACTACGGCAAATTCGGTAGCCTTGATAAATTGATAAGCCCTGATTGTTACCAAAAGTTCTCAGATTTTTTCCCATACTGAGTAATTATTTCAGACGTTTTAAAAAAAAAGCGATTCTTCCTTGATTTTTTTTGTTATCAATTTGAGTATTTGTTATTATGATGGAAACCGACAGTGGAACTGAGCTTCAGGTTTCTGCAACCCAAGAGGTATCCGTGAGTAAAAATACGGGAGATAAAAAAGTGAGTAATATGGAAACGGAACTGTTATTATTGCGAGAAAAAGTTGAAAAACAAGAATGTGAAATTACGGGTCTTAAACTTAAGCAGTTAAACATAGATACCAGGCTGCGAGCTCAGGAAAGGTATACTAGCAAGGATAGTGTGCTTGTATGGAATCCGCCGTTCGATGCAAGGGCAGTAGATGACGTTACGGATGCAATAATTGACTTTTTCAGGACAAGTCTGAAAGTTAACATTTCTCGTGGGGGAATTAAAGCTTGTCACATGTATATGGGAAATTACGGAAATATTATGCCCACTATCAATTGCAAGTTTGTATACTTTGACGATAAGCACGCTGTATACAAGGCCAGGAGGAATCTGAAATATCAGAAAAACATTTTAAACAAGCGTAACATATATATTACGGAACTAATTAAGAAAGCGGCCAATGATATGGACTTAATAACTACCACTCGTAACTGCATCGTATCAGTGCTTGTCCATGATGAAAAGCGTCGGGGCGAAACAAAGTTTATGCGAGTTGACGCAGTAGATGAATTGCAAACGATTAATGCTGTTAAGCGAAAAAAACGAATCTACACCGACTCTCTTCATGACAACAACGAATGGGAATCCCCTGCAAACAAAAAACCAACCCATTGATTGGATTTTGAACGGATAATGTGTGCCGCCTGTTAAACTTTGACAGAAAAACACAAAATGAATTGAGTTAAACTGTAAAGCATATGAACTGCTATTCTAGCCTTGAGTGGTTACGTTTGTGACAAAACATGTTGATTTCCGCACTGCTGGTCTCATACCTAATAAAGAAGAACAGTCCAATTAGTCTTCCATTAAAAAACAAAAACCAATAACAAGTTGGTGCGATTTCAGCGCTGCTTTGTGGTTATTTAAACTAAATTATGTTTCATTTTCTTTTAAAACAAAACTAGAATAAAACCAAAAAAAAATTCATCCTGCTCTTTTAGTTCTCAGAGCTTGCGTGATTTCCGCGCTGCTCTTGCGATCTTTAATTGTAGATGCTGAAAATGAGGAAAACAATGAAAACAAAATAGAAAAAGTCAGGAAAAAGGAAAATTATGTAAGCTGAAAAAGGAAAAGAAGGAGGCGAGGGATTGGAGGGGAAATTAAAGAACCCTATACGGGTATAAAATTGAAAGCTAGCAATACTCGTATTTTTGCGAAGAAAAAGTATATTCTAGACAAGGAGTAGAAACTACCTAGAGTTTGTGCGATTTCCGCACTGCCCTGGGTGGCTTCTGATTTCTGACAAATCATTGATCTTCAAAAATTGGTTAAATTATCAACTAGTTAAGAAACCACGCGAGAATTATACTGTACACAGAAAATATGGTTAACAGAGACATGGAGGAAACAAATTCTAAAACTTTTTCAGTGTTTTTACAAAACATCAGATCACTGCCCCGAAACTTTGAAGAATTTGAATTAGAAATAGAACAGTTGGCCCAACGTCCAGATATCATTTGTTTAACTGAAACCTGGCTCAAAAATAACTCTGACAATGATATTTTCCAAATTCAAGGATACGAACCTCTCTAACGAGGAGGAGGTATTGGCATATATGTTAACACTGGGTCAGATCATAGGATAATAAAAGAAAAAAAAGATAACAATATCCAAATCTTGTCAGTTGTCATAAAAAATTACAAAAAAAACAGAAAATTGTAGTAACCTGTGTTTACATTCCACCAAATTCTCTAAACAACGCTACCTTCGAAAGCCTGCAAAATTGTTTGGATGGATTAACGCTAGGGCCTGAAACTGATCACATAGTTTGTGGTGATTTTAACGTAAATTTTCTGTTAAACTCGACAAAGCGGGAAAAAATTGAGGATATTATGATAGGAAATGGCATGTTAGAAAACAAAATGAGCTGCCTCCCAACAAGAGTGACAGAACGTAGTAGCACTTTGATTGACTTATTTTTCTGTACATCAAGTTTCTCAACCAAAACTATCAAAAATTCAGTGTCTGATCATTTTGGTCTTCAGTTTTTTTCAAATTTTCTAGAGAAACTAGAACAAGTTGAAAAAAAGGGATATAAGTGAGAAGTTAATTTTTTATTTGCAACTTGAGATTGGCAAATGTATGCAGTTATGGAATCCCGAAGACCCTCAAATGTCTTCTAGGATTTTAGAAAAAATAAATTCGATCCTTATGAAGGCAGTTGATACTTTTTTTCCAAAGCGTTTACTAGTACAAGCAGAAAGATATCCATGGATTGACAATCAAGTAAAAAATGCAGCAGCAAAAAAGCGACGGTTACAACAGGAGTTTTTGAATATTAAAACAACGGATGCACGGAATAAAAATAGTTCCCAAAATTAAATTGTCAAAAACCTAATCATCCGTAAAAAACGAAAAAACTATCAAAATAAACTAATGCTTGTGTCTAATTGTAAAACGAAAACTTTTTCGAAACTTTTAAGGAAATGAGTGGTAAAGGGAAAAAATCTAAATCTTTAAATCTATCTAACGGGGACGCTGAGCATTTTAACGAATACTTCGCAAATATTGGCGCCAGACTCACACAGAGCAAACCAAACTGCATGGAAAATAATGTTATACGTCAGCAGCAATCGTTGTTTTTGAAAAAAATTGATTTAATTGAAGTCATTGAAGTCATCGAAAGTTTAAAAAATAAATATAGTACAGATTGCTATGATATCAACACTGTTCTTGTCAAGCATTTGAAAACTATACTAGCAGGCCCTTTGACTGAAATTTTTAATGACTGCCTAACCTCAGGAATCTACCCAAATTGTTTACAAATTGCAAAAATTGTTCCAATTTTCAAGGAGGGAGACATCGATGACCCCTCAGACTATAGACCAATTTCGCTTCTTCCAGTTCTGGGCAAAATTTTTGAGCGTATAATTTTTAAACGAGCCCAATCATATGTAGACAAGTTTAATATCATCCGAAACACTCAGTTTGGCTTCAGATCAGATAGAAGCACTGTTGAAGCCATCCTTACATTGTTGGAAGAAGTTTCAACATCGCTATCGAACAAAAACTAACTGTTCAGAATACGTTTTTAGACCTAACAAAGGCTTTTGACACAGTTGATCACTCTTGTCTGTTAATAAAATTGGAACAAATGGGATTCAGAGGGCCTGTCTTAAATCTATTGGAATCTTACCTTGACAATCGCTATCAGTACATTGAAACTAACCCTTTTAAGACCGAACTTAAACTGGTATCCTTTGGTGTACCTCAAGGATCTATCCTTGGCCCACTTTTGTTCATATTATCCATAAACGATCTACAAATAGCCACAAAAAACACAGGGGTACTTTTGTATGCTGATGACACTGTTCTGAAATCCACAAACAACAAAGACTATATTGCTTTTGCACATAGATCAGCTTTGCTTGAAGTAAATGATTGGTTGGACAAGAACAAACTGACACTGAATGTCAAAAAAACCAAGACCATGAGATACTGTCGGAGCACGAAAACTGAAGAACGACCAGTAAATTATTTTTTAAATGACACCCAAATAGAAGATGTTGAATGTTTTAAATACCTTGGAATTCTCCTTGACTGTAAATTGAATTTTCATCAGCATATTGATAAGGTAAAGAAGAAAATTTTGCAATTCTGTGGAGTGTTTTTTCAATTGAGAAAGTTTCTAACTGGACAGCAATTAATATTTGCGTATAAAAGTTACGTGCAACCAATCATCCAATATGGAGTTTTAGTTTATGCAAATACCGACAAAACCAAACTGTTGGAACTGGAAATGAAAATCAGAAGGCTAATCAGAATAATTTTTTATAAACACAGGATGGATTCAATCACTGAAATAATGCATGATAATAAAATATATACCGTAAGAGAATTGTTTGCTTACGAAGTTCTGAAATTAACCGGAAAAATTATTCGAAAAGAGTGCCAAGTTGAAACCTTGAGATATTCTATTACTGAGCAAGAATTGAACGTGATATTTTCAAAGCGAAAAACAAATCAAAAGTTAGCTATAAACAGAAATAAATTCAACAGAGGGTCAATTACACCTAAAATTAGAAAAATGTTCAACTTCGTAATATATTTTTTCCCACCTGGGTCAATTTCTTGAAAGGGGCTTCTCGGTTTCAATTAAATAGTTTTAATCATAAATTTTTGGATAATTACATTCTAGGGAATACGATTTTACTTTGCGACTTTTTTGATCAATAAGTAGAACTTGTTTCTGTTGGTTTCTAAGTTATGGGTAGAAAAGACTACCTGAGAAAACTAAATTAATTTTTTTTTATAGAGAATGGTTTTAAGGTGGGTGCGAATAAAGAGGTTTTACGTTTAAAAAATGGTTACCGGTAGAAAATCCTTTGCATTGGATTAAAGAATTTAAGTACTTTTTTTTGTTCTCCGCTTAATGAGACACCTGAAAATGGGCCTTGTTGGCTTAATGGTGTTCTCCCGAACGATTCTAATTTGTATTTATAAATTTTTATAATTAACTTTGTAACTAGATATTGTTTGAAAACAATTTATTATGATTATTATTATTAAATTAAAGCAAACGTGTCAGATCTAATGTTATCATAGATAATAGTCAATCTTTTCTTAGTAGTGAATGGATATTAGTATAGACAGACAAGTTAAAAATGACAATGAAAAAGAATAAAGGAGTTGAAAATATTTGAACAACTGTTTTAAATACTAAAATGGGAATGGGGTATTTATGTTCAATTGTAAAAAAAAATTAGGTGAAAGAAAACAAAAAAACCTTAGCTCTGTCAGTTTTGTAGCGTCAAATTACAAAAATTTACCTTGAATGGAAAACAATTATGAATAGAAAATAAGAAAAAGGAATCAACTCAAGCGGACTGAAATCAACTGTTTTTCGAGTATACCACTACTTTAAAGCTTGGAAAAATAATTTAAGCTTAAAGTTGATGTAGCATATGACATGCAAAATTATAACTCACTCCCCTTTTTTAGATAGTTAGTTGTTCGATACACGTAGGTATCAGTTTACAGTTTATGTGTTTCTATAATCAAAAGTTTTAAAGTTAATATTTAATTAACAAGTTGATACTTAAAATTCAAAAAATCTTCGGTTTTTTTGAATGATTGGAATTGTCTTTAACTTTTGTTTCATTTTCTCACAAAGTCTCTATTTTTTTTAAGCGAAATTTTTTTTTGTCTTTTGAGGTTTTTCTTGATACTCCCTTCCCAAATTGTATTCTTCATGATTGTTATGCTTCTTCTACGGTATGTTTCAAATTTTGTTAATCCAAAATTTTCAAACTTTTCTCCTTTAACTTATTATAAGTTAATTTTTTCATTTCTACTGCATTGGAGATCCATTTTACAAAACTTAAGCACATTTTTTTTCTTAATTTCTTGTTAAAGGTCAAAACTATTTCATCCAAAAATTGTTCCAGTGTTTATTGAAAGCTTGGTTTCAAGACTGTTCTTTCTTATTTTGTCCCAACGACAAATTGGTATCAACAGATATATATTTGGGGGTTTGAGCCGACTGGAGACTGTTTTAGTTTCAAAAAATTTTTCCTTCATCAGCATTCTTCTAATTTTCTTGTTCATTGGTAATTCTTTTCTTTTGAGTTCTCTTGACCTGGTTTTTGAATTCAAATCCTGATGAGTGCTATAATTCACTTCAAAACTGAAAAAAGTTCATTTCAAACAATTTTTTTATGGGAGCTGTTGTTCTTAAAAGCCAAATAAGAGCGAAGCAATAATTAGTTTTCGTGGTATGTAAACCTTTATTTTGAATATTTATTTGCGTAAATAGTTTATTTTGAATTAACTTTTTAGTGTTAATAATCTAGCATATTGTATGTGACTTTGATTCCTACTTTGAGTTGCAAATTTAGTGTGCAAACAGTAATTTTCGAGTGTGTTGATTTTAGTTTTTAGACTGGTCTTGCTCTCAATTTTTTTTAGTCGTTGCGAGAATAATCAAAAAAACATTTTGTTAAAAATTGCTGATAAAAACTCGACATGGACTCTCTTTTGTTACGAAATGACCCTAAAAGTTGATAAACGTCTTTTGAACGGAGTAATAACTATTTAAAGATTTTGAAAAGTTGATTTGTTTTGCTGCTCAAACCACGCGGCTAATACATAAGTTTTCTCACTCATAGACAAAGTTTGACTTTAATTAACAAAAGCTGGCTAAAAATTTTACATTTGAGACACAAATACTGCATTTTTAGCTGAAAAACCTGTAGTTATTTAAAACTGAAGGAAAATTCAAGAAACTGAAACCACAAACCTAAAACACTCAGCAACTCCGAAACCATTTTAATTCAGTCTTGTTGTGACTACTGGACAATTGTATTCCAGGCTCGAAATTTTTATTTTTGGTTCAAAACTTGTTTTAGAAATGTTAACTTTTCAGGCTGAAAACTCTTAAACTTGAATTATGATACCACACCTTAGAGTTAGGGTCTTTACAATTTCAACCCAAAAATTAAATTTTTGGGCTGAAATTGTAATATGTATCCATAGAAGTGTTAAAATTGCTTTAAAAGTTTTCAAAAATATCTAAAACAAAAACATTTTTCAACTGAGCATACTAACTAAGGAGCTCGAACTAGTATTATATTTGGTTGCAGATATACAAAAAAAAATTTTTGGCTTAGAAGTTTTATTTATCGTTATTCTACAAAATCATGACTTGAAACCATTAACTTTGGTACCGAAAACAAGTTTCAAGCCCTGAAACGTAATTTTTAGACTGGGAAAACAAATTTAAAAACTGGTGATGGGGGTTTTCAGGGGTATTCAGAGTGATGGGTGTTTTCACTCATCTTTTGTGCTCTCGAACCAAAAAATTAAGGAAAATTTCCAATTAGTACCAGCTTGTAGATGTGTTAACTTAATTTTTTTCTGTTAAGTATACTTCTTGATTTTTACCAGAAACAGCAAACATATTATCAATTTTAACCAGAATTTAGACCTTTTTTAACCAAAAATGTTGACTCTATAGCTCAAACACAGTTCCAAACCTAACGTTTTTTGGCTCAAAATTCATTTGTCTTTAGTCTAAACTGTCATGTGACTCCTAATTTTTTTTGGGCTGAAATTGTAAAATGTATCCATAGAAGTGTTTAAATTGCTTTAAAAGTTTTCAAAAATATCTAAAACAAAAACATTTTTAAAATGAGCATACTAACTAAGGAGCTCGAACTAGTAACATATTTGGTTGCAGATATACAAAAATAATTTGTGGCTTAGAAGTTTTATTTATCGTTATTCTACAAAATCATGACTTGAAACCATTAACTTTGGTACCGAAAACAAGTTTAAGACCTGAAACGTAATTTTTAGATTGAGAAAACAAATTTAAAAACTGGTGATGGGGGTTTTCAGAGTGTTAGTTTTCTTTACAAATTTTCAAAAAACAAAGCTAAATGTTGAGCGCAAAAACTCATCTTTTGTGTTCTCAAACCAGAAAATTAAGGAAAATTTCCAAATAGAACCAGCTTGTAGATGTTTCGTCTTAAATTTTTTCTGTTAAGTATACTTCTGGATTTTTGCCAGGAACGGCAAACAGGTTATCAATTTTAACCAGAAATTAGACCTTTTTTAACTCATAATAACGTTTTTTGGCTCAAAATTCAATTGTCTTTAGTCTAAACTGTCATGTGACTCCTAATTTGTTCTCTAGTTTGAAACACCGATATTGTATTATTATGAGCAAAATTTTGCTCTGAACCTTTGTTTTGAAGCTGAAGTTTTAATATTTTGTGGTCTTCCGTATACAACATATTACTTTCGAGTCTCAATCTTTACACCTCAAATATGATAACCGAGTCTAAACATTGACCCCACTTTTGAAAGTTATAGGTTAAAAATCTCGCAATTAAATTCAAACGGGGTTGTTTATATGTTTAACCCACAAACGAATTTTTCTGAGAATAAATGTTTCTTAAGTTTTTTTCAATTTATTAATCTTAATGAAAGATTTTTTAATGTGTATAATGGGTTAACTAATTTATTAGTTAATTAAGGGTACCCTTAGATGGGATTATTGAACCTTTAAGCCACTGTCAGGACAATGGCCGCCTAATTTAACGCGAGTTAGGATCGTGGGCGACTTATGAGCGTAAAGAAAATTAATCATTAAAGCCCAGCTAAAAAACCTGGCCGAAGAGCGGCAAGTGGATTGCCGACCTAAAGTTAGGTACAATTCTCTGTTTTATTAAGTTGGAAACTTCAACACAAAATAGCAGTTCTATATTTTTGTGTAGAACTGCAGTACTTTTGTGTAGAAAAAAGCAGTTCTATATCATGGTCGACTAATGAGCGTAAAAAAAATTAATAATTAAAACTCAGCCGAAAACTAATTTAAAAATCTGGACGAAGAGCGGCAAGTGGATTGCAGACCTAAAGATAGGTACAATTCTCTGTTTTATTAGGGTGGAAACATCAACACAAAATAGCAGTTCTATATTTTTTGATAGTCTTCAAAAGTGCTTCGTTCTTGATTCAGTTGATTCTAAGGCATTAGGCCTTGTTATCACTAGTCATGGTAAATCAATTTGTAGAGTTGAATTGATATTTATGAAAAAAGATTAAAAACAAATTGTATGGTTGCATGAATACAAATGAGTTAATAAAGATTGAAGAAAGGTCGTAAAACCAAAATAGGGTTGAGATGTTTAGGATAAATTATAAAATACTAAGATGAAAGAAAACAATGAAATCTAGTGGCTTTTGTTACGACATGGAGTGTCCTTTGTTACGAAATGACCCTAAAAGTTGATGAACGTCTTTTGAACGGAGTAATAATTGTTTAAAGATTTTGAAAAATTGATTTGTTTTGCTGGTCAAACCATGCGGCTAAAACATAAAATTTCTCACTCATAGACAAAATTTGACATTAATTAACAAAAGCTGGCTCAAAATTTTACATTTGAGACACGAATCCTGCATTTTTAGCTGAAAAACTTGTAGTTATTTAAAACTGAAGCAAAAATTCAAGAAACTGAAACCACAAACCTAAAACACTCAGCAACTCCGAAATCATTTTAATTCAGTCTTGTTGTGACTACTGGACAAGTGTATTCCAGGCTCGAAACTTTTGTTTTTGGTTCAAAACTTGTTTTAGAAATGTTAACTTTTCAGGCTGAAAACTCTTAAACTTGAATTATGATGCCACACCTTAGAGTTAGGGTCTTTACAATTTCAACCCAAAAATTAAATTTTTGGGCTGAAATTGTAATATGTATCCATAGAAGTGTTAAAATTGCTTTAAAATTTTTCAAAAATATCTAAAACAAAAACATTTTTCAACTGAGCATACTAACTAAGGAGCTCGAACTAGTATTATATTTGGTTGCAGATATACAAAAAAAAAATTTTTGGCTTAGAAGTTTTATTTATCGTTATTCTACAAAATCATGACTTGAAACCATTAACTTTGGTACCAAAACAAGTTTCAAGCCCTGAAACGTAATTTTTAGACTGGGAAAATAAATTTAAAAACTGGTGATGGGGGTTTTCAGGGGTATTCAGAGTGATGGGTGTTTTCACTCATCTTTTGTGCTCTCGTACCAAAAAATTAAGGAAAATTTCCATTTAGTACCAGCTTGTAGATGTGTTAACTTAATGTTTTTCTGTTAAGTATACTTCTTGATTTTTACCAGAAATAGCAAACAAATTATCAATTTTAACCAGAATTTAGACCTTTTTTAACCAAAAATGTTGACTCTATAGGTCAAACACAGTTCCAAACCTAACGTTTTTTGGCTCCAAATTCAATTGTCTTTAGTCTAAACTGTCATGTGACTCCTAATTTGTTCTCTATTTTGAAACACCGATATTGTAATATTATGAGCAAAAATGTGCTCTGAACCTTTATTTTGAAGCTGAAGTTTTAATATTTTGTGGTCTTCCGTATACAACATATTACTTTCTAGTCTCAATCTTTACACCTCAAATATGATAACCGAATCTAAACGTTGACCCCACATTTGAAAATTATAGGTTAAAAATCTCGCAATTAAATTCAAACGGGGTTGTTTATATGTTTAACCCAAAAACAAATTTTTCTGAGAATAAATGTTTCTTAAGTTTTTTTCAATTTATCAATCTTAATGAAAGATTTGTTTATGTGTATAGTGGATTAACTAATTTATGAGTTAATTAGGGGTACTCTTAGATGGGACTATTGAACCTTTAAGCCAGTGTCAGGACAATAGCCGCCTAATTTAACGCGAGTTGGGATCATGGGCGACTGATGAGCGTAAAAAAATTAATCATTAAAACCCAGCTAAAAAATCTGGCCGAAGAGAGGCAAGTGGATTGCCGACCTAAAGATAGGTACAATTCTCTGTTTTTATTAAGGTGGAAACTTCAACACAAAATAGCAGTTCTAAATTTTTTGATAGTCTTCAAAAGTGCTTCGTTCTTGATTCAGTTGATTCTAAGGCATTAGGCCTTGTTATCATAAGTCATGGTCAATCGGTTTGTAGAGTTGAACTGATATTTATGAAAAAAAATTAAAAACAAAATGTATGGTGCATGAATACAAATGAGTTAATAATGATTGAAGAAAGGTCCTAAATACCAAAATAGGGTTGAGATGTTTAGGATAAATTATAAAATACTAAGATGAAAGAAAACAATGAAATCTAGTGGCTTTTGTTATGACATGGAGTGTCCTTTGTTACGAAATGACCCTAAAAGTTGATGAACGTCTTTTGAACGGAGTAAAAATTGTTTAAAGATTTTGAAAAATTGATTTGTTTTGCTGGTCAAACCATGCGGCTAAAACATAAAATTTCTCACTCATAGACAAAATTTGACATTAATTAACAAAAGCTGGCTAAAAATTTTACATTTGAGACACGAATCCTGCATTTTTAGCTGAAAAACCTGTATTTCTTTAAAACTGAAGCAAAAATTCAAGAAACTGAAACCACAAATCTAAAACACTCAGCAACTCCGAAATCATTTTAATTCAGTCTTGTTGTGACTACTGGACAAGTGTATTCCAGGCTCGAAATTTTTATTTTTGGTTCAAAACTTGTTTTAGAAATGTTAACTTTTCAGGCTGAAAACTCTTAAACTTGAATTATGATACCACACCTTAGAGTTAGGGTCTTTACAATTACAACCCAAAAATTAAATTTTTGGGCTGAAATTGTAATATGTATCCATAGAAGTGTTAAAATTGCTTTAAAAGTTTTCAAAAATATCTAAAACAAAAACATTTTTCAACTGAGCATACTAACTAAGGAGCTCGAACTAGTAACATATTTGGTTGCAGATATACAAAAATAATTTTTTGGCTTAGAATTTTTATTCATCGTTATTCTACAAAATCTTGACTTGAAACCATTAACTTTGGTACCGAAAACAAGTTTCAAGCCCTGAAACGTAATTTTTAGATTGGGAAAACAAATTTAAAAACTGGTGATGGGGGTTTTCAGAGTGTTAGTTTTTTTTACAAATTTCCAAAAAACAAAGCTAAATTTTGAGCGCAAAAACTCATCTTTTGTGTTCTCAAACCGATAAATTAAGGAAAATTTCCATTTAGAACCAGCTTGTAGATGTTTTGTCTTAATTTTTTTCCGTTAAGTATACTTCTGGATTTTTAACAGGAACGGCAAACAGATTATCAATTTTAACCAGAAATTAGACCTTTTTCAACCAAAAGTTCTGACTCTATAGCTCAAACACAGTTCCAAACCTAACGTTTTTTGGCTCAAAATTCAATTGTCTATAGTTCAAAGTATCATGTGACTCCTAATTTGTTCTCTATTTTGAAACACCGATATTGTAAAATTATGAGCAAAAATGTGCTCTGAACCTTTATTTTGAAGCTGAAGTTTTAATATTTTGTGGTCTTCCGTATACAACATATTACTTTCTAGTCTCAATCTTTACACCTCAAATATGAAAACCGAATCTAAACATTGACCCCACATTTGAAAACTATAGATTAAAAATCTCGCAATTAAATTCAAACGGTGTTGTTTATGTTTAACCCAAAAACGAATTTTCTGAGAATAAATGTTTCTTAAGTTTTTTTCAATTTATCAATCTTAATGAAAGATTTGTTTATGTGTATAATGGGTTAACTAATTTATTAGTTAATTAGGGGTACTCTTAGATGGGACTATTGAACCTTTAATCCAGTGTCAGGACAATAGCCGCCTAATTTAACGCGAGTTGGGATCATGGGCGACTGATGAGCGTAAAGAAAATTAATCATTACAACCCATAGCTAAAAAATTTGGCCGAAGAGCGGCAAGTGGATTGCCGACCTAAAGATAGGTACAATTCTCTGTTTTATTAGGGTGGAAACTTCAACACAAAATAGCAGTTCTAAGTTTTTTGATAGTCTTCAAAAGTGCTTCGTTCATGATTCAGTTGATTCTAAGGCATTAGGCCTCGTTATCATAAGTCATGGTCAATCGGTTTGTGTTGGATTGATATTTATGAAAAAAAAATTAAAAAAAAAAACAAATTGTATGTTGCATGAAAACAAATGAATTAATAATGATTGAAGAAAGGTCATTAATACCAAAATAGAGTTGAGATATTTAGGATAAATTATAAAATACTAAGATGAAAGAAAACAACGAAATCGTCTCACTGTGAATTCTGGAACGTTAGTTTTTCAAAAAAAAGAAGGTCTTTTAAGAAAACAACTATTATAAACAAAGAACAGAACATTGTTGCAACTCGCCCGACTTAAAATTCATTATTTAAACAATTCTTCGTGGGCAAGCTGTGCGATTGTGGAAAAAGTTTTATGGGCAAATGAACGAAACAAATCTATAAAAGAAGCGTCTTGTAAAAAAATTAGTACTTTTTAACTTATCTGCAATTTTTTATGAATTTACTACATTGAAAAATTAACTTTATTGCTTTTGCGAGATTTAATTTATGAATTTACTGCTTTGAGGATTATTTTTTAATTTACTGCGATTTGGGGGAACATTTTACTGCTTTTCAAATATACTGCGATTTGTTAATACGAGTCTAGAATTTCGAGAAAGTAGTTTTCATTTTTTTTATTTGTTTTTGTTTGTTTTAGATGATTGTGTGATGAGATCTAAAAAAGTAAGTAAACCCTTTAAAAAGAATGATTAGTTGTGTTTTGAAATTATTAGTGTAAGATACATAATTATACTTACTTGATCGTCAGCAAAAAAATCCATTTGGGAAAAAATCGTGAATGACGTTCGATGATGTTAGAACATTAGCAAGCAAGCGGGTGATATATTTCGTTCGCAGTAGAGGCCAAAGCAGTTCAAGTGCTTTGATGATCTTGTGCTCTTCACTACTTGGTAAGAATTCATGCGGTGTGTTTTGGATCAGATTGAAAAGCTTATGATTTTATTTAGTGATGTCAATGTATTCTAGGATTGGGATTTCAGCGGACTGTATATATTCGTGAGATACAATTAGTGGACGGGATTCATTTCGGGTTAGTGGGCAGAATATATACATTTGTCGGATAGGGTCGTAGTTTCTAATGATTCCCTGCATTTAAGTGTTTTTTATACATTATGTGAAGTTTAAGAAGAATGGTGAAGTGTATTCGGAGATTAAATTGAAATCGATGGGTTTTGTGATGGTGTATTAGTTGTGTAATGTTGTTGTATGAATTTATAATAAGTGTTTGTGTGAGTTTGTTTTGTGCGTAACGTTATTTGATGCGAGCAGTGTAAGTCACGTTCTTTTAGTGTTAGGAAAATAAAGGCTAGTGAAAAAAGGTTAAATTTTGTGAAATAGGATTCGTGGGCTTTTGTGTCGCGAAGTGCTGTGGATATAATGTGATCATAATTTTTTCAAGCAGTTTATAGGAAACACATATTGTGATTTGAAGAAAAATTTTTCAGCTAGTTGGGGGTTAGCGTTAGTATCATCATCTAAAAAGTTATCTTCATTGGGTAGTGCAATGGCGTGATCATAATGTTTATTGGAAAATCGGTTAGCTTTTTGTACAGTGAATCTATTTAGTGTTTGGTTTAATCCGATTGTTGTGAATTGTTTTTCATGAAGTGCTGTGGCTAAGTGATATAGTCTAATGTGACATAAATCCTTCTTGTCTGGATTATTACATAGTGGAAGTGATAAAGGATTACTGAAATGATAATGTGAGGTCCATGAAAGTGTGGGATTTAAGGCATTTTCGATAACGTAATTTGGTTGATCGTCGTTAGGATTTGAGTGATAGTAAGTATATTGTGGAAACAGTGGTAAGCACACTTGGAGAAACTCTTTTTTGTTAGTATGAAGTGAATGATTCCAAGTTGTTTGAGCTGGTCGAGAGTTAGAAGGGACTGCGGTATTGGGGAGTTTTCGTTTAAATACTCGGTGGGCTCAGGTTTCTCCAGTAGCGGATGCGGGGTTGGAGGATTCTGAGGATGTCATGATTTGTGAGAGGTGATGAATGGTTAGTGTGTTAGGGGGTTGTAGCTGTTGTTTGAAAGTTATGAAGTTGTCTAGTTAGTTTTCGAGTTCTGTATCAACGGGGCTAAAGTGGTCTGGTGGGCCGCTAGTCATTGGGGAGTAAATTGGGGTGGCATCAGGGTAGGAAGAAGGGGCTGAGGAAGGCTCATCGGGAATTTGTGTATGGAGTGGTTGAAAGAGGGGTTGGCAAAAAGTGGATGGGTTAGGCTCGGAGTCTGCGAATTCATCTGGGGTTTCAATATCAGAGTTGTTAAATTGTGAGATTGTGTGAAAAACTGTGTTTGTCGAAGTGTCATCTGAATCCATGCTTGGTGAATTATTAATATAGAATGATTCATGGTAGGGAGTGAAACCAAAAAATGGTAAGATCTGAGAGTGACGTTGGAGGTTGGATGGGTATGAAAGGGAAAGGGAACCGTTGAGGGATCCAATCTTGCGGCTCATCATGGGCTAAACAGATGATTGTTCTAAGAACGGAAGTTAATGGTATGTGGCTGTTCGATACTTTGTTCAAACGTTTCTTCTACATTTGGTTATTGTGTTATAATTTGAGTAACTGGGCGTTCTGAATAACTATGACTTGTAGAGATGTGCTCTCTTAGGACTATATTCCTGTAATTTCGTGGTACTAAAGATAATGGATGGTTATTATGTAAAGTGTATAATTGTAGTGCAATAGGTGTTGTTCTTGTTTTGTCTTGTGAATTTTCAAATGCATTAGGTGTAGTTGATAGTTTTTTGTTAAATTAATTTATTTGAGCGTCTAAAAATTTTTAGTTAATTGAGGTTGAAGAGTATGCGTGCTACACTTGCTGGTTTGTTTACTTGTGTGTGCATTGCGCATGTATTATAGATTCTTTTCTATAATGAAAAGAGAGAACCAGAAAAGTTAAGCATTGCACATAAAATAGTCAATCTTTCTAAGATATAGTAGGGCCATCCTAGCAAGGCGATTAGTTCACTTTTCAATTTTACAAAACTAAAGATATTGATGGGCGATATATCTTGTGGACGGTATTTTTCATCATTTAAATAAATGTACCCTTTTATATCTTTAAAGTATCCACTGTAGTCTTGTTTATAGATGTCTGAAAATCCTGCGGTTTCTGCAAGTTTCCTTAAGTTCTGATCAATGGATTGTCTTTGTATTGTATCCAATTTTGTGAGGATTTCTTGTGCTGATCTAATATTGTATATCTGATCTAGAGTATATACCTATTGATTGTAAATCTATTTTTGGGTTTCTAGCAATAGCTTTGATACTTTCTGGTGAAAACTTCTTGAATGGTTGCATAAGTGTAGGATATGGTGTGTGAAGATAATATTTATCTTCATCGGGATTTAACTGTACAACCTTGTGGCTATTTTCAGATCCACATGGGACAGCTGTATTCCAAAAATATGTTCTTCTAGAAAGTGTGTCAACAAAATGTACTTTTTTTTGTAGAATATGGGGATTATTTTGCTGCAAAATGTACTTTTTTTGTAGAATATGGGGATTATTTTGCTGTAAACTTGTATCCTGTTTAAGTTGTAGCTAATTTGCTTGAGGTTTTAGAGGGTATTAATTTTGGATGTAATTTTTGTATTTTTTTCCATGTGGGAATTTTTATTATAATTAATTCTGCTCCTGAGTCTATTAAAAAATCTTTTCGAGGTCTGGTGATTGATAATTTTTACTTTTTGGACTTTCTAAGAGAAGTGGGATTGTCCAAAGTTTTTTTTGGTTATTTGTATAGTATTCAATGTATTCTGATATATATTGTTTGTGCTTGAACTTCCGTTCAGTTCTTGTTCAGTATAAACTGTTTTTTCTTGAATATTATAGGGGTTTTGGAAATGATTATTATTGTTTTGACAATAATTTGATTCTAATGGTGTTTCGTATTCGTTTTCAATCTGAAGCATGATTATTGAAAGCATGGTTTCTGTTTTGCTCTCATCGTCAGTGGATTCGTAAATTACATGATTTAGTTGTAGTTCTGTGGTTTCTGTGTTATCAATAGCGGGAGGGTCTAATTGAGTTTTTTCAGTTGATTGTACTTGCTTAATTTGTCTTTGATGTTTACGTGTACTACTTCTATAGTTTTGTTGTGAATTTTGATATTGTGTGTTATTTCTGTTTAAAATCCATTCGGTATGTGTGCCGGAGGCTATTTTTAAAATTTGTGGGTGATGAAAATTGTCTTCATCGTGTGTATGTAATGGTAGATTATAACACATTAATTCTTTTGTAGGTTGGCCATAACCTGGTGTATTGGTTGAGGAGTTTTTTGTGAGTATTATTAGTTTCCGTGGTTTTTGATTAGAAACCATGTCATAAGGTGTTGTATTTTTGAAAGTTTCAAAATGATAATTAGTTTGAAAGAGGGTTTTTGAAATTCAATTTTCTTTATTTTTTTAGATTGCGGAATGAAGGTTTTTGTAATCTTTTTGTGGTTGATTTCGAAGTCGCGTTGATTGTCGTTGTTGAGATTTTTTTATCTCATGTGGTAAAATTTTTTTAATTTTAGGGTTTTTTTTGTTTAAAAGAGTAATGACTTCATGGAGAAAGGAGAAGTGTGGCTGTATGTGTTTGACGGGAAAAAATTGTTATGTTTGTAACTCTAGATGAGTCTCGTTGATTGTGGTAGTCTTGGGTGATTGTGTCAAGACTTCTGATCGATGCAATGATGTATCGTTTTCGTTAAGTTTAGAGCGAGACTACGTGCAGGGTGAAGTTCGACATTTCCGTGTAAAGTGCCAAGTGACTAGGATTTGTAAGTCTAGTCAACATCAAGATGGCCATTGGTCTGGTTCAATGGTTTTCCTTTGCTGCGATGCTGAGTCGCTACTTTAAATCCTTTGAGGGTAGTGAGTTTAGGCAGCAAATCGAATAGATTTGCCATTCCGGAGTTGGAATGAATGTGATTGGGTTGTCGTCTCCTTTGCTGCTCGTCTTTTGGGCTTTAAAAAACCTATACATACTGCGTTTATCGTTTTTATATATAATTTTCTTTGATAATTTAGTTTTAATTATGATTTGTTATTAATGATTTTTTTCTGAGCTATGTACTTGGTTCTGTATTCATAGGGTATTTTCAGATAAAGTACTCCGTCTGTTCGTCACGCTATATTATTTTTGCCGGATAGTTTTGTGCAACTTCTTAGTCTAATACCAATCTTAATCTTACTCTTTTATCTCCTAGTCTCAATAGATCTAGTGTATACTGGTTTATGCTAGTTAGTTTCCAGAAAAAGAACAACTGTATTCTAAGTATAATTCAAATTGCTCTATTGCTGAAACTACAAGTAGTTTCAGCACTTACAATTAAGTGTAAATATTAGAGATGGAATACGATTGGTCAGCCAGGAATATTTTATAGAAATAGAGAATTAAATTTATAATCAATTAGAACTTTTAGTTTACAACTGGTTCTAATGGGATAGTCACAACGGGCGCGTCCAGAATTAGCTTAGCGCTAAAACGATGTCATCAGCACTTCAAACACGAGAGCGACCCTGAGCGTTTGACAAGTAACAGGTTTTTGTAATCTTTTTGTGGTTGATTTCGAAGTCGCGTTGATTGTCGTTGTTGAGATTTTTTTATCTCATGTGGTAAAATTTTTTTAATTTTAGGGTTTTTTTTGTTTAAAAGAGTAATGACTTCATGGAGAAAGGAGAAGTGTGGCTGTATGTGTTTGACGGGAAAAGATTGTTATGTTTGTAACTCTAGATGAGTCTCGTTGATTGTGGTAGTCTTGGGTGATTGTGTCAAGACTTCTGATCGATGCAATGATGTATCGTTTTCGTTAAGTTTAGAGCGAGACTACGTGCAGGGTGAAGTTCGACATTTCCGTGTAAAGTGCCAAGTGACTAGGATTTGTAAGTCTAGTCAACATCAAGATGGCCATTGGTCTGGTTCAATGGTTTTCCTTTGCTGCGATGCTGAGTCGCTACTTTAAATCCTTTGAGGGTAGTGAGTTTAGGCAGCAAATCGAATAGATTTGCCATTCCGGAGTTGGAATGAATGTGATTGGGTTGTCGTCTCCTTTGCTGCTCGTCTTTTGGGCTTTAAAAAACCTATACATACTGCGTTTATCGTTTTTATATATAATTTTCTTTGTTAATTTAGTTTTAATTATGATTTGTTATTAATGATTTTTTTCTGAGCTATGTACTTGGTTCTGTATTCATAGGGTATTTTCAGATAAACTACTCCGTCTGTTCGTCACGCTATATTATTTTTGGCAGGATAGTTTCGTGCAACTTCTTAGTCTAATACCAATCTTAATCTTACTCTTATATCTCCTAGTCTCAATAGATCTAGTGTATACTGGTTTATGCTAGTTAGTTTCCAGAAAGAGAACAACTGTATTCTAAGTTTAATTCAAATTGCTCTAGTGCTGAAACTACAAGTAGTTTCAGCACTTACAATTAAGAGTAAATGTTAGAGATGGAATGCGATTGGTCAGCCAGGAATATTTTATAGAAATAGAGAATTAAATTTATAATCAATTAGAACTTTTAGTTTACAACTGGTTCTAATGGGATAGTCACAACGGGCGCGTCCAGAATTAGCTTAGCGCTAAAACGATGTCATCAGCACTTCAAACACGAGAGCGACCCTGAGCGTTTGACAAGTATTGGAAACAGCATACTTTGTTTGCACAAACGAAAACCAAGTGAATCAAAAAATGAAATTATAGGCGCTGAATGTTACACTATTATCTGAAAGGGAAACTACAATCCACTTAGGGAAAAGTAGGATTGAATGCGCAGGCTCAAGATGAAAATGTCAAAAATTGTTTGTGCATCGGAGACAATCGGTCGGTTATGATCGTTATTTTTATGTCTAAATGAATATAAGGCCGCTTCCTCCTCCCCCCCCCCCCCCTATTAAAAAATCTTTTCGAGGTCTGGTGATTGATAATTTTTACTTTTTGGACTTTCTAAGAGAAGTGGGATTGTCCAAAGTTTTTTTTGGTTATTTGTATAGTATTCAATGTATTCTGATATATATTGTTTGTGCTTGAACTTCCGTTCAGTTCTTGTTCAGTATAAACTGTTTTTTCTTGAATATTATAGGGGTTTTGGAAATGATTATTATTGTTTTGATAATAATTTGATTCTAATGGTGTTTCGTATTCGTTTTTAATCTGAAGCATGATTATTGAAAGCATACTTTCTGTTTTGCTCTCATCGTCAGTGGATTCGTAAATTACATGATTTAGTTGTAGTTCTGTGGTTTCTGTGTTATAAATAGCGGGAGGGTCTAATTGAGTTTCTTCAGTTGATTGTACTTGCTTAAATTGTCTTTGATGTTTACGTGTACTACTTCTATAGTTTTGTTGTGAATTTTGATATTGTGTGTTATTTCTGTTTAAAATCCTTTCGGTATGTGTGCCGGAGGCTATTTTTAAAATTTGTGGGTGATGAAAATTGTCTTCATCGTGTGTATGTAATGGTAGAATATAACACATTAATTCTTTTGTAGTTTGGCCATAACCTGGTGTATTGGTTGAGGAGTTTTTTGTGAGTATTATTAGTTTCCGTGGTTTTTGATTAGAAACCATGTCATAAGGTGTTGTATTTCTGAAAGTTTCAAAATGATAATTAGTTTGAAAGAGGGTTTTGAAATTCAACTTTCTTTAATTTTTTAGATTGCGGAATGAAGGTTTTTGTAATCTTTTTTTGGTTGATTTCGACGTCGCGTTGATTGTCGTTGTTGAGATTTTTTAAATCTCATGTGGTAAATTTTTTTAATTTTAGGGTTTTTTTTGTTTAAAAGAGTAATTATTTCATGGAGAAAGGAGAAGTGTGGCTGTTTGTGTTTGACGGGAAAAGATTGTTATGTTTGTATCTCTAGATGGGTCTCGTTGATTGTGGTAGTCTTGGGTGATTGTGTCAAGACTTCTGATCGATGCAATGACGTATCGTTTTCGTTAAGTTTAGAGCGAGACTACGTGCAGGGTGAAGTTCGACATTCCCGTGTAAAGTGCCAAGTGACTAGGATTTTTACGTGTAGTCAACATCAAGATGGCCATTGGTCTGGTTCAATGGTTCCCCTTTGCTGCGATGCTGAGTCGCTACTTTAAATCCTTTGAGGGTAGTAAGTTTAGGCAGCAAATCGAATAGATTTGCCATTCCGGAGTTGGAATGAATGTGATTGGGTTGTCGTCTCCTTTGCTGCTCGTCTTTTGGGCTTTAAAAAATCTATACAAACTGCGTTTATTGTTTGTATATATAACTTTCTTTGTTAATTTAGTTTTAATTATGATATGTTATTAATGATTTTTTCTGAGTTATGTACTTGGTTCTGTATTCATAGGGTATTTTCAGATAAAGTACTCCGTCTGTTCGTCACGCTATATTATTTTTGCCGGATAGTTTTGTGCAACTTCTTAGTCTAATACCAATCTTAATCTTACTCTTTTATCTCCTAGTCTCAATAGATCTAGTGTATACTGGTTTATGCTAGTTAGTTTCCAGAAAAAGAACAACTGTATTCTAAGTATAATTCAAATTGCTCTATTGCTGAAACTACAAGTAGTTTCAGCACTTACAATTAAGTGTAAATATTAGAGATGGAATACGATTGGTCAGCCAGGAATATTTTATAGAAATAGAGAATTAAATTTATAATCAATTAGAACTTTTAGTTTACAACTGGTTCTAATGGGATAGTCACAACGGGCGCGTCCAGAATTAGCTTAGCGCTAAAACGATGTCATCAGCACTTCAAACACGAGAGCGACCCTGAGCGTTTGACGAGTATTGGAAAGAGCATACTTTGTTTGCACAAACGAAAACCAAGTGAAATCAAAAATTGAAATTATAGGCGCTGAATGTTCCACTATAATCTGAAAGGGAAACTACAATCCACTTAGGGAAAAGTAGGATTGAATAAAAATGGCAAAAATTGTTTGTGCATCGGAGACAATCGGTCGGTTACCATCGTTATTTTTATGTCTAAATGAATATAAGTCCGCTTCCTCCTCTCCCCCCCTCTCAAGGATTCGATCCCCTGCCGACCCAAAAGGTCCCCCCCTCAATAATATTTTGGGATATTAATTTTTGGCTGACGGACTCCAAAACTTTTCTAAGAGCGCCTCTGGCGCCAATTTGTACTCTAATTTTAATGGAAGAGCGCGCTCCGAAAAAATGCAATTTTTTGTTCAAAGTTTTCTAAAAAGTGCCTAAAAAAGCCATTTATGGCCTGTTTTTCAAAATTTTGCACAAGGTGATGGAAAATTTGGCCAAAACAGGGTCTTTTTAGTACTTTGGGAAAGCTCGGAAACCCATTTTAGCCGATCAATAAAAAAAAGTCGACTAAATTTTTGAAATTTTTTTGAAAATCCGCCCTCCCCCCTCGAGAAAACTCTAGATCCGCCCCTGGTTGTCAATCAATTATTTAAAGTTTCAGACAAATTTCCGAGGCAAATTTTTCAGAGGCATATTCACTTAAAATGACATTGAGCTATATTGTTCTTTGGTAAGCATTCCTTTAAAACATTGATTTTATGCCTTCAAATTTAGCGCTTTCGAATCGATTATATTTTAAAAATGAGTCATGTCTTAAGACTAGAAATTTAGATTTGAATATTAAAAACTCTTCCCTTCGATCTATGTTTTTTAAATAAAAATCTGAATTCAACCTGTTTGACGATGTCGAAATCATTGATCCACACATCCCAAGTGCTGCTTCCAGCGATCGCCAGAGATACCATAGAGCCATATTTTTTGTGGAGTTTTTCCAGTTTACAAGCCAAATTTTCATCCATGGACACGCTGAGGAGGTTGTTGAAAAAAGGCAGTCTCACTGGTCCGGGAGGAAAATTGCGGGGTCTGACTTTAGACCAAGCCCACATTAGCAACGTTAGCAGACCTACAAATCCAGCAACGCAGATCCCAATCATTTTCGAACGAATATTTCAAGTTCAATAACTTTTATAATGTTCAGTGTTCAAATAACGGCTGTAATGTCAGAGAGATGATTACTTCTTCTTTAATAGTCACGTGAAATGAAATATCTTATTTGTTCAGAAAATTGCTATCTCCTCTATCTGCAAACACTACGATAATAAAATGGAAGATCAACGCTCAAATACCAATGAAATGCATTAAGAATTATATACACAAACGTATAATTTTTCTTTGATAAAAGAATATATATGTATATACTTCGATAAAAACTTTTGGGCATTTAAATACGAATATTGTATTGTAGTATTGTATCGTGTCCCGGATCCTAAGGGGTGTCCTTCCTCAGGGGGGGAAGGGCCTCACGTAAAGCAAAATCGTAGGAAAGGGTCCTTAATTTCTTGGAGGACCCTCATCCTAGGATTTTGTAAACGAAAATATTTTCCACCCAAAAACAGAAGACCCCCTACTTATGATCTTGCTCAGCTTAGCTTAGCAACAAGGGACACGATACAAAATTCTTTCTAATTCCTTTTTTGGGGTCCTAATTATTAGTCCTGGTTAATTATATGAATCATGAAAATTGTTATATTTGTTTCGGGCAAAAGAACTTTCAACCTAGTTGAAATTTGTAAGTGAACGGAGAATTGACTTTTATGGTATATAATAAAAATTTGCCGGCGATTTTGGCAGCGTAGCTTAACTGTTGGCTGCAGTAAACTAATTCCTTAACTTGACCCATTTTTTATGAAGAAAACGCAGTAAATTGAAATTACTTTTTAAAGGCGGAGGCCATTTCTGGTCAAAATATACCAAATGATAAATTTGTCAAATTTTGAAATGAGAAAATTGAAGTTAGAGGGAATTTGGTGTACTGAAGATATTGATACTTCCGTGTGTATTTCCGGTGGTTTATTTAATTACTTACCACCGTTAGCTTAATGAGTCTAATTGGTATCTGCAAGGTCACTTTTATTTCCACTGGCTTGAAATTTAGCAGGTTGGACAGGTGTTGCAAAAAAATGAACAATGAAATTGCAAAAAGCAGAGTAACTTCTATTGATTTAAAAATAATTCACGAAAATTATACGACTCTGTCATAAACTTATCCTGATAATTCTAACCGACGAAAAATTTTTCAGGCTGCATTATCTGTTTTTTTGTTAGTTCTGATAATCTTAACTACGACATTTTAATTGAGTTAAAACCTTATGGTGGCTTGATTGGTATTGATAACTCTTTCCTGGACAAATACTTAAAAATTTCAGAATTTTACGACTGCCCGCTATTTTGCACGATGCTACCGGATTGATACACTAGTTTTACCAACAGTATCCCACGGTGTGGGCATATACTTCGAGCGACATCCTTCTGGTGGGTTAGGCCACGTGTGAGTTAACTTTTTATGGTCTCTTTAAGCAGAGTCTTTTTTGTGTTCAAACTTTTGTTTCGTTTTTATTACCTGTTTTTCTCTTTTTGTTTTGGTTGTGTCCTTTTCTCAAAAATTGAATCTTTTGGTTTGGTTTTGTTATTTGACTTTATTGTGTTTTATTCGATTGTGGTAAGACTTGAAAGTGTACTTGAAGAATCATTTATTCAGTTTTAATCTGATTTAATCTGGTTTGGGTACCGTGGGTTTTTCTTTCTTAGTCATGCTATTAGTTTATGGTTTTGTGACGTTAGTAAGCTGCGTTGGTTACTTTAATTTACTGTATAATTCCTTCCAACCGGGTAAAGGAAAATTTGAAACGTGGGAAAACTGGTTAGAGTTGTTATCAGTGAGAAAGAGAAATAAAACTATTAATTCATTATTTAAACAATTCTTCGTGGGCGAGCTGTGCGATTGTGGAGAAAGTTTTATGGGCAAGTGAATGAAACAAACCTATAAAAGAAGCGTCTTGTAAAAAAATTAGTACTTTTTTAATTTATCTGCGATTTTTTATGAATTTACTACATTGAAATATTAATTTTATTGCTTTTGCGAGATTTAATTTATGAATTTACTGCTTTGAGGATTATTTTTTAATTTACTGCTATTTGGGGGAACATTTTACTGCTTTTCAAATATACTGCGATTTGTTAATACGAGTCTAGAATTTCGAGAAAGAAGTTTTCATTTTTTTAATTTGTTTTTGTTTGTTTTAGATGATTGTGTGATGAGATCTAAAAAAGAAAGTAAAACCTTAAAAAAGAATGATTATTTGTGTTTGAATTTATTAGTGTAAGATACATAATTATACTTACTTGATCATCAGCAAAAATTCCATTCGGGAAAAAATCGTGAATGACGTTCGATGATGTTAGAACATTAGCAAGCAAGCGGGTGATATATTTCGTTCGCAGTAGAGGCCAAAGCAGTTCAAGTGCTTTGATGATCTTGTGCTCTTCGCTACTTAATAAGAATTCATGCGGTGTGTTTTGGATCAGATTGAAAAGCTTATGATTTTATTTAGTGTTGTCAATATATTCTAGGATTGGGATTTCAGCGGATTTTATATATTCGTGAGATACAATTAGTGGACGGTATTCATTTCGGGTTAGTGGGCAGAATATATACATTTGTCGGATAGGGTCGTAGTTTCTAATGATTCCCTGGATTTTAGTGTTTTTTATACATTATGTGAAGTTTAAGAAGAATGGTGAAGTGTATTCGGAGATTAAATTGAAATCGATGGGTTTTGTGATGGTGTATTAGTTGTGTAATGATGTTGTATGAATTTATATAAAGTGTATGTGTGAGTTTGTTTTGTGCGTAACATTGTTTGATGCGAGCAGTTTAAGTCACGTTCTTTTGGTGTTAGGAAAATAAAGGCTAGTGAAAAAGGTTAAGTTTAATGAAATAGGATTCGTGGGCTTTTGTGTCGCGAAGTGCTGTGGATATAATGTGATCATAATTTTTTCAAGCAGTTTATAGGAATTACATATTGTGATTTGAAGAAAAAATTTTCAGCTAGTTGGGGGTTAGCGTTAGTATCATCATCTAAAAAGTTATCTTCATTGGATAGTGCATTGGCGTGATCATAATGTTTATTGGAAAATCGGTTAGCTTTTTTTACAGTGAATCTATTTAGTGTTTGGTTTAATCCGATGGTTGTGAATTGTTTTTCATGAAGTGCTGTGGCTAGGTGATATAGTCTAGTGTGACATAAACCCTTGTTGTCTGGATTATTACCTAGTGGAAGTGATAAAGGATTACTGAAATGATAATGTGAGGTCCATGAAAGTGTGGGATTTAAGGCATTTTCGATAACGTAATTTGGTTGATCGTCGTTAGAATTTGAGTGATAGTAAGTATATTGTGGAAAAAATGGTAAGCACACTTAGAGAAACTCTTTTGTGTTAGTATGAAGTGAATGATTCGAAGTTGTTTGAGCTGGTCGAGAGTTAGAAGGGACTGGGGTATTGGGGAGTTTTCGTTTAAATACTCGGTGGGCTCAGGTTTCTACAGTAGCGGATGCGATGTTGGAGGATTCTGAGGATGTCATGATTTGTGAGAGGTGATGAATGTTTAGTGTGTTAGGGGGTTGTAGCTGTTGTTGGAAAGTTATGAAGTTGTCTAGTTAGTTTTCGAGTTCTGTATCAACGGGGCTAGAGTGGTCTGGTGGGCCGCTAGTCATTGGGGAGTAAATTGGGGTTGCATCAGGGTAGGAAGAAGGGGCTGAGGAAGGCTCATCGGGATTTTGGGTATGGAGTGGTTGAAAGGGGGGTTGGCAAAAAGTGGATGGGTTAGGCTCGGAGTCTGCGAAATCATCCGGAGTTTCAATATCAGAGTTGTTAAATTGTCAGATTGTGTGAAAAACTGTGTTTGTCGAAGTGTCATCTGAATCCATGCTTGGTGAATTATTAATAAAGAATGATTCATGGTAGGGAGTGAAACCAAAAACTGGTAAGATCTGAGAGTGACGTTGGAGGTTGGATGGGTATGAAAGGGAAAGGGAACGGTTGAGGGATCCAATCTTGCTGCTCATCATGGGCTAAACAGATGATTGTTCTGTGAACGGAAGCTAATGGTATGTGGTTGTTCGATACTTTTTTGTTCATACGTTTCTTCTACATTTGGTTATTGTGCTATAGTAGTATGCATATAGTGCGTTAGGATCGGGGGGGGGGGGTTGTCATACATGGATGACCATTAGGTATAAATCATAATGGTCACCATGTATTAAATGATCAGCAATGGTCACCATGTAATAATCCTAATTGTCACCATGTATAATTTTATACCTAATAGTCCTCATGTAAAACTTCGGTATATTATTGAGTATTCCCACTGAACGTTGTGGTTACATGTTTGGTGCGGGAAAGGATTTGCCAAATCTTCGTTCTGAAACCAGCTGGAGTGTTTAACTGCGCTATAGACTGTTTGCTCAATTCTTCTTAAAACTTTGATTCAAACTCAAATTACATACAAATACATACAAAAGTATGCTTAAGACACTATCGCTTAAATGAAAATGTTTATATCCCAGATTAACTGAGTTCCAAAGCTGAACAAAATCTCGCACTTAAATACACACTAAACGCGGAATAGCGGTAGGTCAAATTTTATGTACAGACAATTCTCATATTAAATAACTGAATTTTATTTACTATACAAAAGTTAATGTGGTGTTTTTTGTGTTTTAATCTATTCGTCGATTTTTTGACCGTGGTTCTTCTACTTCAACTGCTTCATAATCGAAAAACGAATCGTTGAAGAATGACGACTCGTCCTCATCGGAAGTATTGGCCTCCAGATCCGCGATATCCCCGCTATCAATATCACTGTCGTTGGTTTCTGCTGCCCGAATCAGACCGGGGTCTGGAGTTTGCCAACTGCTATTGACCTGGTCCATCAGTTGTCGAAGCGAGCGATGTGGTTGTGTGTTCTCAACAGCAAAACTATCCTCAGAGTATTCATCATCAATTTCCGGATGGTCCCAATTAATGTTTTGAGTGTTAGCGAATTCTTCAGACACCCCATCTAGGAAATCGTCACAATCCCACGACACTGGCTGTTGACGATCTTCAAAAAATGGCATCCATTTTTCCAAATCGTCATCATCGGTTGGGTCAGAATTAACAGCGGCTGTGTTGTCATCACTATCATCAATGCCAATCACAGTTTGACCCAAGATGTTTTTGTGACCGTAGGGAAGAGTCTGCTGACCATCATCGAGGATGTAGCGTTTGTCATCAAAAGCTGATAACGATGTTTTCGTCGAAGTCACTGTTTGCAGATTGTGTGACTCGGATGCGATTCGACTGTTTTCAGTTTTGAATAACGAGCCAGAGGTCAAGGTGTCTCGATATCGCTGATGGCTCAACATCTTCTGAGCAGCTTTCGATACACCCTTCGCCGATAATTTTCTGCAATCTATAAATATAATTATATGATTTCTAATCAATTTTTTGATGATCACTAATGTGTGGTGGTAAAAAAAGAACCAAATGCAATCTGTGGTTTTGTGTTTTTTAGGAGCTACATCATGTTAACTTGAAGGTCAGGTGCAACAAAAAAAAATGACATGAAGGCCAGGTGTGACCTTAAAAATTAGTCATCATTAAAAAAATCGACCAACACAAAAAAAAAAATCCCCAAAAAAATTAAAAAATTTTTTGCAAAAAAAAAAAAACACTTTTTCGCCCGAAAAATTTTTCGAACAAAAAAAAATTTTTTTTTTCCAAAAAAAAAAAAATTGTCCACAAAAAGAAAATCGTCCGCAAAAAAAAAATCGCCCACAAAAAAAAAAAAAAAATTTCGCCCACAAAAAAAAATCGCCCACAAAAAAAATTTTTTTCGCCCTCAAAAAAAAAAAAAATTTTCGCCCACAAAAAAAAAAAAAATCGCCCACAAAAAACATTTTCGCCCACAAAAAAAAAATTTTTTCGCCCACAAATAGAAATTGCTTTCCAAAAAAAATTCCACAAAAAATCAAAATTTTTTGAAATTCGTGCTCACAAATAAGGCAAATAGAAATTAATTAATTACCTCTGGACAAAATGGAATAAAGCTTGGGTTTGAGGGATATAAACTCGGTTATAATGTCTCCTGGAAACTCATCCTTGAATTTTAAAACAACCATTTTGTTTTTTGGGTCGTAGAGAGGGTGGTTCTTCGGGTAATTTGACAAGTCAAGTTCATTCAAAATATTCCTTTTTTCGGAAATTTCTCGGTATAAATCTTCACTTTTGACTTGGTACAGGAGACTGTCTGTATCAGAATACAGTAGTTGACATTCAAAATTTGGTTTCATTATATCGTAATGAAATTTATACATGTGAAACTTTGCTAACTCAAGAACACTAGCTCCCACAATTGTTGGGACATCCCAATAGATTTTTGTTGGGTTCGAAGTGAACGCTGCCAAGTTTTCTCCAAAAATTTTGTAGGATTTAAATTCGAATGCACTAATTTCTCGCAAAGCGGCATGATAATCTCTAACTATTCGAACAAGCATCCGTTTGCGCTTCGACTCGCATGTTTTCCCATAAGCACAATTGTTCAGTAGTTTGTACAAATCCTCCTCAAATTTATTTCTAGCTTGTTGTCGTTTAGTCGTGTTCAATGTGATGTATGGTTCTAACCATGCTTCTTGTTCAAACTTCAGCACACGGTGCACTTTTTTAACTTTAAGTCCCAACCTAACAAACAATTGCAATAGTTTGTAATGAATTGTATAGTTTGACTTGTCATGCAGCGTCTGCAGTAACTTTTTGGTCTTTCCAATTGAACGTCTTGCAATGTCTTGATTTTTCATCTGCTCGAGTAAATTCGTTTGGTAGGGACTCAACCAATCCTGGGGTACACTTTCTTTAGTAGGAGCTAAAGGGTAATCTTGATGATCCTCATGCAGTTCTTCTGGGTACTCGAGATCAACTTCCAATATAAATCCAATCAAAGAGTCTTCAGTCATGTTGAGGATTTGGTTCACAATCACCTCGTCTTCTATATGCTCTATTAACTCAAAGTTACGCACCGGTAATTTCTCCGTTTGCATGACGCCGCCATAGAGGTTATTTGCATCGATCATAAACCCGTAGGTGCTAGGTTGATCTGGGTTGAAGTCGGGGCATTCTTTGTTGTTGGCTTTGAAAAAGCGACTATGGAACACGGATGCAGTACCACCTCGCATCATATTCTCGACCATTTCGAGATGCCTGCGGTCTGATAAAAGCTGAACATTCGAGTCTTTGCAGATACGTTTGAAGGCGTCTCCAGCTAAGTTTGAAGCACTAAAATGGTGCGCGCAGTCCAGACCATAAGTTTGGTGACTAATTTGTCGAAATTCTTCAAAGACGCAAGCAAGAAGGAGTGTATCACACTTGAGATACAAGTTGTGATAATCCTCCAAGTTTTGACATTTGAACATTCTAAAAACTTTCCTTGCATGCTCCAGATCCGCTTGTGAAACTGCAACTTTTCCTCCATTCAAAACATCGGACCAATTTTGCAAAGGAGGCAATTCTTTTTCTGCAAATTTTTCTCTTTTGGTCATGTACGAATAAGGGTAGAAACCTTTTTGTCGTATCAGACACCGTTGCTCCTCCGTCTCGTTTGCAAAATACTTGTTCAAAACTGACATTTTTTCCGCTGGTAGATTATCAACCAATTTTTGCAAGGAAGAATTCAAAAACTTGCATGAGTCAATAAATCTGAGGTATTCAAAAACTTTTTGCTCGGATCCGTTTTTCCTTTTTATAGTTTTAATTAGGACTCCAATGCTTAACGATATATATTTTTCGTCGGTGCTAGGTATAACACTCATTGTACTTGTTGGCTCGCATTCATGCAATGCGAGACAAATGTGGTGAAGGTCATAGTTCTGGATGTTATGTCCAATGACTGGGGTGAAATTTACAGTTCGTCTTGCGAGGTTGCATTTTTCATGTGCCCATCCCAAAAATTTTCCAGAAAAATGGCAATGGTCAAGACATTTTTCGTGCTCATTGGTAAAATGTATACAGCAAATCCAACATGTTGATGTGTTTTCTTTGTTCAACGATTCTTGGCTTTCTAGAAATTGAGGAAACCGTCGCTTTTGATCATATATCTCTCTCGCTAATTGATGCAACTGATTGAGAAACTTTTTCATGCATTGATCAGAGCTGTCATAGTCAAAGAAGTAGGGCTGTGAATTTCCGTGCTCAATTACAG
Source organism: Symsagittifera roscoffensis (assembly GCF_963678635.1). Lineage (NCBI taxonomy): Eukaryota > Metazoa > Xenacoelomorpha > Acoela > Convolutidae > Symsagittifera > Symsagittifera roscoffensis. Next base: position 32,784,799 of record NC_087063.1, on the reverse strand, counting down.
CCAATGAATACCCACAAGCTTCGTGTTTTTGTACAACTCGGGTAGATGATCGCGATGGATTATCAGGACAAGAATCTACAGGTTTCAGAAATGATTCAAAATCAAAATAAATCACAAGTGGTACAAACCACAAGGCCTGGAGGTTTTTGAACTCGTATCTGTTGGTACCTTTTTCTGCTGAAGGCATGACTACTAGAGCAGGTTCATGATCCTTACAACACTGGATGTGTTGCTCGTGAGTTTCATCACTCCAACTAATGTGAAAGCAGTTTCTACATAAACGTGCAATTGGGCGATACTTACACCCTTTGATTTCGCAGATGAACTTTAACAAATCGATTATAAGTACATAGTGATGCTTTGCAGGCTCATACAAGAGAAGCAGGTCCATGTCAAATATTTCAGTTTGGGTGCTGTTATCTTGGTTTGGTCGTTTTGATATATACATAGGCAACAAATCTCCCTTGTGGTACTGGAACACATTTACCCGCACGTCGTTAAGTTGTTCAAATTTTCCAATTGAAGCGAAACTCATGGGTGAATCAAAATTACCTTGGGCTTTGTGTGCACTTTCTGCAGTGTATGTATCAGGTTGTGTCCGCGCAGCTGCTGGGTTCGCTTTTTGTTGATCAGTTAGAAGTAGGTCAACACCATGCTTCAGACTATAAGCAGCGGTAAAGCAAAGTTCGAAGCAATTATTATCTTCGTGATTTCTAATGTTTATCAAATTCTGGGACATTCGAATTCGAAAAGGCAAGTCAATATAAGATGACCCACGGATTGGTGAAAACTTTGCAAGTTTAACAAAAACTTGAATTACATGTTGCAAAACCCAACCGCTTCCATAAGATGCAAAAGTCTCCAAAACTGCTTGCATTTTTTCGACCATTTCAAAAAACTCATCATCTTCTAATCCTAAGCTCATCACAGGTTTCATATCAGAGTTTGCATAAATGTCAATCCGCTCGTCGTGCTCAGTTTTACTAGAGTCATTTATTACTTTAGGTTTTACCAAACCTAAATTAGCGCTGAACTGAACTTTTCTAGGTCCTTCTGCAACTCGATCGATTATGAGACTTTGAATTTCATCTTTTTTCTCTTGCATAAACTGCAAAAGGTCAATCGGCTGAGTTTCATCCATGGGTTGGTTTCCGCCGATCACATACGTTTCAAGAACACCGAAAAAAGCAGACTCACTTTTTTGAAGATTGGTGCCGTTGATTTCGTCTTCATCGACAGCATGCACATCACCGAGAGCAGCATTAGCAGCGGCACTTGTAGTGGCTAAATCAGCAGAGGCAGCTCTCATAACAGGTAGACCATGGGTTGCTAGTAAATGAGCTGATAAGTTTTTGGGCGAATGAAATCCCAAATGACAATAATCACAAACACCTCCAAGTTGACCATGAGTGTGAAGAATATGTTTTTGTAAATTTGAAAGCATTTGAGCCGTGAATGAACACTCATTGCATCGATAAACAATAAGTCCTTTTTCAACAAAATGTTTGTCACGCTCATGGCGACTTCTATTGCTCTTATTTGCATATTTCAGTGGACAAAAATTGCATTTGAACATTTTTTGAAATAAGTTAAGCTATTGATTTTAAGAAAGAAAAAGAATCAAGTGATCTCAAATTACACTCAGAAACAACAGTAAATGAGAAGCATAACTGTTCGTCTACCAATTGTAGAGAAAACGGTTTGTGTTTTGCGCGCGTAATTTTGAATTTGAATTAAAGTTCCCGCCAAAATTTGAATTAGATTTGAATTTCCCGCCATAACTGGCAAACTCAAATTCGATTGGACGAAACAGATAAATTGTTGTTTGAAACGTTAATAATTATTACAAACGATAGAAATTAATCTAAGCCAACCAAGTTTGGGCTAAATTTTAATCCAAAATGATTTTAGAGCCAAGATAGAAAAGTTTTAATTTTATATTTTATCAATTCAAATTATAAATTGATGAAATTTTCGAAATTGCAAATAAAAGTTGAGCATGTCACAACACATGATAGATCCTAAATATCCCAGTTGTCATGGGGACAGAATATCCTATAAAAACGTCAAAATTAGTATCAAAAACAGTTGAAATGATGAATAAGTAAAGCAAAATCTAAAAAATGACAGTTTTTTAACTTTCCAGGCGCATTGTTATCAATGATGTCAATCACGGAGCGGTCGCACGGTCCATATCACCATGAATTTGTCTCAGTTGTCTTTCGAGTTGAAAAAAAAGTCCGAAAAAATACTTTTCTGTAAAGAGAAATGAGTTCGTTGTTTTAGGGGGGATTAAGGGGATTAGCGTTTTTCTCGAAGACTAATGAAAAAACATCTACTCCCACAATCTCATTAGTCGTGCCCCTCAATGCACTTTCATAATAACACCACTTGCTCATAATAAAAAATTGCGTCTTCTGGTTGAAAATCGCATTTTTTCGGAAAAATGAAAAAACGATGAGTCATCAATTAAAAAGTTTGATTTTTATTATTTTTCTCAAATATTTTGCATGATGATGAATACTTGTATTTTTTTCAATATGACCATTTTTGGAGACAACAGTATCAATGATCAAATGGTAACTCCAATTTGTAAAAAAAGAAAAAAATTAATGCTTTTTTTTCCTTTTTGTAATTAAAAAATCAAATTTTTAACTAAAAAACCTTAAAAAAAATAATTATTTTTATCAAAAAGTTGGTTTTAAACATCTTTTATACTATTTTTCATTATGTTTAATTTGTATGATAACTATTTGAATAAACATATGACAACATAAGTTTTCATCCAAAATTATTTTTTTACAGTTTTTTTTTTTGACGTTAATTATCTTTTTTCAAAAAACGAATTTGATTTTTTTAATCTTGTTTTCTAAAAATTAGCATATATATATGGATGCTTTTCAGTTTTTTGTCAAGATCACTAATGTAAATAAGAACTTCAATGTTAATATGTTAAATCCTATTTGTGGAAAAAATGAAAATTTTACGGATTTTTTTTTTGTTTTTAATTGAAAAAAAAAAAGTCAATTTAATAAAAATAAATGATTTTGTAACTTCAATTTTTAAAGGCTTTTGAAATAAATTTTTAATCAGAACCCAATCGTGTGATAATTAATGAACAAATACAAGATACAAACTCAAACTCAATTTTAAAGTTAAATTATTATACACAATAAATACAAACAAAAATCAAAAAAACTCAACCTCAGTTTCAAAGTTATATAAGGTCCAAATACTCCTGCGCTTTCTCTAGTGTTGTTAACTTCCTTTTTTTCTTTGGCGCTAGACAGAGAGAAGGGGTTAAGTTTTCCATGTGGTTGCTCACAGTAGCCACAGGGGTACGCTTTGGAGTTGAGCAACCCGGTTCGTCAAGCCATGGTGAAACTACAGGGGAAGGATCAGCTTTCGGGGTAACTACTGATGGTGACTCAATTTGTTCCATTCCCCATAAACGATCAAAAAATTCAATTTCTTCAAAGTATTCTAATTGGTTTTCACACATCGGAGTAACATCACAATCGTATTTATACAAAATTTTTTTTACTGGTTTTGATAAAGTTGAAATATCAACCTGAAGAGCAAGAGGCTCGTCAGGATCCGTATATTTACCAGAATTTGTAAGGTAACTCAAATACTTTATATTCAGTTCTTCGTCTTTCTTTGAATTTTTTAAGGAAAGTTTACTGAATAAATGTAAAAAATTTTTGGGAATCATAACGTGATGAGTACAAGTCCACTCATCAGAATTGAAACTTTTTTCTTCGTTAATTATTGCTACAAAATTACCGTGAACGGTTTCATAAAAAATGGTTCTTTCGTAATTGGAATATCCGGCAATAATATAACAAGGCATTTTTGAAGAAAAGTTGGAAGAAAATGACAAACGTAACGCGGAGAGAAATGAAACTGAAATGAATTGTGAAAACGCCTCAAGAGATTAAAATAGGGATTGGTTCTTCTAAAATTAGAAATTTCAAGACCTCCTATGTAGTTTTTAATCGGTTTAATAAGGGAGGGCGTGTAAAATACTTATGTTACCTTGGGTGGTATTCTATGTTTATCTAAATTGCATTCAAACAAATAGCTTGTATCAAAAATAACGTTTAAACATTGTGACCTTTAACACCCATTAAAATTCTTATCAGTTGTACATGCACAAAATACTTATCCATGTGAACTAAATTGCAATCCAATATCTTTGCGATATAAATTACATGTGTATATAAATTAAAATAGATACAACGCCGCTTTCTTTTGCAGACATATACAATCAATCGGAACCATTCATTTCTTTCTATTCAGTTTTGAATCAAGTTACTTTGAAAATTTACTCGTTACAATGAATAAAACCAAAACAAGCACCACAGCAGATGCAGATAAAGATTTTGGCGATTGCTATTTCGATATTTCGGAAAACAGTAAAAGACTAGTGCGTGCTACATTGAAAACATATGACCAAACTGGAACTTATGTATTCCTGAAAGTTTTCAAAAAAGCAGCTGAAGGCGCTGAATTTGAATGTGTACAAAGACTTTCCTTAAGCAGCGAAGAATTTTCAAAATTACTAAAGTCGGGAAAGTCAATCCGAGCGCAAACAAGTGAAATTTCTGATACTGTTGAAAACAAAGACAAACCACAATCTAACTGTAAACGAGCCAGGAAATCTCAACTTTCCTCAAACACAAAGGATTTCAAGCACGACCCGAATTAATTTTCCTTTACAAAATGGCAGAAGCTATGTTCGAAGTTGTGTTACCTGATTATTTCAAAAAATTTCAACCAAATTTCAAATTTGTTATCACTGAAAAAATTCCTAATTTATCTACTTTTAAAAATTATGTTTTTGGAAGCCACTTCAAATCTGAATATTGCCCTTTTTCAGTCGAGAATGAAAAAAAAATTCATTACCATATATTGATTCAAGTAGATTCAGAGGAACAATTAAACCAATTTTTTCCTTCCCAAAAATGTTTCAGTGTTCCTTGTATTTTCACTTGCTTCAAATACTTAGTTTCTCCTGCTAAAGATGTCAAAGGAAACGGTGAGTTATTTGACAAGCTTAAACTAGCTCTCACTTATTCAGCACAACCTGTTGCAGCCAATCTCGATTTGTTAGATTTCACTGCAATCAAAAAACGTTTACCCAATTTATTGCTTTCTGCAACATCATCTAAGAAACAAACTTCACCAAATCAAAACGTTTGCAAGAAATCTCCGGCCGTTGGGGGACAGAAACGAATTGATAATACAGTTACGCCTGCTGCATCGTCGACGTCAAACAAATCCGTAAGAGTTTCGACTTCAGTTTCAAAGAAACATACAGAAAGCAGACATGTTCAAACAGATGAGATGAATACAGAAACTTTGAAAAGATTTGAAAGTTTAATTAATGGACCCCATTCTGCCGCTTTTTGCAAAATAATGGATATTTTGACAAGTGGATATGGAAAACTTGATGTAGATACTGATGTGCTATTTGTGAAATTTATTGTTGAAGAGAAAGTTAAGTTTTAATTGATACATACTTTTCATTATTCCCTTTTTATTATATTGAGTTCAGTAAACATGATTTCAACTTTCGATTTAAAACTCATTCATGAAATTTTTATAGACTTAAAATCACAATATCCAGACAAATCAGTCAGATTTCAGTATTTTTTAGCCACTTGTTTGTATTTGGATGCTGATATTAATTTGGATTTTGTTTTGAAAAACAGACCATATGGTGGTTTAATTGGAATAGACAATTCGTCGCTCGACAAACACTTGAAACATTTCAAGTTTCTTAGAATACATGCTATATTGCATGACGCAGCGGGATATTTGCAAGAAAAAAATCATACCGGTCCTGGGTACACATATGTTTTGCCTTGTCCAATAAAAAACTGTTACCTGGGTCACGTGACAGGTATTGCGTTTTGCTTATTTCTTAAAGCATTCAAACCAAAGTTATTTCGTTTGTTGGAATGTTGAGTGAAAGTCATGTTAACCCAAAGAAAGAAAACTAAAAAATTGTTTTTCAACCATCTCATTATTTTAGATATTGAAGGATTTAAATGTGGCAAGAAACCTTTGATCATAAAGGAACTTTCCGTTTGCTCTGCTAATACAATTGATACAATTCATTTTCTGCCACCAGTCCAATTCAACAATTTATCAAAAGAAGAGAAAAAAGCGTACAATTGGGTATCTAAATTTCTACACGGGCTTCGTTGGGACGAAGGTGAATACCCTTACTCATACTTGGATCAAATTTTTGACAGCATTCGTTTGAGGAACCCAAATTCCCATTTTTTTGCTAAAGGTACACAAAAATCTGTTTTATTAGCTGAATACTTGAAATTACCCGTGACAAATTTGGAAGATTTTGGCTGCCCAAAGATTGAACAGTTATTGGGTCAAGAAAAACATATTTGCAAACGACATTCTCATTTACTTCCCTCACATCAATTATTAAAGCATTGTACCCGTAGAAAATCCAAAGTTTTTTTCGATTGGTTACAAAATGAACTGTCCAATGATGCAAACAACCTTATCTCCAAATTTGGTGGTTTACGCTTCAATGACTAATCAGAGTCCTGAAAACAATTTAACACCAAGAATTAAAGTTACTCTTACGCGGACAGGCATATTAGATTGTCGAGGAAAACCTCTCCTGCAAAAACTCGAACAAATTACACTGAACGATATCGAAATCGACAATTTACGGAAATTTTTTACAGTTCTTGACTACTTTCACCTGTACAATGTCCAGACTCCAGGAATTTCGCCAGTCAATTCCGTTGTTCAATCTCAACCTGGAAGGGCTGCAACCTCAGCTGGGAGAGAGAAGACAAATTCATTTGCATGACCATCAGCTTCCAGCTGAACTGAAAGAATTAGTCAAAACTGATAACGTTGAGGAAATACATTTAGTTCAAGCCACTATCAGAGTTGCTGCTCATTTTGTTGTAAAGTTCAAATCTAATCGTAACCATGACAAATTCACAAAATATGAGTTTTTCTTCATTGAACGAGGAGTTGATTTGCCTGTTGAACCGAAATGACGAATCACATATATATATATGCCAAATTTTGTGAATCATAATAAATATATTTATTGATTGTCTTCATTTTCTTTTGATCTTGTGTGATTACTAGTTGCTAACATGTCGTGTTTGAAAATTCAAAATTTCAAAAAAATATTTTTGCCAAAAGAAAACACACAAAATGTGAGTTTAACAGGTGAGAATTTACCAAAAGAGTTATTAGACGAAATCAGTACCGGAAACGTAGAAAAAATTGTTCGGATACTTCAAAAACTGCAATCAAAAAACGTTTACCCAATTTATTGCTTTCTGCAACATCATCTAAGAAACAAACTTCACCAAATCAAAACGTTTGCAAGAAATCTCCGGCCGTTGGGGGACAGAAACGAATTGATAATACAGTTACGCCTGCTGCATCGTCGACGTCAAACAAATCCGTAAGAGTTTCGACTTCAGTTTCAAAGAAACATACAGAAAGCAGACATGTTCAAACAGATGAGATGAATACAGAAACTTTGAAAAGATTTGAAAGTTTAATTAATGGACCCCATTCTGCCGCTTTTTGCAAAATAATGGATATTTTGACAAGTGGATATGGAAAACTTGATGTAGATACTGATGTGCTATTTGTGAAATTTATTGTTGAAGAGAAAGTTAAGTTTTAATTGATACATACTTTTCATTATTCCCTTTTTATTATATTGAGTTCAGTAAACATGATTTCAACTTTCGATTTAAAACTCATTCATGAAATTTTTATAGACTTAAAATCACAATATCCAGACAAATCAGTCAGATTTCAGTATTTTTTAGCCACTTGTTTGTATTTGGATGCTGATATTAATTTGGATTTTGTTTTGAAAAACAGACCATATGGTGGTTTAATTGGAATAGACAATTCGTCGCTCGACAAACACTTGAAACATTTCAAGTTTCTTAGAATACATGCTATATTGCATGACGCAGCGGGATATTTGCAAGAAAAAAATCATACCGGTCCTGGGTACACATATGTTTTGCCTTGTCCAATAAAAAACTGTTACCTGGGTCACGTGACAGGTATTGCGTTTTGCTTATTTCTTAAAGCATTCAAACCAAAGTTATTTCGTTTGTTGGAATGTTGAGTGAAAGTCATGTTAACCCAAAGAAAGAAAACTAAAAAATTGTTTTTCAACCATCTCATTATTTTAGATATTGAAGGATTTAAATGTGGCAAGAAACCTTTGATCATAAAGGAACTTTCCGTTTGCTCTGCTAATACAATTGATACAATTCATTTTCTGCCACCAGTCCAATTCAACAATTTATCAAAAGAAGAGAAAAAAGCGTACAATTGGGTATCTAAATTTCTACACGGGCTTCGTTGGGACGAAGGTGAATACCCTTACTCATACTTGGATCAAATTTTTGACAGCATTCGTTTGAGGAACCCAAATTCCCATTTTTTTGCTAAAGGTACACAAAAATCTGTTTTATTAGCTGAATACTTGAAATTACCCGTGACAAATTTGGAAGATTTTGGCTGCCCAAAGATTGAACAGTTATTGGGTCAAGAAAAACATATTTGCAAACGACATTCTCATTTACTTCCCTCACATCAATTATTAAAGCATTGTACCCGTAGAAAATCCAAAGTTTTTTTCGATTGGTTACAAAATGAACTGTCCAATGATGCAAACAACCTTATCTCCAAATTTGGTGGTTTACGCTTCAATGACTAATCAGAGTCCTGAAAACAATTTAACACCAAGAATTAAAGTTACTCTTACGCGGACAGGCATATTAGATTGTCGAGGAAAACCTCTCCTGCAAAAACTCGAACAAATTACACTGAACGATATCGAAATCGACAATTTACGGAAATTTTTTACAGTTCTTGACTACTTTCACCTGTACAATGTCCAGACTCCAGGAATTTCGCCAGTCAATTCCGTTGTTCAATCTCAACCTGGAAGGGCTGCAACCTCAGCTGGGAGAGAGAAGACAAATTCATTTGCATGACCATCAGCTTCCAGCTGAACTGAAAGAATTAGTCAAAACTGATAACGTTGAGGAAATACATTTAGTTCAAGCCACTATCAGAGTTGCTGCTCATTTTGTTGTAAAGTTCAAATCTAATCGTAACCATGACAAATTCACAAAATATGAGTTTTTCTTCATTGAACGAGGAGTTGATTTGCCTGTTGAACCGAAATGACGAATCACATATATATATATGCCAAATTTTGTGAATCATAATAAATATATTTATTGATTGTCTTCATTTTCTTTTGATCTTGTGTGATTACTAGTTGCTAACATGTCGTGTTTGAAAATTCAAAATTTCAAAAAAATATTTTTGCCAAAAGAAAACACACAAAATGTGAGTTTAACAGGTGAGAATTTACCAAAAGAGTTATTAGACGAAATCAGTACCGGAAACGTAGAAAAAATTGTTCGGATACTTCTGACAGACAAAAACATAGCAAGATATATAATAAAATACAAACCAAACGGCAATAGATCAGAGAGAAAAAAAGGCGATTGGTATGCAGTTGTAACTATCAACCTTGATAGAAATAAGCAAAAAAAGTCTTCGGGTAAACATGGAAATTGAAGAAACCACCACTGTCGAGAACAATGATTGCGACTTTGTTGACATTGGTGTTGCCGAAAAGTCTTTATCTCACGAAAACAGATCTTGGAAATTTTGTAATTCTGTTTCTCTTCCGTCTGCAGAAGTTGTCTTTTTCACGCAAGTCTGTTTCATTTTCATTTTGCTCTCTTTATCTATTTCAAAATTATCTTTTTACAACCTTAGTTGTGATGAGACTGCCATTTGGCTTTCAATACTATCCAGTACAGTTGGTTACATGTTACCCAATCCCAAGTTATAATAATGAATAAGATCATTTCAACAAAAGATCGTCTGTTTATGTCCGTTTCAGGTCCCTCAGGATCTGGCAAAACTGATTTAATTTTTCAAATGCTTCTCAAAGGTACATTCTATCCATCGTATAACAAGATATTTTATTTTTATCTTCACGATCAACCCAAATACCGTTCCTTTGTTTCTCACAACAAATTTGATATTGAATTTATAAAATTATCCAGCTTTGAAATTGTTAATAACTTACGGGATTGTATGATTGTCTTTGATGATACCTGTGAAGAAATTTTTAATGAAAAAGATTTTGTTAAATTAGCTACAGCAGGCCGACATAAAGATGTTCATGTTATTTATGTCAAGCACAATTTATTTCAGCAAAGTAAGCAATCACGTACAATAGATTTGAATACAACTCACTTAATTTTGTTCAAATCACCTCGCGACATTCAACAAATTGATTATTTAGGCAGACAGTTGAATAATGCAAAATTCCTCCGTCATGCGTATCAGTTGGCAACGAAAGAAGATTTTGGTCATCTGTTGATAGACTTGGATCCCAAAACTTCAGAATGTCTTCGTTATTCGTCAAACATAGTTCCACCATCACCAACCATTTTCTATTTGCCATCCTCGAAAGCAGTTATCACATCTCTTGAAAATGAAAGAGAAAGAATTATGTATATTGAAGCAAATGCTCAATAGTCGCCATTGTAGATCAATTTTGACAGAAGCTGATTCAAATTTTATTAGATTTCTTTGCGATTGTTTTGTAAATGTTTTTCTGGGACATGTTCCAGCTAACAAGAGTTTCATCGAGAGTAAGAAAATACCATTTGGAAAAATTGTTGACCCTAAGTTTAGTATCCGAGAAAAACGAAAAGTTTTGGCAAACAATATTTCACTGGTTAAATCAATCGGAGAATCGTGTTACATTTACTTGAAAAACTAGAATCTCAGGCATGTATGCTGAAGAATTCATCCTCATTCCTCGAAAAACATATGCTCCAGATGAAAAAACTGCACCACAATCTCAAATCCTTCATAATCCATTAATTAACGACAAATCATCTCAACTCAATTACATACAACGATTTCGAGAACGAAATATCAGCCGTGACTCTCCACCACCATTAAACCCAACATCTCCTATTCCTTTAACCCCTAATAATGTAGTACCAAATCTGCACCGAAAAAGAAATTTATCTGCACTTACTAATTTCAGTGATGACGGTGATGATGAAGCAGAAAAAAATTTTGAATCAAACAATTCACTGCAGCAGACAAGTTCAAAGAGAACAGAAAAAAACGATGAAAAAAGTAATGGAAAAACCGCTGAAGTGTTTCGAAAGGTTATGGAATCCATTCAAGAGCTATTGGAAGCTAATAAATTGGAAAGGGCAAACATCGTGCTAAAGCAGTTGTTCAAAGTTGAATCCTTGACTTTAGACGTTGACGGATATGTTTTAATTCAAGGAAAACCAACACTCGTTAAAATTGAATCTTTTTTGTACGATACACAGCAAAACACAAAAAAACTTGAGGGTGTTTTTTATCCACAAATTTTGAAAGAACTGAATCTTGATCCTAGCTTAGTGTCCAACACTTATGCCAAACAGATTCTCCGCTCGCTTAAGAGCGAAGCAGCTAAGCCCTTCTCAACTTCTTCCTCCTTCGTCTCCGACGACAACCCGACAACTGAGTACTCGAAGAGATCAAAACCCTCCTCTTCGAAGACTCGATCGACAACTCTCAAACCCAGAACCAAGCAATCAGACAAAAGAAAAACCCAGAAAAAAGAATTTTTCCCCAACACCAACGACGACGATGACGACGATGATAAAAACTATGAAAGCAGTAAAGAATCGTTTGCGACGACGTCAACAAAAGAATGGAAATCCTACTATCAGTGAAGAAAAGAAACTCAAATTACTCTACACGAAAGGTCCAGCTGCATTTGGTAGCGTTAAAAATTTAACAAATGCTAGTCAACTCTCACCAAAAAAAGTTGAAAAATTTCTGAGATCTCAATCATCACATACAAAGTATGGATTGTTTCGTAAAACATATCCTCGGCTAAAAGTGATTGTTAACGATATCAACGAAATTTGGTCTCTTGACTTGGCTTATGTTGATAAATTGGCTAAATATAACCGAGGGGTACGATATTTGTTAGTTGCTGTCGATTGCCTCTCTCGCTACTTACGAGTGGAACCCCTGAAGACCAAATATGCTAAGGAAACAACCGAAGCTTTCAAAAAAATGATCAAAACAAAACAACCAAAAAAAGTTTGGGTTGACAAAGGCACCGAGTTTAAAGGAGAGTTCGAAAAGTTATGTACTAAACGAGAAATCATCAAATACAATACTCACAGTGAAAAAAAATCAGCGTTTGCCGAAAGAAACATTCGATCGCTGAAAAGTATTATGTACAAATACTTGGAGTTTGAATGGACTTACAGTTATATTGAAAAATTACAAAGTTTTGTTCAAACGATTAACTCACGCGTTAATAGAGTAACAAAATTGGCTCCAAACAAGGTCACAAGAAAACATGTACCTGCTTTAGTTTCATTAATTGCAAACAGTTCATCGAAGTTGGTACAGAAACCAAAATTTTATGTTGGTGACTATGTTCGAATAGCGAAGACTGACTTGCCTTTTAGAAAAGGTTACAAGCAGATTTTTACAGACGAAGTTTTTGAAATAGTTGCCATTCCTACTGTAAACCCTCCAACATACAGTCTCATTGATGCGGAAAAGGAAGAAATCAGCGGAAAATTTTATGAAAAAGAACTTAGTTTAATTGGAAACAAAGCTGATTATAACGAAAATGGGCAGTGATGAGTTTACTGTACATTTGATTTCAACAGCATCAATGGATTATTTCCCAGGCAACACTTTGGCCAGTTTTAGAAATTTTTGTAAAGAAGAAATAGCTTTAGACGGAGATTGGAGAGTTGCTCTCTCAGAAATAATTTTCCCCACAAAATTAAACAATGTTACTGATGAGGAATTTACGTACTTCAGAGCATCCGAAGTAGTAGCCAGTAAATCCAACGCTGGCAATCGGAATACAATTTCCAGACCCTACTATGGCGAAAAAGTTTTTATCAAATCAGGAGAGTACACTTTTATAGAACAATTGATTAATGAGATAAAAACAAAACTCAAAGACAAAATTCATTTTGATGCGAGTCCTCAAGAAATCACGAATAGCATGAGCATTTGGATGAACGCAAATGAAGGAATCTCATTCCCAAGTCCCCAAATACCCAGTCTGTTAGGCTACAATGCAAAGCTTGATGAGAACGGTGAATATCACATTGGTTACAAAATGATACCCTCCTTCGATGCATCTTATGAGGGAAACGAACTGTACGAATCTCATTTCCCATATGACTTATCAAGTGGGACAAGTCTAATTTTTGTCTATATTGACATTATTCAATACCAAACTGTTGGTGATGCAAAGGCCCCATTGTTACGCGTCATTGATTCAAATAGACGCATCAAAAACGGTAGTGCCTGCAGCATTGAACCTAATCATCGAAAAAACTTCACTAATTTAGACTACAAAAAATTATTCACTTCATCTGTACAATCAATATCGGTACAGTTGCGCACAGAAACTGGAAGACTAGTGCCCTTTGCAGGAACTGGTAAAGTTGTGTTGACTCTAAAATTCAAGCGCTTTGATTGAAAACCAATGGAACAATATTATGCAAAGCAAGCTTCACTTCCTCATTTCTCTGGACACTACCGACAACGCGGCAGTGGATTTGGCGCTTTGGCTGCTGGTATTGGTCGTGTTGCTATACCGTTTGCACGACGGGTTATTCTACCGGCTGCGAAAAAACTGGGCAGAGAACTTTTGATGAGTGCAGCGCCAGAACTAATTGATGTCGCTATGAAAAAGAAGTCTCCTAAACAAGCATTGAAAAACACTGTCACAAAAACTGCAAGAAAACAACTCGGTGGTGGTAGACGTCGTCGTCGAAAGACACCAATGAATGGATTACGAAGAAGAAGGTCAGTAGGGGCTCGAAAAAGAAAAACAACCATTCGAAGAAAAACCGGACCAGTGAGAAGTCGAGCAGATTTTTTCTCAAACATAAAAAATGATCGCTAATTTGTTACCCAATGAAGCTACCCATAGCTCTCTGGATTTGTTTGAAAAACAACCTCTTTTGATTACTTTTGAAAACGCTTTTGATCAAAAAATTGGACCTGTCTATTCACCCAATGGACCAATGCTTGAATTTGAAATCACCGGTGACCGTAATAATTTTGTTGACCTGCAAAAAATTTATTTGGAAATACGATGCAAAGTAACGCAATCAAATGGAGCTGATCTGCGATACGACAACACTGATGCTACTGTGTCTGATTCACCGTTCCTTGTAAACAACTCCCTGTATTCCCTTTTCTCTGACTGTACCCTCTCTGCTAATGGACTCAAAATCTCAAATGCCAATAGTAATTTTGCGCATAAAAGCTTTATTGGAACAGAATTTTCTAACAGCAAAGGAGCCAAGGACTCATGGCTTAAGTGTCAGGGATATCGTTTTGAAAACAATCCCGCTGCAATAGATGCAGCTGATTTCACATCTCAACGAGAACTGGTCCGTGAATCGAGGGAAATTTGGTTCTATGGACCCGCTGGAGTTGATTTTTTTACATGTGACAAGCATTTGTTGAGCGGTGTTACCCTCAGACTTTCCTACAGACGTTCTCATGAAGATTTTCTCATTATATCGGAAGATGCTGCCAAGCATTACAAGCTGCAAATACTCGAAGCGAACCTATATGTTAGAAAAATGACTGTGACCGACCATGTGCTCTCTGCCATTGAATCAACTTTGCTCAAAACTCCTGCGAACTACCCATATCAAGAAGAAATTACAAAAACATTTCTTGCAACAGCTGGTCAGCGCAGCTGGCAACAGGAAGATATTTTTGCTCGTGAACCGGTGAGACAAATTATCATAGCATTGAACACAAATAATGCTTTTCTAGGAACAAACCGAACGAATCCTTTTCATTATCAAAAATTTGGACTGGAGCAAGTTACTTTGAGACGAAATGGTTTACCAATAGCAAGTACACCAATCAGTACACAAGATCATAAGCGTCTCTTCTTCAACACACTATCAGCGCTGGGTTTGTTGCACTGCGGGCTGGGAATCACTCTGGATAACTACCAACAGCACTTTATTATGTGTTTTGATCTCACTAGCACACAGCAGGCAGCTCATGACTTCTTGCATCCAGAACTTACTAACTGCTCAGTTTCACTCGATCTTCAATTCTCAAACGCTTTGACAGCAAACCTGGAAATTTTTGTTTGGGGTATACGCTCATCCAATGTATTTATTACCTCCGACCGCAAAGTTACAAAGAACGTCCTTCCCATTTCGACAGTCTGAAAATGGATGAAATCCAGTTGCAGGACCTCATTCAGAATTGTAAACATCTGAAATATAAGTTTTTTGGAGTATTTGCAGCCGACAATTTTCCACCTCACATCCCAAACAACATCTTTATGATTGTGAACACTTCAAAATCAGATTCTCCGGGGACACATTGGATTGTGATATGCAACAGAAGAAATGTTTTATACTTCGCTGATCCTCTCGGTCTTCCTCTCTGGCAGTACACCAATCTGTATAAACGATTGAACGAGAATTTTCATCAAGTGACTGAATTGATGACAAACTTTCCCATGCAAGACTCAAACTCTACCATGTGCGGTTCTTTTTGTATTTATATTGCACATTTGATTTTTGATAAAAACTTTAATGGTGATGCTTCTGATTTTGTTTATATAACTGATCATGTTTTGAAACGTTTCCTAACTCACATGCGTACCCATTAACTAACCATTTAATATGGTTGATTTATACATTTTACAATTCAATTTTGAACAATACATTCTTTTAGTAATTGAAATTTTACCCAATTGTTAACTGAATAGCAGTAATTCGAGAAGTTAAGCTTTTTATCAAAGTGAGAAAAAAAGTACAAAATCGATCTATGGGGGGATATCACCATACCAGCTACTGTTGCCTCCTTTCAGTACAATTTCCGGACGGGTTTCGAAACGCCGCCTTTCGGCTGAGAGTCGAGCGCCATGCGTTTTCCTCTACTCGGACCCCAAGAAATTTTGTTCCACTTCAATTTTATAGTAACAAGTTAGGTACACATCTTAGAAATGGTTGCAGCAAAACTAATGGGCACTTTTGGCTTTCATCAGTGTTCTCGTTTTTCAAGATCTTTAGCCACTTCAACCTTTTAGCTCTTTCAACCTTTCTATCAAATCAAAGTTTTTGTCATAGATTTCAGACGTTTATTTTTCAGTCTCTTGTGTTCCATAATTTTTCTTTGTTTTTACCTTCAATTGGCTGAACGAAATTTTTCATTCTTATTTTGGTCAAATTGATTATTAATTTTTGCCTAAATAGAGGTGGCGGCCGCCGCACTTGACGAATTTTGCTTTCTTCGAGATTCAGTAATAAAACATGCATTTTTGAAGGAAATCGTTCACCGCAGCCAACAGTTAAGCTACGCTGCCAAAATCTTGTGCTTTTCTATATACCATATAGTTTGGTCGCATATAATAGGTATATAACGTCATTTTACATGTAAACAAACCAATACCCCCAAACTTTAGAAGGGAAAACATGCACCGACCAAAACCTAATTCCATTCCCGTTTCCACAACGTTCAGTGGGAATACTCAATAATATACCGAAGTTTTACATGAGGACTATTAGGTATAAAATTATTTATGGTGACAATTAGGATTATTACATAGTGACCATTAGGTATAAAATTATACATGGTGACAATTAGGATTATTACATGGTGACCATTGCTGATCATTTAATACATGGTGACCATTATGATTTATACCTAATGGTCATCCATGTATGACAACCCCCCCCCCCCCCCCCCGATCCTAACGCACTATATGCATACTACTTGCTATAATGTGAGTAACTGGGCGTTGTGAATAACTATGACTTGTAGAGATGTGCTCTCTTAGGACTATATTCCTGTAATTTCGTGGTACTAAAGATAATGGATGGTTATTATGTAAAGTGTATAATTGTAGTGCAGTAGGTGCTGTTTTTGTTTTGTCTTGTGAATTTTCAAATGCATTAGTTGTAGTTGATAGTTTTTTGTTAAATTCATTTATTTGAGCGTCTAAAATTTTTTTGTTAATTGAGGTTGAAGAGTATGCGTGCTACACTTGCTTGTTTGTTTACTTGTGTGTGTATTGCGCATGTATTATAGATTATTTTCTATAATGAAAAGAAAAAAACAGAAAAGTTAAGCCTTGCACATAAAATAGTCAATCTTTCTAAGATGTATTAGGGCCATCCTAGCAAGGCGATTAGTTCACTTTTCAATTTTACAAAACTAAAGATATTGATGGGTGATATATCTTGTGGACGGTATTTTCATCATTTAAATAAATGTACCCTTTTATATCTTTAAAGTATCCACTGTAGTCTTGTTTATAGATGTCTGAAAATCCTGCGGTTTCTGCAAGTTTCCTTAAGTTTTGATCAATGGATTGTCTTTGTACTGTATCCAATTTTGTGAGGATTTCGTGAAACTGTTGTGTGCTGATCTAATGTTGTATATCTGATCTAGAGTATATACCTATTGATTGTAAATCTATTTTTGGGTTTCTAGCAATAGCTTTGATACTTTCTGGTGAAAACTTCTTGAATGGTTGCATAAGTGTAGGATATGGTGTGTGAAGATAATATTTATTTTCATCGGGATTTAACTGTACAACCTTGTGGCTATTTTCAGATCCACATGGGACAGCTGTATTCCAAAAATATGTTCTTCTAGAAAGTGTGTCAACAAAATGTACTTTTTTTTGTAGAATATGGGGATTATTTTGTACCCTCTTTTGTCTTCAATTACATATAATGGTGATGCTTTTTCCGTGCATGCCTAATACCATAATATATTTCCTTCGTATTCAATAAAATTTGATCTATTTCCTGACATCAAATATCCTGCATAAGGTATTTTTAATACTGCAAGTGCAAGTGATTGTAAAGTTTGTGTTCGTTCAAGTTCACATAAGTGATGAAGCGTTTCTAGCTCTGATGGTGACATTTCTTGAAAAATTCTACTTATTTTGTAGTCTAATTTCATGTCTAAGTGGATGTCATAGTGAATTGCACCAAAAAAGGTATTGTTCACAGGTGATAGTTCTTTTAAGCGTGTACTGCTTTTGTCTTGTGGTCGAAGTTTTCCACCAGTTCTTCCTGTGTTTTTCAGAAATGTTACTGGGATTTATGCGTTTTCGTCACTAGTTTAAATGTGATGTGTTGGATTTGGGTTAATTATTAGTTTTTCTGTGTTCATGTCGAAACCTTTTTCGTATTCGACAAGAATATCTGAGTATTGTGTTTTATAAAGTGGAGTGTTATATTTGCAGGCGAGCTCTGTTTCTAGGTAGATTTGAAAACGTATCAATTTATTTTTTATATTATTAATATTGTTGAAGCATTGATTAGTTTGTTTATCGAGTTTTTTCAGGGTTTACTTTATCATAAGTGATGGATTCAAAAAATAATTTTGATGAAATTTTATCATTCTTTCGTGTATTCTTGCAACTTGAATCGTGGTATATGTGTCTTCGGGGAGCCAAATAGTTGTTGCTTGTGTTCTTTTTGTTGCATCGCAATATCCGTGATCATTTTACATTTCAAGTTCCGCTTGATGTTCAGAGTCTAGAAAAACATGAAAATTTACCAATTTTTGGTTTGTGCCTTTATTTGTCGTTAATTTCAATCGATTAAGTTCGTTTTTACAATCTTCAAGGCTAAGATGTAAAAGTTTTTCTTTATTACTTTGATGGAAAGATTCATGATCAAGTCTATTTTTGTTTCCATTTGAGACTTGGAATTATGGTATTTTTTTCTCGGAGAATGTTGCTGTAAACTTGTATCTGTTTATGTTGTAGCTAATTTGCTTGAGGTTTTAGAGGGTATTAATTTTGGATGTAAATTTTGTATTTTATTCCATGTGGGAATTTTTTTTTATTTAATTCTGCTCCTGAGTCTATTAAAAAATCTTTTCGAGGTCTGGTGATTGATAAATTTTACTTTTTGGACTTTCTAAGAGAAGTGGTATTGCCCAAAGTTTTTTTTGGGTTTTTGTTTAGTATTCGATGTATTCTGATATATATTGTTTGTGCTTGAACTTCCGTTCAGTTCTTGTTCAGTATAAACTGTTTTCTCTTGAATATTATAGGGGTTTTGGAAATGGTTATTATTGTTTTGATAATAATTTGATTCTAATGGTGTTTCGTATTCGTTTTCAATCTGAAGCATGATTATTGAAAGCATACTTTCTGTTTTGCTCTCATCGTCAGTGGATTCGTAAATTACATGATTTAGTTGTAGTTCTGTGGTTTCTGTGTTATAAATAGCGGGAGGGTCTAATTGAGTTTCTTCAGTTGATTGTACTTGCTTAAATTGTCTTTGATGTTTACGTGTACTACTTCTATAGTTTTGTTGTGAATTTTGATATTGTGTGTTATTTCTGTTTAAAATCCATTCGGTATGTGTGCCGGAGGCTATTTTTAAAATTTGTGGGTGATGAAAATTGTCTTCATCGTGTGTATGTAATGGTAGAATATAACACATTAATTCTTTTGTAGGTTGGCCATAACCTGGTGTATTGGTTGATGAGTTTTTTGTGAGTATTATTAGTTTCCGTGGTTTTTGATTAGAAACCATGTCATAAGGTGTTGTATTTTTGAAAGTTTCAAAATGATAATTAGTTTGAAAGAGGGTTTTTGAACTTCAATTTTCTTTATTTTTTTAGATTGCGGAATGAAGGTTTTTGTAATCTTTTTGTGGTTGATTTCGAAGTCGCATTGATCGTCGTTGTTGAGATTTTTTTTATCTCATGTGGTAAAATTTTTTTAATTTTAGGGTTTTTTTTTGTTTAAAAGAGTAATGACTTCATGGAGAAAGGAGAAGTGTGGCTGTTTGTGTTTGACGGGAAAAGATTGTTATGTTTGTAACTCTAGATGAGTCTCGTTGATTGTGGTAGTCTTGGGTGATTGTGTCAAGACTTCTGATCGATGCAATGATGTATCGTTTTCGTTAAGTTTAGAGCGAGACTACGTGCAGGGTGAAGTTCGACATTCCCGTGTAAAGTGCCAAGTGACTAGGATTTGTAAGTCTAATCAACATCAAGATGGCCATTGGTCTGGTTCAATGGTTTTCCTTTGCTGCGATGCTGAGTCGCTACTTTAAATCCTTTGAGGGTAGTGAGTTATCGAATAGATTTGCCATTCCGGAGTTGGAATGAATGTGATTGGGTTGTCGTCTCCTTTGCTGCTCGTCTTTTGGGCTTTAAAAAACCTATACATACTGCGTTTATCGTTTTTATATATAATTTTCTTTGTTAATTTAGTTTTAATTATGATTTGTTATTAATGATTTTTTTCTGAGTTATGTACTTGGTTCTGCATTCATAGGGTATTTTCAGATAAAGTACTCCGTCTGTTCGTCACGCTATATTATTTTTGGCAGGATAGTTTCGTGCAACTTCTTAGTCTAATACCAATCTTAATCTTACTCTTATATCTCCTAGTCTCAATAGATCTAGTGTATACTGGTTTATGCTAGTTAGTTTCCAGAAAGAGAACAACTGTATTCTAAGTTTAATTCAAATTGCTCTAGTGCTGAAACTACAAGTAGTTTCAGCACTTACAATTAAGAGTAAATGTTAGAGATGGAATACGATTGGTCAGCCAGGAACATTTTATAGAAATAGAGAATTAAATTTATAATCAATTAGAACTTTTAGTTTACAACTGGTTCTAATGGGATAGTCACAACGGGCGCGTCCAGAATTAGCTTAGCGCTAAAACGATGTCATCAGCACTTCAAACACGAGAGCGACCCTGAGCGTTTGACAAGTATTGGAAACAGCATACTTTGTTTGCACAAACGAAAACCAAGTGAAATCAAAAATTGAAATTATAGGCGCTGAATGTTCCACTATTATCTGAAAGGGAAACTACAATCCACTTAGGGAAAAGTAGGATTGAATGCGCAGGCTCAAGATGAAAATGTCAAAAATTGTTTGTGCATCGGAGACAATCGGTCGGTTATGATCGTTATTTTTATGTCTAAATGAATGTAAGGCCGCTTCCTCCTCTCCCCCCCTCTCAAGGATTCGATCCCCTGCCGACCCCTTAATAATATTTTGGGATATTAATTTTTGGCTGACGGACTCCAAAACTTTTCTAAAAGCGCCTCTGGCGCCAATTTTTACTCTAGTTTTAAGAGGAGAGCGCGCTCCGAAAAAATGCAATTTTTCGGTCAAAGTTTTCCAAAAAGTGCCTAAAAAAGCCATTTATGGCCTGTTTTTCAAAATTTTGCACGCGGTGCTGGAAAATTTGGCCAAAACAGGGTATTTTTAGTACTTTGGGAAAGCTCGGAAAATCATTTTAGCCGATCAATAAAAAAAGGTCGACTAAATTTTCGAAAGTTTTTTGAAAATCCGCCCTCCCCCCTCGAGAAAACTCTAGATCCACCCCTGGTTCGATAAAACCACTAATATACGTTCGATTAAAAAGCATTTAGATGAATGGAAGCACTTATTCTTATTCTTGAGTCTCCGCCCGATATTATTTGTTTAACTGAAACATGGCTAACAGACAATGATAAAAATGAAAGTTGGTTAATCAGTGGTTATAATCAATGCTGCACAAAAAGTAGGAAAACTCTTGGCGGGGGAGTCATGATACAAATCAGAAATGCCTGTTGTATTTTGAATCAAATAGAAATGCCCTTTGATGAGTGTATAATTGCTACAGTATCGAAAAATTATTTCAAGTTCTCAGTGGGTGTTGTATACAACAAACCCAAGGCTAACAAAATGCTGTTCGTAGAGAAGTTAGATAATTATTTAGATGAAAATAAATCTATGGATCAGCCAATGATCTTGTGTGGTGATTTTAATATAGATATTATCCAAAACAATCTGCTTACTAAGAATTACCTAAACGCGATCAGCTCAAATGGCTATGAGATTAGCAGTAATGAACCAACTCGAGTTACAGAAAATACGCAAACGAGTTTAGACCACTTTATATTTCAAAATATACCACTGCCTGTTTTGAATGTACTTAAATATGAAACGATATCCGACCATTATCCCATATTATTTGAGTGGAAATTAAAAAGGGAAAATTGTTACGACGAAATACCTTACCGGGATACATCTTTTCTTAAAACACCTCTTACGGTGTCAAATTTTTTGCAAAATTTACATATAGTTTTGGATAATAATAAACAGTGTTTGTTTGAAATACAGGATGCCAATGTAGCTTTTGAGTTTTTTCAAGGATTGTTTGTAACAACTCTTGATGCCTTTGCTCCTCTGAAACGTAAGAAAAATATACAAAAAACGCGGCCAGTTTGGTTTACCAATAGGCTAGCTAATTTAAGAAACAAACGTAATATAGCCCACAGAAAATGCAAAATCAACCCCGATAATGCTGATTATCTAGCAAAATTTAAGCTGTTAAGATCACAATTTGAAAAAGAAGTTAAGCAATCGAAAAAAGAATTTTACTGGAATAAATTTAAAAATTGTATCAGAGACTCAAGACAAACATATAAATTTTTGAATGATATCAGTGGCAAGAACATCAAATCAAACAAAATCCCAACCCTAAAATCATGCCTTGAAATGAAAGAAAAACCAACAGATGCTGACATTGCGAATAAATTTAATACTTTTTTCACAACTGTAGGGACTATGCTCAAAAATGAAGTTCCTAATGCTGACATACAGGTGGTTGTTAACAATCCCTTTTCTATATTTCTCTATCAAGTAAGCCCTGCAGAAATTGAGAAAATTATTAACAGCTTTGATAATAAGTACTCACGCAGGTGATGATTACGTCAGTAATATAATTGTTAAGACGTCATCCGCGGTTGTGGCGCCCTATCTAGCATTTATCATTAACCTCTCTTTTTTGAAAGGAGTGTTTCCCAATGAACTATGTAAAACAAAAGTTTTCCCCCTGCATAAGGAAGGTTCGAAAACAGATGAAAATAATTACCGTCCTATATCTCTTCTCATCGTATGGAGTAAAGTTTATGAACGAGCAATGTACAACCGCGTATACTCCTACTTTGAGAATTTTTCTCTTCTGTTTTCAAAACAATTTGGTTTTCGCAATAAGCATAGTAAAATTGATACTTTAGCTAATTTAACCGAAAAAATGAGGTTGGCAACATTGTCAGATTCAATTTATAGTTTCTTCTTAGATTTGAAGAAAGCTTTTGATACTATCGACCATGACATACTAATCTACAAGTTAGAATGTTACGGTATCCGTAGTAATTGCTTGAACTGGTTCGTATCATACTTACGAAATCGCATGCAGCGTGTTGAAGTTAATGGCGTTAGTTCTGCTTGGAACACGGTTGACTGCGGTGTTCCACAAGGATCAATCCTAGGACCATTATTATTTATCATATACATGAATGATCTTCCTCTGACTTGTAAGTCTGCAGAAATAATTCTTTTTGCGGACGATAATAACTTAACAGCGATAGGCTGCACTGTAGAAAATATCCAGTCAGACCTTGAATGTCTGAATAAATGGTTAATAGCAAATAAATTAGTAATCAATATATCAAAAACAGTACAAATGACCGTTAAATCAAGTGCTTCCAATTACTCTTTCAATTTGAATGCCCTTGATATAACCGTTAAACCTGTGTGCAAGTATTTAGGAATTTATATTGATTGTAAATTGTCCTTTGTCAGTCATGTTGATTTTGTTAAAATGAGACTTGGGAAACAATGTGGCATAATATCAAAATTGAGACATTATGTACCCAGGTACCAACTATTAGAATACTACCGAAGTAATGTTGTCCCTATTTTACAGTACGGAATTCTGGTTTATGGATGCTGTAGTTTCAGTATTTTGAGTCCAATTTTCATTTTGCAAAAAAAAATTTTAAAATTTATATATTTCAGAAAGCGGCAAGATCACTGTGAAAATATATTTGAAAAGAATAAATTACTGACAGTTTTTGAATACCACGTATACGAGCTTCTGAAATTTGTTCTTAAATCTGTAAACCAATTGCACAGCGAAAATTTTCTAAACGAAATGTTAACTTTTCAAAAGTCGGAGAAATTGACAAGGCGATCTAGTGCCAAGTTACTATTGGAACCTCTTTGCAAACGTAAAATTGAAAGATTCTCGATACGATATAGAGCATGCAAATTGTATAATAAACTGAATAGCTTGGGCTTGCTCCCAGTTGATATTGAAAATAGTTCTTTTATGGAAATATCGCGTTATTACCACAATTTCCAAACTTATCTGATTCAAAATATCGATTTGGTGAAATATATTTATGAATTATAAAAAAAAAAAAACTAATACAACCGTTGGTTAAATGCTGCTGGACAACCCCCGTAGGGTTACGAATTAGGTGGAAAAAAATGACCCTCCAGAACCCGCTAGTTTTCGAGAAATCGCACTTTTTAGATTTTTAAAAATTTTTCTCACTAATTTTCACTTAAAAAAAAAAAAAAAAAAAAAAAAAACGATAAACAATAACTAATCCAACCACTGAGCTAGAGTAACCATGCTGAAAGAAAAGCTGTGTCAGTCACCAACAATTTAAGTATCTAATCGAATCTACCGAAACATAAAAAAAGAATTAAAAAAAAAAAAACATATTGGCAGATCCATGGTGGATCCTAGGATCCCGTTATCTGTCATCTCCAAGTCTCAGAATCTGTTATGTTGTATATTTAAAATTTGATGTTTTCATATACTGGAGAAATTCATTCTTTCTTTCTGGTTGTCAATCAATTATTTAAATTTTCAGACAAATTTCCGAGACAAAATTTTCAGAGGCATATTCACTTAAAATGACATTGAGCTATATTGTTCTTTGCTAAGCATTCCTTTAAAGCATTGATTTTTTGCCTTCAAATTTAGCGCTTTCGAATCGATTATATTTTTAAAATGAGTAATGTCTTAAGACTAGAAATTTAGATTTGAATATTAAAAACTCTTCCCTTCGACCTATGTTTTTTTAATAAAAATCTGAATTCAACCTGTTTGACGATGTCGAAATCATTGATCCACACATCCCAAGTGCTGCTTCCAGCGATCGCCAGAGATACCATAGAGCCATATTTTTTGTGGAGTTTTTCCAGTTTACAAGCCAAATTTTCATCCATGGACACGTTGAGGAGGTTGTTGAAAAAAGTCAGTCTCACTGGTCCGGGAGGGAAATTGCGGGGTCTGACTTTAGACCAAGCCCACATTAGCAACGTTAGCAGACCTACAAATCCAGCAACGCAGATCCCAATCATTTTCGAACGAATATTTCAAGTTCAATAACTTTTATAATGTTCAGTGTTCAAATAACGGCTGTAATGTCAGAGAGATGATTACTTCTTCTTTAATAGTCACGTGAAATGAAATATCTTATTTGTTCAGAAAATTGCTATCTCCTCTATCTGCAAACACTACGATAATAAAATGGAAGATCAACGCTCAAATACCAATGAAATGCATTAAGAATTATATACACAAACGTATAATTTTTCTTTGATAAAAGAATATATATGTATATACTTCGATAAAAACTTTTGGGCATTTAAATACGAATAATCTTTGATACAAGCATTTAAATCGGGGCGGATTTAGGGGGGATGGGGGCGGACGTCTTTTTCTTTTCAGGGATTCGACCCCCTGCCAACCCAAAGGGTTCCCCCTTTGTACTATTTTGAGATATCCATTTTTGGTGACAGACCCTAAAATTTTCTTAAAGGCGGCTTCGGCGCCAATATATACTAATTTTGAGGGGGAGCGCGTTCCGAAAAAAATTGATTTTTTTGTCAAAATATTCCACAAAGTGCTTAAAACGCCTTTTTAGGCCGATTTTTCACAATTTTGCCGGCGGCCCAGAAATTTAGGCCAAAACACGACTTTTAATGCTTTGGGAGAGCTCGAAAAATCAATATGGAATTTGGTCGGCCTAAATAGTTATAAACATATACATACATTAAATATTTGCCGACTCGACTAAATTATGATATCCTTCAACCGTGCTCACCCGATGTGATTTGACCGTGTCCGACCGAATTTTGATGTTTCGAATGTTCTCGCGGTGTGTTTCGAGTTTGTGCTCGACCCTAATCCCTGTCTTCACTATTCTTTTTTGGTCGAGCATTGACTTGTGCTCAATTTATGAAGTCGAAACATAAAGTGAGCACCTTGATCCCGGATGTATGTTCATTGAAAAAAGTTTGGGCGCGTATAAATTCGAAGAAACCTAGACCATTTGTTAGACTCAGCCATGTAAACTTATTTTTGGAAAAAGTTTCCCTGCTGAAAAATATTGCCAAACTCTTGAGCATACCAAGGCCTGATGGACGTTTTTTATTTTTTTTTAGTGGAAATCAAACACGCAAAAATTAATCGCCAACCCATCTTTGCATTTGATTACCCTGCGCATCGCAATGAAATGGTTAGATCGAAATTTTGCGTAGAAAACTCGCATTCAAAACGTTTCATTTCAAACGACATCAATTATTACAATAAGAAAAAAAAGAATATGGATGATGTTGCTTTCCATCCATGAATTATCTTAGAACACTAAGGATTACGAGAAAGCCTGACAAAGGGACCTCATGCCTTCAAAATGCAGTATCATATAGAAAGGAACTGAAAAAAAATTATCAAAGTTTTTGGCAAAAGTTCAAAAACTTTTGACAACAGCGAAAAACCAATCTTTTGAATAAATTACACCATAGAAAATTTCAAGTATGATTTGAAAGATTGAAGCTAAATAACCATATTTAACAGCAGGGCGGATTTGGGGGGTGCGGGGGCGGTAACAGCAGGGCGGTGATTTGGGGGGGGGGGGGGGGAGGGGGTGATCCCTTGCCAACCCAAAGGGTCCCCCTATGTACTGTTTTGGGATATCCATTTTTGGTTGACGGATTCAAAAACTTTTCTTACAGCGTTTTCGGCGCCAATTTATACTAATTT
Organism: Symsagittifera roscoffensis; assembly: GCF_963678635.1. Lineage (NCBI taxonomy): Eukaryota > Metazoa > Xenacoelomorpha > Acoela > Convolutidae > Symsagittifera > Symsagittifera roscoffensis. The sequence goes on along the minus strand of NC_087063.1, from coordinate 32,757,810 downwards.
TGAGGGGGGAGCGGGCGACGAAAAAGCGTAATTTTTTTCCAGTTTTTGGGCGCAGAAAAATTGACCAAAACGGAGTCTTTTTAATGCTTTGGGAGAGCTCTGAAAATCATTTTGTCGACCTAAAAAAAGTAAACAAAATTTTCGAAAATCTTAGATCCCCCTCGAGAAAATCTTAGATCCGCCCCTGTTTAACAGTCAATTTGGTTAAGTTTCGTAAAAAATCAACTGAGGCATCAAATGCGAATTCGTATTTCAATAATCTTCGTACTTCAATCAATAATCGTAATTCAGAAATTTGAACATATCAAGAAAGTCACAACTCAATGATCAGTTAAAATATTTGACGATGTGGCTGGCATTTTTGTCAGAGCACAGAAAGAAAGAGATATCAGGACAAAGCAGATAATTAGGACAACAGTAAAACTGGAAACTATAGAAAAAAAGTTGGATTCGAAATTTGATCACTATTTGGAGAACAGCAGACAATGGCAGTCGATGATGAAACTGAAATATCATAAGCTGGAGAGTCACTCAGTAAACCTAGTTGGAAGTGAAGCATTTCAATCCATCCAAAGCAGTACGGTGGGCTGAATGAAAAGCTGGGTCAAAAAATGTTCGAAGTCTTTTTTCTCAAAAGACGAAGCAGTCCACTATCAATTGAAGCAGCCAAAAACCCATAAAAAAGCGGAAGCATAAGTAGATAGTGTCAAGTTGCTGCACACAGGAAAACCGTGAAAGGGATGCTCGGATGCAGGAAGAACACACGGGAAAAGAAGAAAATCAAGAGCTAGAAAATTGGCTTCCTGTGGTAAAAATTAAGACATAATTTTAAGTTTGAGATAGATTTACGCAAAGATTCCAGAAAAAAAGCTAATTGGAAATTGAAGTTGATTTTTCTCTCTACTATTTGTACTTAAGTAACAAGCTTAGTTTTAAATCAGAAATGAAATTAGTATTTGGTGGCTATGAGCAGCTCTTATTCTGGAGTTAAGATCAAGATTAGACAGTTTGTTAGATACAGTCCTTTAATCTAAACTGCACTTTCTACTTGACTATAGTGAGGTTACCAAGTTTTTTTGGACCGAGGTCGGTACAAAACTCCTTTCAATGAAGTAAAACTAGCAACCATGAAAATGATATCGATGTATTCAATCAGCGAGATATTTGTTCCGACCATTGAAAATGGGAGAAAAACTCTTTGTGTTCGGCTCAGATCGAGTATTCGATCCCATGCTATGGCATTGATAGTGTGTGGTGACCAACTCTCAATTGACCTCTATTTCAGACCTACTACAAGCCGACCAAGTTCGGCTGCAATAGTGGTACCACGTGAAAGTTCTAGACGCAAAAAAACGGACTTGAGTCGGAAAAAAAGAGCTGTGCTCTACGAAATAACAAATCTGGAATGTGGGGAGATAAGAAAAATGGACTGTCCTCTACAAGAGTGTTAAGGCCTATTGATAGCTCCTCTGCAATTCGCAGGAGCCACATTATGAGAGAGAGGATGCTAAATTGTCTACGAAGTTGCAAATAGCGCTAAGCAATGGGTGGGAATTTCCGAAATCTACTGAACACATTGGCTGAAACTGAGTAGTACCTGGTTTAGATTGGTAGGATCGGGACAATCTGAAAATAATGGTGACCAGGGGCGGATCTAGGATTTTTCCGAGGTGGGCGGAATTTCAAAAAACTTTCAAAAATTTTGACGACATTTTTTTAGTTCGACCAAATGTATTTTCCGAGCTCTCCTAAAGCACTAAAAAGACCCTGTTTTGCTCAAGTTTTCTGCGGCACAGGCAAAACTTTGGAAAACAAGTCAAAAAGACATTTTTAGGCACCTTTTGAAAAATTTTGACCGAGAATTCGCGTTTTTTTGGCGCGCGGCCTCAAAATTAGTATATATTGGCGGCCAAGGCGCCTTTAGAAAAATTTTAGTCTAAGTCAGCCAAAAATGAATATCTCAAAATAGTTCAAAGTAGGACCCTTTGGGTCGGCAGGGAGTCGAATCCCTGGGGAAAAAGAGACTTCTCGATTCCGAGCAGCTTCGACTGAAGGCGGTTTTTGGCGAAAGAGCTCGGCTTGCAACTTTTCGATGAAGTTTTTCCGCATGCTTATTACTTGCTTAGGCACAGACATACGCTTGACTATGCATAAAAGTAACCAGTAGTGAAGTGCTCGTGGATTTTGAAAGTCAAAAACTCGCTGTAAGTAGTAGTAAAATTCAAGGTACTTGGGGTAATCATAATCGAACGTCTTGCCAAATAAAAGGTTGAAAACGATATTGCTGGACATGTAGTCAACGTACCTCTGAAACAAAACACCTATTAACATAATGGTTTGCTGGTTTTTACCAGCCTGACAATAAAATTTTTTCGACAATTAGGTAAGATTAATATATTTCGAAGTTTGTTGGTGTACTATCTTTTTTTTTCGAATACTTTTAGCTGAAACGTACATACCTCCCCAATGTGTGAGCTTCTGCTTAAAAATTTTTGTGGAAGGATTTTGAAGGTTCATATATTGAAATTTTTGTCTGGTTTTTATAACTCGACCAAACTGATTTTCTACCTTCACTCAAAGCAAATAGCTTTAATTGACCAAAAGTTTCTTAGAAAATTTTGGACTATTTTGGCGCATTTTCTTGGCGCGGTCCCCTGTCAAAGTAATAGTTTTTGCTGCTTATTGCCCGTTTGGAAACTTTTAGAGTTATCCACTAAAAATTTCAGCTCTCTCCTTTTATTTATATCCACTTATGCTCCAAGCCAAAAAACAGTTTTATGTAAAACATATAACTCACCCTGATATCAACCTCTTTTTGTCCAGTTTTTCAAAATGCGACATAAACTTTTCCACTTTTGATTCAATCATGTGACTGAGAGAATTGCGCCCAATGCCCATACTTCGGAAAAATTGGCTCATCACTTTTCTCTTTGCCTTCCACCTGTCACTTGTGTCAAAAGAAAGGCCATTTTGAACTCCGAAAAGCTCGAAGAAATCGCTTATATTACGATTGTTGAACCGTGGAACATTCAGAACCTGTGTTCAGGGGCGGATCTAGGATTTTCTCGAGGGGGGGGGGCGCTGGATGTTTAAAAATTTTGTCGACCTTTTTTCTAGGTTTGATTTTCCGAGCACTCCCAAAGTACTAAAAAGACCCTGGTTTGACCAGATTTTTGCGCTGCAGGCAAAATTTTGACCAAAAAAATGCGTTTTTAGGCATTTTTTGGAAATTTTTGACCAAAAAATTGCGTCTTTTTTGGCGCGCACTCCTCCCCCAAATTTAATATATTTTAGAAAAGTTTTAGGGTCGGTCGGTCGGTCAAACATGGATTTCTTAAAAAGTACCAAAGGGTGGACCCTTTGGGTCGGCAGCTGGTCGAATCGCCGAGGTAAGGGCGTCCGCCCCTCCCCCCCCCCCCCCCCCCCCCCCGCCTACTAAATCCGCTCCTGATGGTGACATTAATGGTTTGCAACATGATATGATTAAAAAGCGGAGTTTATTAATGATGACCATAAACACGTTTGAGATTAAATTTTCTCTCGTCAATAATTAGATTTTTTTCCAGGGGCGGATTTAGGGGCGGGGGGCGGACGCCTCTTCCCCCTCAGGGATTCGACTCCTTGCCAACCCAAAGGGTCCCCCCTTTGTTACTTTTTAACTAATCCATTTTTGCCCGAATAACCCTAAAGTTTTTCTAAAGGCGTCTTCGGCGCCAATTTATACTAACTTTGAGGAGGAGCGCGTGCCAAAAAAAGGCTATTTTTTCCGTCAAAATTTTCCAAAAAGTGCCCAAAAACGGCTTTTTTGATCTATTTTTTCAAAAATTTGCCAGCGGCGCTGAAAATTTGGCCAAAAGAGCGTCTTTTTATTGCTTTAGGAGAGCTCAGAAAATCAATTTTGTCGACCTAAAAATAGGTCGTCAAATTTCTCGAAAATTTTTTGAAAATCCGCCCCCCACCCTCGAGAAAATCCTAGATCCGCCCCTGCCTTTTTCAACTGTTTTTTCGCCAACCCCGACTGCATTTTTTGTGAGTTTTTATTTCTTTCACATAGTCGAATTGTCATAAATATTAGAAAGTGGTTTCACTACCTATTACAAACGCATTTTTTAAAGTATTAAACTTAGTCAATGCAATGGCTGCAGCGTAAAATTGATGTTTTTATCTGGTTGGGGAAGGGATAGAAGAGCTATTATTTTGACTGATTAAAATTTTCCGCATCTAACTAACATTATTTTGTGCGATGATAAGCCTTTTTGCCCTAGTTTTCAGAGTCGATAATTTCCTCCAATTCACCGTCCCTTCCTGAAGCAGCGTCGGATTATAAGAAAACATAATCGATTTTACAATCATTTGTTCGTATCAAAAATCAATCGACATTTTCTGTTTTGCTCTCTCCGCCCAGCTCAATATAAATTGCACTCATTGTTCCTCTATTTCAGCGGGTAACTCTTAATTAATTTTCACAGAATACAAAACAAAAAGAAGGAACTTTAAATTGTTTCATAGTCTATCAATTTACAACATAATTCAACTCTTCTATTTTACCTTTTCCCTATCAATAGGACAATATTTTCATCAGGATAACTGAACTAGTTAAAAATTTTTTGTTCAAATGAATTGTTATGACCAAAAATCTGCCCCTTTATTGCAACTTTTAGGTTAAATTTACTTGAATCTCTATGGAGCATTTTGCATCTATACACTTATTAATATGAAACTTTTTGAGAAACTTATATGAAAATCTTAGCCAATTTGATTTGCATATTTTATTTGCAATAAAAGAAATTGTGCCAAATCCAAAAAATCGAACGCAGTTGCGATGTCTCCTTAGGCCTAGTTACATAAAATAGGGGATAACTTTATCGATTCGGGGAGTAACAACTACATCTTAGATCGTGGTAATAATTTTGGGTCTTCTCTAGTTAATTCTAGTCGGTCAGTTTTGTTCCCAGTAACACATTTACCACCTGAAGAAATACTAGTTCACAAGAGGAGATGAGACTACAGACATAACTGCAATAATGCCAACAATACCTGTTAGATATTTTGCATCAAAGAAAAACGCAAAATTAATCCCTGTTTATCAAACCGGATATTGATTTAGATTGAATCAATCATTGAAATTTTTACCTTAAAGGCATTTTCGCCATGTGAGTTGTAGGAACCCATTCATACGACCGCCTTTTTACCTTTTCAAGCATCCGTTGTGAAAAGTAAGTTTTTCAATTAATACTGTGCTGTTTTACCGTTTATGTATGTGAAGTTATTAGAAAGCGTGTTGGCGGACAAGGTTTTCAGCTCTCACATCTTATTGTCCAGTTTTTTTCAGTGGTTCCCACCGTTTGTATTTTGTTAAACTATTTTTGGATTTAAAAAATTTAGCTTCATTTAAAAGCGTCTATTGCACTGCACCAATGCCCACTAATATTCAGAGGAGCGTCTCAAACGTTTTTATAGGCAAAAGTAAAAAAAATAGAGTCTGCTGGCTTTTAAATTAAAAAATCAGCACAATTTTTATATTTGGAAACTTAAATTTTTAGACAAGAACTTAGAGTGCGGGGAAAAATTTACGGGGAAAAATTGAACTTCCATTATTTACGGGGAAAAATTGAACTTCCATAAATTCGACTGATAATCAGCAGGCAAAAATGAGTGACTTTGTGACAAGATAAAACGCAATCTAAAAATGAGAGATACTCTTCCTGGTTACCATTATGGCCAAATTTATTCAGAAAGACAGACTGATTTTAAACAAAAGGAAGGTAGCGATTTGTGATTGAAATGAGGAAACTTCATTAGGGAAATTTATTGAAAAAAGTGAAATTTCCGCACCGCAATTTGCGGATGGAGCTAATAATGAATTCACGTTGAGAACACAAGAAAGAATTTCCGTAATTTTGATTAGCTTTAGCCTTAATCTGTTCTCCTTACACGTCTTTCTTTTTGATTTACTTTGTGAAATTCGCCTTATTTTCAGCCCCCAATTAGCTAAAAGCGCCGAATGTACTGGGGTTATTTTGAGTTAACCATTGTAAGTATCAGATTAAAACTATTAATCTTTCCAACAAACAATTTTAATTTAGTCAGCAAAAAATTTAAATTGTCTTCAAACTGTTTCGTTGGTGTGGTTACGGTAATGTAATATCAGTTTTGTTATGCAATTTTACTGTCTTAAAATTCAAACCGTGCGTTTTATTTCACCTTTTTTGGCCGAAAGTTTGGATCGAAACATTTAACAAAAACATACGGGAAAACTTGAGAGAAAATACTAGCTTTTCTTATTGTTCCGACTTTCGAAGAAAACGGAATATTTATTCTTGGGTTGGTTTTTTTTATTCAGTCAATTTTTGGCGATAGAAATAATAGTTTGTACCAACTTTTTTTTTACCTCATTGAAGGTATTGGCTCCTGAAATCAAATGTAAAAAGGTTCTTTACCTCCAAGCGTTCGGGAGTTTAAAAATTGCCAATTTGGCCATGCTCTGGACTATTTTATGTGCGCCTTGAAGATTTTTTTTTTTTCATAATGCTGAATGCGTAACACGAATTAATTATGCGTGCCGAATTATCCCGCAAAACAAATTCGTTCCAAATTGAATTGAGGCTAGCTAATCTGTTCTATTAATTATTCGAATATTAAGACCATTTATCTACGGGGGAAAGGATCAACACAAGAGCTGTACAGCTCATCGCGGCGAACCGCTGTTATGCCCCTGTTGTACTCGCAATTTAATTTGGTTATTTTTCTGGGCTGGGTAATATTGCTTCTCCCTCAAGCAACGAGCACGGATCAGGGTGGGCCTCGAACATCCGACTTATCGATTGAGAGGCGGAGACGTAACTACTTCACCACCGCTCTACGTATCAATAGTTGATCTTTGATATTTTCTAAAATTTAAAGTTCATTCAATTTTTTCTTTTCCCAAAAATTACTTGAAATGTATTAAGGGTCAGTCGGAACATGCAGCGTTTTGGCCTGTACAAGAGCAGTCTTGTTAAACAACTATGAAAAAATAGGGCTAAATAAATGCCAGTGGTACTCATGAAGGTATTTGTTCCGACTTTCAAAAAAGTGAGGAAATTTTTGTGCTTGACGTGTTCTTGTTTCAGGAAAAAATAAAGACTTTTTAACTCCACTTATGAACGGAATTTTTAATACCATCTGAAAAATAGGGGGCTTTTTGAGCTCAATTTTTAAACAATATCTTACTGGTGATCTTTTAATTTTTTTCAATTTGAGATACTAACCGCGATATATTTTGCTAGGGTTGTCCTTAAAACAAAACTTGGCACAGAATCATTGCATCTGCAAACATTGGCCTCAATGAACCAGGCTCTTAACGGTGCGCTTTTTTATCTTTGGTCGATATGGGTTCTGTGCGGATTTATCGCTGTAAAAATCACTACAACGAATCAGCAATGCATAAACTTCAAACGCTGAAATGAACTAAATTAAACCCGATTCAAGTTGCGCGACCTATGTCCAGAACTTAAGAATTGCGCCGCATGGCATTTTGGTGTTACAAAAGTCGGGCCGCCAGTTTGAGCATGAAGAAACTTTGGATTCGAATGTTTTTTTTCTCCATAATTTATTTTCTAACCCAATAGGAAAATGTGGCGAACGATGAAGATGGAGGTAGAATATAGTACTGAGAATAGGATTTCTTTGATATTTTGCTCGTTCGTCGTCAGACTACAACCCCCCCCCCCCCCCAACCTTTATTTACACTCCGCCGAAAAATAATAAGTACACCTGCATATTTCATAATACCTGTAGAGACTTCCAGATCTGGTTAGCTCGCTTAACGCAAAAAGCGTCTCTTAAATGGCAAGAATTACTAAACGTTATTGATTGGCAACTAGATTCACAAGCAGCTTTTGAACACAAAAACATAGCTATTTTTATCAATGAGAATGACAGATTAAATTGATATGCGAATTTTTCAACACTTTTATGGATTGCATTGTCTGGATTTTAAGACCTTGCCTGCAATCTATGGCATAACTATTTTTTAGCATAAATTGGTCGTAGAGTCTGTCAGTGTCATCCGTTTTTCTATCCATCATCATGATGGCAATTGACATCTTCACTATTCTGAATACGGTGGCCAGCCTGTTCAATGAAGAGCCGGCGAACACTGGTGCTAACAGCTGCTCCATATGTGACAGGAAGTCAGAGTGGAATGTTTGTGACTGTACCTACACTCCAAATCAACTCATCTCAAGAATAGGCAAGAGAAAACATCATGTATTCAGCTAACCATGTATCCAACTATACCATGTTAGGATCATCCACACCTCTGATTTATTGGCTGAAAATTCCAATTGAAACAAACAAATTATCAAATTTCTCTCAAAACGGTTGAAGAGATTAGCTTTGTTTTGATCCATAATTCTGCCCTATAGCTGAATTCGGCTCTCAGAAAAATCTCCTTGCCTTTTGGGTTCCCCATTCGGGTTATTTATTTCACATAAGATTTCACAGCATTTATATAAGGTGAATGGACAAAGTCGTCTGAGTAATTCTTTCCTTACATTTAAGGCTTCAATTTTTAGCGTTTTTTCTCAAAAATTCAGTAATAACAAAACAAATTGTCATAATTTTCCGATTGGTAGTTACAACTTAAATTCTTGCCATTTAACTAGCTTGCCTGGAATGTTCTAGACTGTTCGGGAAAAAGTCTGTCATCCATTCCCAACTGGCCTCAGAAAGGATGCTCCACGGAAGAGCTGCGTTTAATCGATTTCTCAGAGAATCAAATCAAGAAAGTTGAAAGTGAATCGTTTAATCATTTCAGATGTCCAAAAATGAAGAAAAATCTCATCACCGTAGACTTTACGTAAGTATGACCAAATGATTTTAAAACAGGCATAATTGGTCATAATCAGTCTTATAACTGATTTTATGATTTTTCTAAAATTGATGCTGCCAAGCGAGAAGATTTTCAATAAAGTCTGTTCTGATTTTTCGAACTTGAGCAAAAACTTTTCCGCCCTTGCAATTGTAAATGCTTTTATTGTAAGCTTTAGGGCATGAGTTTCTACTTTGATTTTAGAAACAACCAGATTGAAACATTGGAAAATGTAAACTTCATGGCTTGTGTGGGTGACTTTATTCTTCGAGGCAATAAAATATCCTCAAAATCAATAGAAAATCTACAGTTTAACGAAATGACACGGCTGGTGAGTTTACAAATGGGAAATAACGAACTTCTCCGAATTCCGAGCAAAACTTGTGATGCTGAAAACCTGAACGAAATTCACATAGAGGGAAACAAAATCAGGAGTTTCCGTGAGCTGGGGAACTTGAAACGTTGTGTGACCTTGAAACGAGTCGTCACTTCGCTTAAGGAAGTTCCGTGCTCGTGTGACACAATCGGTCGAGTGAATAACAAAAGTTTGCCCTTAAAATTATCATCACACTTAGCATCGCATTCCGTATCAAGAAAATGGTCATCTAACAGTCAGGACGTTAAATGCAGCCGAGAGAGTAAGTTGCCGAACTCAGTTGGAATTGTTGTGCAAAAAATTTCCAGCCGTCTAATTTCGGATCAATGCAAGTTTTCATCGAGTCTGAGAAACTTCGCAGTTTTTATGCTTCAACCATGCTGCTTCATTATGAGAACTATCTTTTTATATTAAAACATTCTCTTAACTGTTTCCGTATTTTAGATATACATAATTTTAAAATAAAATGATTTTTATTTCAATATTGATTCAGAATTCGGGTTTGACTTACAAATTTGTAAAATGCGTTTTTTTCTTCAAAATAAATGCATTTTTCATCTTGAAAAAAAAAATTTTATAAAGAAAAATAGTAATTGTTTTTAACTCAACAGGATAATACCCTGTGATATTGTTGTGGCTTATCGAAGTGAAACACTGAAAACCCAACAAATAACGATACTTGAACGCTAAAAAACATGCAAAAACTTAGCTCTGCAGAACCATTGAATGACTTGCTACTAAAAGCTATAACAAAAAATGAATAAAAACTCTCTAAAAAAGAAGGAAGATAACTGTACAATTTTAAGTCGAAGTCAAAGTCAAATTTCGCATAGATTGCAAGAAAACGCAAGCGTAGCATAGCAAGATGGTGAATAGCAAATGATATGCAAATCAGTCAGTCAAAAAATTAGGACAAACGACAGTCGACTAACTAAATTTTCTCTGCAAAAATTTTAAATTGAAATGTATCGAAAAAAAACAAGGTTTGAATATGATACAAACCCTGAGGGCAGGCGCGGTTAGCGCTACACTATCCTACATTAAAGGTTCAATTTCTTACAGATTTGCAAGGAAAGTTGTTTACGGGAGAAAAATCTAGTTCCCAATTACAAGATAATCTTGCAAGTCAAAACAAAAGCTGATTGGAACCAGTTTAAAACTAGTAATTATATCCAATTATTTTATAAAACTATCTCATTTCTTACTAACTAATCATGATCCATAACTAACTTTTACTATAAATTGTTAAGCTGAAACAAACTATTCAGTTTCAGCGACAGAACAGAATAAATATAATTTAGCAAACTGTCGTTCTCCTTCACAACAGTTCCTATTACCTTATCTCGGAAACACCAGTATACACTAGATCTATTGAGACTAGGATATATAAGAGTAAGATTAAGACCGGTATTAGACTAAGAAGTTGCACGAATCTATCCGGCCAAAAATAGGATAGCGTGACGAACAGACGGTGTTTCTTATCGGAAATTACTTTATCAGTGAGCCAACTTGGACATAAACTCATCTGGTGCGACCAAGAGTCTCGAACAAAGACCTCAGCAAATTTAGATTTAGCAAACTGAAAATAGACATAAGATCTAAGATCCAAACACAAACCACAAAAATGGTGAAAAGTATCGAAAACTTACCTCCACGTCTCAATAAGTCTAATCAAAACCAACGAGTATTCAAGCTTACATCAGTTCACAACCCGAATAACGGACCGAACTTCTGCATCGTGAAACGAAAAAGCAGACTGCAACGACTTATTCTATCAAGATTATCAGTGCAGGACATTTTCATTCACTAACATGAAAGAATTTACTTGAAGCAGTAAGATTCAATTCCAAGCTAACTACCTCTCAATAATGTGTAACCAATGAAATATAATATAATAAGGACAAATATAATATAATATATGATAAAAAGATACAAATGTAGTTCATGTCCAACAAATCTGCAGTAACTTAAAAACTTTTGTAAATATAAAATTATTTGAAAAAAAAAAATTTAAAAATTAGTTATTAAATCAATTTAAAGTTAGTTTTATTAGATTCAAAAACACTTCCTGGCTTCTAAATTACATCCTACTCCTCCCACAAATCAAACTTCTTTGTTCTTTCATCTAAAACATAACCATAATTACACAGAAATTAATATCATTTAAACTTTTAACTTTTAAGTCAACCCTTTCTAAAATTTAAACTTAAATTTTTTTAAGGCCTTTGCTTGTTTTGCAATGAGCTAAATTTTTTCTAATCAATGTCATCAAGGCTATCCTTGGATTTTTAATTTTGAACTTAAGTCTAAATTTTCATTTATTTAAAAATACTTGATCAACCAAGCTTCCCTTGGATCAATTAGAACATTTTTGTTTTCCCCCCTCTTTATAAAAATGTCTAACAACCTCAAACGACGATTCACCCTCCAACCCTCATCAACGACCCACGTCTAATAGAAATTTTTGAATAACTAACCATTTTAATTGAGATATACATGGAAGAACTTCAGTTACTCATCCTTCACATGAGCCCCTCCCCTTAATGGACCCAGGCTTAAGCATACCTAGAATTAGTACGATTTAAAATAATAGCTAACGGTCTACTTCTGTTCTATTTATACCTGAATCATCTGGATTGATTTACTATTCTCTAACCCACTTGTCAAAAATCAGAAAACAATTCGACTCCACTTGAATTTAACGCCTAAAAAAATTTCGGCAAAGCAAATCAATTTCAAATGCTTCTCTCCAACACAGTTACAGAAACTAAACTAGTCGTTTCAACTTTCCTTTCAATCTTCTCAATATTTTTTCAACTTTGTGTTTTTTCAATAAATGATTTTTTAGAACTTGCAATTCAAATTTTTCCAATCTTTTCTAGCCAAATCATAAATTTCTAAACCCTCATCCAGACCTACTTTTCTCTCTCCAAAACCATGGATCACCTAATCCGGTACGAAACTTAATAATTCCATAAATTTTTCAAAGTTTACTAAGTAGAAAAGACATCCTTTTTCTTTTCATAATTTTTCTCAGCTTTCTAGCTTCTCTAATTCTGACACTTTTAAAATGCATAAAAAAGCAATAACTGCTTTTGTACCATCAACAGCTTTAATGATTATTGTTGCAGAAGAATATTATTAAGAACGCAGACCTAAATAAACCGAAAATTCAAAATTTCTAATCTAAACCCTATCAAGGATTCCCCACCAAACAACCCACCCCAAGATCCCCCAACAACACCCACATCTAGTCAAACAAATCAACACCAATCATCCACTCGTATCTCATATGTAGAAAACCCTACACCTCTGAAGATAGACACGCATCATTATCAGAACCATTAATACCAGCCATTCCTCAAGCACCCCTAAGTGAATCACAGTACGAACCAACATATAGTATTTACCCCTCATTACAACAATATATTAACAGACTAAAACATTTGAGTCAAAACCAAAATCTAACAAATATAATCAGCAGACAAATTATTCTCCCCCGGCACAATAGAAACATAAAAACACCAAGATTTCAGTTTAATATCCCTTCATCACCATCATCTACCCCTCTAGAACTTTCTCATAGTACAAAACAAAGCACCCCGCCACCGCTTCAAAACATTTTCCAACAAAAAACACTAAATATTTTATCCGAATTTCTGGGTTTGACACCTACCTCTGAACAAGTTCGTGAAAATCCCTTTAAACCTTCCCACTTCATCCCAAAGACTTCCATATTGGATGAGCGAAACATTTTCCCAGGGTGAACCCAACCTTTTAAATGACCAAGTACCCAGTAGAACTTTGCTCAGATACTTCTTTATCACTACCAGAAACAATATCACTTCCATCAACAGTCACAGGTCAAACACCATCAACTCTATTCCCCACAAACTTCCCAAGTCACCTAGACCACAGATATCGTGAACTGCAAAGTAAAAGTACGCCTTTACGCTTAGATTGGAACTCATTCGTAGCAACCCTCCTCTTTCTGGCCAAGACCTCGATAGCAACAGACTCCATAATTGGGCACTACACAGATTACAATATAGACACGATATACAATACAGACACGATATTCACAAAGATATTCAATAACATAATATGCAAATATTTTCACAACAAAATTAAGTTATTAAATTTGAAATAATAGCACAACTAAATAACTTAGTACATCATCCATTACCACTGTCACCACCAGACATCACAGCTGAGTCTTTAACACCTCCCCTAATTACAACAGAACTTATATATAAATACGATAGATATGCGAAAAAGTCCTTAGGTTGGTTAAAAATTTTTAATCCCTCTTCAGGACTATCGTACACATAAATTTTTTAATAGTTTTTTTCAAGAAAAACCCTTTCTCCTTTAGTACAATTCGAACCCATAAATCATAAAAACCCTTCCCACCGAACAGGACCAAGACCTCCTTGTCTTACATTATGATTGTTAAGATAATCAACTAAAAACAATCTATAAATATACAATAAATCAAGTCACAAAGTGCGAATCCGAACCACAAGATATAGAATTAACAACCGTAGTAAATAAATTTTACTCAAACGCCCGAGCTACTACTTTCACAGGATATAAATTCACAGGAAAATTCTCTGAACAAAAATACATTGTTCACAAGTTTCAAATGGTTACAAAATAGACTCGATCATGAATCTTTTCACCAAAGTAAAATAGAAAATCTATTACATCTTGACCCTGAAGATTGTAAAACTGAACTCAAACGTTTAAAAACAGTTACAAACAAAAACAAAAATCGCAAATTAATAAAGTTTCAAATTTTTCGAGACTCTGCACATCAAGCAAAACTTCAACACCAATAAGATCATAAACGACTAGACGATAAATTCCTGTGTCATGGCGCATACGAATGTTTAATCTATTATTTACACAAAAAAAGTGATTAACTCACATTGAAATTAACAATCCGTCAAACTGTAAAACAGGTTACCAAGGAAAAATGTTTTTTTTTTTTGGAAAATTCAATTAGAAAAAGTACAACTAACACGAGATTTAAAGGATGATATTATTTTAAATCAAGGCATTCGTTTACCTTTTAAAAATGATCAAGGATATTGCGATCCCACTACAGGAACACAGGCAACCATAGTTTGGTTCCCTGAAGACACATGTACCACATTTCATGTTGCTAAAATTCAAGCAAGATTGACAAAGTTTCAAAAAAAAAAACTTTTAGAATCAATATCCTTTGATAACATAAACCCTGATCAAACAAGATCAAATCCAAATCAATATAAAAACATACATGGTATAGAAAAAAAATTAACACTTTTTGAAACCTATCCTGAAACTGGCGAAGCATCCAATTACCACAAACCACTTTTCCGAACACAATACTCAGAAATTCTTGTCGAATACGAAAATTGTTCGACATGAAAACAGGAAAATTAATATTCGACATGCAAGAGCCGAATAGAAACCGAGAAGATGGAAAATCGTACATCCCGGTAACAATTTATAACCGGTAAATTGGAGGAAAAGTTCGCGCAGAAAACAAAGATAGTACAAAATTACAAGAATTTTTCCTGATGAATAAAACGGAGTTTGACGCAATCCACGACAAAATTCAACTCGATATAAAACTAGATTACATAATAAGTAGAAATTTTCAGAAAATGTCACTTTCCGAATTAGATTACTCCATCGCTTATGTGAATCAGAAGAACACAAATATTAAAATCTCTCGCATTAGCAGCACTCAAAATAACTTACGCAGGTTATCTACTAAAAAATTCACCACTTTAGGTTTTTGAAAACAAAAGATGCTACCAACGCATACCAATATTCTATAAAAACAAGGTACATTTTGTAGATACTCTATCACGCCGAACATATTTTTGGGATACAGTTGTTTCATGTGGATCTGAAAATAGCCAAAACATCGTACAGCTTAACCCAGACGAAGATAAAGACTATTTTCAAACTCCATACCCGACTTTAATGCCATTTGAAAAATTTCTCATCTGAAAACATACGTGCAATCGCTTGTAACCCAAATATAGACCTACAATCAATATGCATTTACTCAAAATCTGGAATACAACATCACATTAGAACAAAATAATTTCAAGAACTTCTCACTAAAGTGGATACAATCCAGAGACAATCAATCAATCAAAACATTTACCGACATTTCCGACAAAACATTTCAAACCTTTACCTAAAAGATTACAATGGATACTTTAAAGACATTAAAGACCATATAAACCTCAATGGAGAAAAATATCGCCGACAAGATATTTTTACCAATCAAAATTTTTAGTTTTTATACATCAAAAACGAACTCCTAGCTTTTCTAGGCTGGCCCTACTATAACCTAGAAAAATTGATTATAATAAACGCTATTTTTTATTTCATAGGATTCTTCTTCTCACTCCTGAAAAGAAATTGTAATACATGCGCAATACATACACATGACAATAGACCCGCTATCGTAGCACGCACTTATTTTCTGAATTTCTCGGAACATTTTCAACTACTATTAATGAAATACTTCTTGATGCACAAATCAATAATTACAAAAAAAATTAGCTACAAAACCAAATCCATATGATACTCCACAAGATAAGACAAATACGAATACTACAGCGCCATCACATAGTCTACATAATAATCATCTTTTATCTTTAGCACCACAAAGTTATAGAAAAACACTTTCCACCTCCTAACGAACAATACATAGTAATTTACAACGTAGAACTATATCATATGTAGCACTCCAACACCCGACTAAAGAAAAAACGTTCAAACAAATCGTAGAACAAACACATACCTTAAACTTTCGTTCTCAGAACAATCATTTTTTTAGCACACGATGAGCCGACAACTTGGATTCCTCAACCGTTCCCTTTCCTATCCATCGAATCTCCAACGCCTTAATTCCCTCATTTCAATTTCAGACCTAACCTCCTCCCCCCTACCCAGTTTTTCTTCTAACTCACCACGCATGGAGTCAGATGACTCAACTCAAACTTTTTTAAATCACATCTCTAGTTTTAATAATTCTGATGTTGAAACTCCCGATGAATTCCTCGACTCTGAACTCAGTCCCCCTAATTTTCTTTCACCACCTTTTCAACAAAAAACCCCCTACCCCTGCTGAAGCCTCCTTCTCTACTTCTTCGCACACTGACACTACCCCTATTCTTTCTCCTATCAAGTAATGAACCCGATGTACCAAGCCCTATCACAGACGATCAACTCGAGCCTTATTTAGATGAACTTATATCTCACCAACAGCAACTTCATAACACAAATCATTCATTAATTATTCATCAACTAACCCACTCCACCTCAACCTCTGAATCCTTCCTCCCTTCTGTTTACATTGCACCTACTTGTGCACAAAGAGTTTTTATGAAACGAAAGCACCCTAACGCCACACCACAGTTCCTAAATACTCACCACTTCATTCCCAACACCCACATCATACTAACACACCAGAATTCGCAATACATAATCTACCATTTTTCCCCCAATACACTTTCTATAAGGCTATAAAAGAGAAATGAAGCCCAACGCGCATAATATGTTAACGAATATTCCCTGCTCCCAACAATTTCATGGGCTTACTAATAAAACTTTTTTTCTAACCCACTAAAAACACCTTTAATGAATAACCGCACTGACAACGAACTTTGCGACTCTCTCATTCTACAACTAACTACCGCACTTCACCTAAATCATTTCATCACCATAGGCTGGAATCAAACACTAAACCGAGTCATTGCACAAAAAGCTAATCGATTCTCTATTAACCACTATGACCACACTGTCACTAGATATATGGAAAATTCACCATACGACGATGACCCTAACATCAACCCACAACTAACCGAAAAGTTCTTCATCAAATCAGTTTATTTTTTTCATCTTGACAGCACAATTAAAAAAATTTACCGCATCATAGATCACGCATTAACAAATACTGAAGCTTGTGAGCCCTTCTTCAACAAATTCAATCACTTTACACTTAATTTTCTCGCACCAAAAGAAAAAATATTCACTGCTCGCATGAAGTTATGTTAAAAACGAAACTAACCCACACGTATACATATTTCAAATTCATCCAACGGCACTTCATACAAAGTTACCCATCCCTTAACCCACACCATTGCTTTATGTTTATTAACTCAAAATACACATCGTCCTATTTCAAAAACTTCACATATTGCATTAAATCTACTAACTTGCACGGCATCCTCCGTAACAAGCATCCTGTCCGCCAGATGTATATAGTTTGCCCTATAACTAACACCTTCCCACTTGAAGACGCCCGTCCCATTATCATCTCCCCGCGAATATATTCAGCCCATGGAAGTAGCACTACTAGAAAATATACACAAAATTAAATTTAACCACAAGCTTTATAACCTAATGCAAAACTCCGAAGAAGTAAATATCATCAGAGCGCTTGAAATTCTTCGGCCACTGCTTCGCATTTAAACTTAATAGGCACGCTTGCTAAGTTTTAATAACATCTGACACCATTAAAACTCACATCGCTGGACTCTTCCCTGACCCCGAATCTTCGTAAGTATATTTTTCACTGTTATTGCTAGCACAAATAAATAAGAAACTCACCATTTCTACACGTGTGTTCCACAATCCCTTTTTACATTTCACCTAGCAATTGTCTAAAAGAATCAAACAAAGTAGTATATGAAGAAAGAAAAGTAAATTAATGAACACTAACCTTTTTTGTGAGCTTTTTTTTATAAAACTCGAAAATTTGATATTCACTCGCTAACATTTCACGCACTCTTTCCACAAAAATATGCAAAGCGCCCACGTAGAATTGTTTAAATAATGAATTTTAATTTTTAGAGACTAACTTATAACAACTTTAACTTACTTTCATGCGTTTCAAAACTTTCCCGTAACCCGTTTGGAAGAAGATATAAATAAGCTTATACTAACTAACGCAGCTTACTAATGCCACATAATCAACCGCATGTATGAGAAAGTCCCGTGGTACCCAAACCAGATTAAACCCAGATTAAAACTGGATAAATTATTCTTTTCAAATCCACTTTCAAGTGTCATTAAACCAGTTGGAAAAATAAAAACTCACGGTCAAAGATAAAACACGACAATCTCTTTTCCAAAAAAGGACGCAACCAAAAACAAAAAGAAAAAAACACTTGATAAAAAAGAACAAAAAGTTGAACACAAAAAGAGACTCTGCTCAAAAAGACGGTAAAATCTTACAATCACAACTGGCCTAACCCACCAGTAAAGGACGCCCTGAGCATGCTCCATAGCCGGCCTCACCACTCGCGCTATACCACGCTTAGGAAACGCTCTCCTATTTTTGACGAGAGTAGCTCTAGGGGAGCAACTTTATAAAATAACCGAAACTAAACAAATTGCTTTTGCGAAAACAACTACTAAAATCAAAAATAAAACTGATATCACTAACAAGATGCATATATGAATAGGCAATGTAAAAAGAGTTCTTAGAGCAAAAGAAACGAGCAGCAATGGGAGATAAAAACTCGATGACATTCCGTCTCTGGAATGGCAAGTCTATTGGTTTGTTGCCAAAGTCACAACCCTCATAGAATTTAAAGTATGGATCCAACATAGCAGGAGAGGTACATATTGAAGACGAACAATGGTCACTCAATGTTGATCTTATTTACGAATCCTCGTCACTTGGCGCTTCACACAGAAAAGTCAAATCCCACCTCGCTATTCGATGAATAGTTGAAAATGCACGTAGTCTTGCTCTAGCTTAACGAAATCAACACATGATTGCATGAATCACATGATTGCATGAATCTGAAGCCCTAACACAATCACCCAACACGATCTGGATACAAGAGACCCGCTTCTAAAGTAACGAGCCACTGTTCCTTTTATCTCCAGGAAGACAACTATTCTGCAACAAGAGCAACTGTTTCTTTCTCTTCATTCACGCAGCCACATCTTCAAAAGAATCTACTTCAAAAATCAAGAAGTCTCTCCATCCGTCCTCGACTACAATAAACATTAACCTTAAAACTCTCTAAGCCCCGGATGGGTGGAACCAGTTGAAAACCAGTATTTATATCCAATTATTTTGTTGATAAAACTATCTCTGTAAAACATTTCTTACTAACCAATCACGATCTATTACTAACATTTACTATAAATTGAATAGCTGAAACTTTTCACAGTGTCCGCGACAGAACAGAATAAATATTACTAAGCCAACAGTCGTTCTCCTTCAGAACAGCTCCTGATATCTTATCTCTGAATACACTAGATCTTTTGAGACTAGGATATATAGGAAGAAGATTATGCCCGGTATTAAACTAAGAAGTTGCACGAATCTATCCGGTCGAAAAAAAGTTAGCGTGACGAACAGACGGTGTACCTTATCTGAAACAGACAATTTAATAGAAATGTCTCTTCGTCTAAATGAATCTTCGCCAATATTTCAAACAATACGAGAAATACTAGGTATTGCACGAAGACCGAAATCACGGCGTAAACAACGATTAAACGACGGACCGATCTACTGCTTGATAAAACGACAAAAACCGCAAAAAGTATTTGTATTCATAATACTTTATTCAGTAAAATTAAATTTCCAAATATTAACATGAACACAAAAATATTAACATGAACTTCTTCAAAAACCTACTTGGTGCTGTATAGCTTATTATACAAAATAAAAAACAAAAGGGACGCAAAGCGAAGCTTGCAACACGGCATCGGCCCAAAAAATGCCATTGTGTAAAGAGAAATATGTTTTTGCAAAACAACAAACATATCCATCACTATAAAAAAAACACGAATAAAACAAATTAATTTTTTTTTACTGAAAAACTATGTAAAACTGAAACTAATTGAAAATTTTCTGAAAAAAAAAATAAAATTACAATTTTGAACTCCCAGGAAAACGCAGTAAAAACAAGGCTCATCAAAGTGAAAAAAAAAACTGATTGTGGATGGAACAAGTGTACATTATTATTAAATACGTGAATAGAAAATTTTTTAATCAGTCACTGAATACATAAGATTATTTAAGACTGTCCTTAAAAAGTAAGGGGGAAGTTGGGTGTTGGTAGATGGAGATGATTTTTGAATTACCAAGTTAAACTTTTTTATTGATGTAAATAGGAATGACCTACAACAAATATCGGTTTTACACAACCCTGGCGGGAGAATTGAGCCGGTGCGATGATTAAAGTGGATATTAGAATTCGGAAACTGCGGAAAGTTAAATGCTCTAATTGTTTTGCCTTAATTCATGAAGATATTGTGTTGATCTGTATTTGATTATATCTCTAGCAGTGGGAATTCTGTGTTTTTACCTCACGTGTATGACGCAATCCCTTGTGTATGTTCATGACAATTCGTATGCCCCATTTTATTTACTTTTCCAGCTTATCTAAATTTTCTTCAGTAAAACCATTCAAAAGCATGCATGGATATTGTAAATGACCTAATACAAGGGTATTGAGTAACAGGAATGTTAACACCGAGAAACGGATTCAGATATTTTGACTTAGTAACTTCCTACTTGCAGCTTGCAGGTTTCTTTGAGTTTCTTTAGTGATGGAGCAGAGAAAATGATGAACTTTAATTGGTTTAAATGAAAATCTGAGAGTATTCTGTTGAAACTGGATTCAATGAATTATGTTGCGGACATCGGATTTGAGTGGATACTCAGCAGTGTTGTATCATCGGCATACTGTCTAGAATTTCTGGCATATCATTAACATATAAGTTAAACAGCAGAGGTCCTAGTACAAAACCCTGAGGTACACCTAGTTCCAATTTAAGCCAATCTGAATATGCATCATTCACAATTGTTTGCTGCTGTCTGTTTTCTAGAAAAGAATCTGCTATACCAGCGGCTGATGGTTCAAAACCAACATTCCTCAAATTTTGTTTGAGGACGGGATGTGAAAGTGAATCATACGCTTTCGAGAGATGTAAAAGGCCGCTGCTGCTACATTATGTTTATCAAGATGGTGTCTGATTTTTTTCTGTTGTGTATAGAAGAGCATCATTGGTCGAATAATTATGCCTAAAACCAAATTGTTTGCGGTTTAGGATATTATTATCAAACAAAAATTGATTTATTTGAGCTGAAATTTTTAAAAATAATAATTTAGAGACAACTGGTGTTATGGAAATTGGTCGGTAGTTGATTGGATCGACTGTCTCTCCTTTTTTGAATACAGGAATAACATGTCCTTTTTTCAAGCCTTGTGGAAATTCAGCGTTCGAGATACATTCGTTTATTAGCATAGTTAAAATAGGGTTGATTATGTGCACCTTGTCTTTTAGGGCCCAAACAGGTATTTTACTCGGTCCTAAAGGCTTATTGACTGGAAGCAATAAAAATGCTTCAAATTTTTCTTTGTGAGGGACTTCCATGCTTTTCAGACAATGTTCCATACTTTGCAGAAAAGCTTAGAGCAGTTTAATTTGACTCATGAAGTTCCTTTTACGCAATGAGGTTATTTAGAAAAATACCAGTATATATGGAACCTATAACAATAAAATCTCTGAAGTAGTAACTAGGCCCATTTTGACTTGGTAATTTCCTACTTGCAGCTTGCAGTTTTCTATGAAATTCTTTAGTGATGGAGCACAGAAAATGATGAACTGAGTTTTATCTACATTTATCATGAATTGGTTTAAATGAAATATCGTGACGTATAATGTTTTTGGCTATGTTTTTTCTTGGAAAACCGAGACTGCAATTATAAGTCACGATATGTTTCCGCGGGAACAAAGCTACTTTGTTGCTACCTGGCAGTTGTTGATAAGTCATTTGAGATAACGTGGTGCCAGTATTTTTTCCGAAGATGCTGTTACTTCGAGGTGTTTCCAATTAAGCCGGAGAAAAAGACAACGCATGCGAATAAATAGGCAGGAAAGCTTGTTAGCACCATACAAAAATGTATCAAAAAACTTCAAACTCCAATTGAAGAATTAGTCACGGGATCTTCTTCTAATTTAGCATCAAGCTGAAAAACGAATTCACCTATTTTCTTGAGCAGTTTAGATCATTTTAATTTGACTCTTGAAGTTTATTTAGGCAATTAGGTTATTTAGAAAAAAAACAGTATATATGGAACCTATAACAGTAAAATGTGTGATGTAGTAACTAGGCCAAAAGGCGCTCATGCCAGCAGAATATTTCAGGTATGCAAAAAGTGCAGATCCTGTTGGGCATAAAACAATAATATTGACGTACCGAACTTTGACGTGTATATTCGCTAAATTTGAAGAATTAGTCACGGGACCTTCGTCTAATTTAGCATCTATTTTCATGAAAACCTGCTTTCCTTTCATTTGGAAGGAACCTGCTTTCCTTTCTTTATTAAGAAGCGAGTTTTTGAAAAAACAGGTCAAAAAAGCCGTTTTTGGAAAATTTTGACAAAAAATCGCGTTTTTTGGCGCGCTTCCCCTCAAAGTTAGTATATATTGGCGCCCAAGGCGCCTTTAGAAAAATTTTAGGGTCGGTCGTTCAAAAATGGATTTCTTAAAAAATACTAAAGGGGACCCTTTGGGTTGGCAGGGGGTCGAATCCCCCAAATCCGCCCCTGACTGTCTCCCCTAAATTTCTTTTGAGTTCAGTGTCTAGATCGGACTCGTCTCATTGTCATTCACCACTAAAATTGTTAGATATATGCCAGCCAATTTCTTTAAAAATGTCAGTCACAAAATTATATTTCACTGTATTGATCGATTTTTTGAAAATAATCATAACTATCTAACAACTTGCATATTAAGTTGTACAATTCCACTTTTCAGTTAAATTTGTTCATTATCCAAATGCACGGTATTCCAAGTCCAATATTCCATTTGAGCTTGACAGGTACTTGCAAAAAAACTGCGCAAGAAAATTTGTATCGTCAAGAAATCAATCTATTATTTATGCGACAAGCTGACAGCAAAATATATCGAAAGTGCCACACAATTTAGGAGTAATTCCAAGACAAAAATCCAACAGCAAATTGGGTAAATAAATATTTGCGGCTCCGTAAATTTTGTATAAATTAACTAATATATTGACATTTTGCAAATCTTTCTATCTAAACACAAAACTGAAATGATTACAATTACATCAACAGCTTACACAATTGGCATCAAGAAGGTACGTGTTGTAATTAAGGAGAAATATTGCTGCAGTTTCGAGAAGATTTAATCTGGCATTGTCTGTTTGTTTTGTGATTGATGACACTCCGTTGTAATTAATTATTAAACAAATCGACTAGGAAAATAGAAGCGCTTTTAGGATAGAAAACGAAAAAAAAAATTACATCGAAAGCATCTCCGCGGCATTCTAAAATGTTCAGTTGCTTCCTGCTAAAGTAAAGTACCTCTCTTCCGAAATGCTCGTTCATTTCAATTCCCGTCGATCGAAACTGATGGGTTCTTTCAAGGATTATGCGTTGTGAGCAGAATTGGAGGCGCGGAGACTGCGGGCTTCGAACTAGTGACGTTGGCTGAGGAACTGTTGCTCGAATTGCAACTGCTATTGCTGCTGTTCAGAAGCTGTTTCTTTTGGAACTCGATTGGCTTTGAGAGCGCTAAAAACACAGCTAATTAAGTTTCAGATGTCTAGTTATTTTAAAAGGAGCTAGATAGACATTTACGGTGAGCTAAAAAACAGCAAGTTTCTTGACAATGAACTGCAAATAAAACTATAGATGTTGGCTGCTTCATATCTAAAAAATTCATGCTTCATATCTCAAAAAAATCAATTTTTGTTTAAAATAATTTTCACACATAAAATCCTAATATCAAGTGCATCTGAAAGTGCAGATATGGGTATAGGTGAACCTGGACGACGCTGGATATGACAAGATCGCTGCGTATGACATTAATTTACTTAAAGAGGCGAAGGTGCAGCTTCGCAAACACGATCGAGAAAGCGGCAAAAATTCAGGAGCTTGTCAGCAAAATGTACAAAAAATCCAATTTTGCATGTAACAATTTGGAATGAAATAAACTAACGGTAACCATTAAAAATAATTGGCATTATACTGCTAATACAGCCTAGTGATTCAAAAAGGCCATCAAAAGCAGCTCTTTTATTTGCGACTTAGATTGGAAAACTAATTTTCATCGTACTATCACACAACGCTACGCTCGTGTAAAAACTGGATCAATAGATGATTATTCCGCTGCGATTCCTAAAAATTGAAATCCCGTTTTCGAAATTAAAAGTCAATGTCGTTGTCGTGAGCGTGAGACTTCTGCTGTTCGATGGTGAGTTTGCCTTCCTTTTCACAAAGGAATTGAACAGAACAGAAAAAATCACAAATCAAATTTGACCATGAAGAATTTTTAGACTTTTTCCTGAAAAAAAAACACAAATAGTAAAAGAAATGCCATGTCATGTGTATTGCGTGCCTACATGACTTCACGCGCTGAAATCTGAAAACTAAGGAAAAGGATTTCTTTTTAACTTGCTCTCGGAAATGTAATCAATTTCTTGAATTGAGTCTGTATAGCACGCAGTAGTAATTCGCGACCATTTTTGTACGACACGGAAAAATCAAGCCGTTTCTTGTCTACATTTAAAACATAGCCAACAGGCAGTTGTAAAAGATCCAACGAACGCAAGTAAACATGAATAAAACTTTCGAAATCGTAGAAAAAAAGATGACATAAAAGCTCCGGAACAAATTATGATTGACACTTTTTGCACATAGCTAACTGACAATAGTAATTAATTCAAGTAAACAGAAACTCATAGCCAACTGAGTTGGAAAAGAGTAATGAACGCAAGTAAACAGTAAAAAAAACACTGACTATGTTGAAAAAATCTCAAGTTTCGAATTTCACAGAAAAAAAAACAGATGCCCTTTAATCTCTTTGAATTTCTGGAACAATTTACGATTGGCACTTTGTTGATAACATTAACCCAACTTGAGAAAACTGGATCAATAGGTAAAGTTTTTATTCCGCTGGAAATCTAAAAATTAAAATCCACTTTCGAAACTGTTCACGTTTTTTTTGCGCCATTTCCACGTTCGTATCTGGAGACTGCTATTAATGTAACTTTCAACAGATGAATTTCAATATATACCTATAGCATATAAATAAATTTCAATAAAGCATATATACCTAAGTGAATTCATAACTGCATTAAATGTATAAATGCACATCTCTGGTTATTAGAGCTTTTTAAGATTTTCCTGAGAAAAAAAAAACAAAAAATCATCAAGACCTATATAAAAGTCTTCACTACGTTCATTACTCTTAATAAAATTAACCCAATTTGCACAAACTGGATCAATGGGTAATCTTTTTTATCTCGCTGGAAAATTTGAACATTGAATTTCATTTCCGAAATTAGAAATCGATCACGTTTTTCGGGCCTTTCACACTTTTTCTGTTCGATAGTGGAGTTTGCCTTCCTTTCATTAGAGAAAATGAACTGACCAAAAAATCGAGTCAAACAAAAAAAACGTAAATTTTACTTCCTGAAAAAAAAACGAAAAAAAATCATTACGACCTATATAAGAGTATTCACTACATTCATCAACTCTTAATAAGTGCTGGCTTTATATTCTAGGACTCGAAAAACCACATGCTCATTTTCATCAAAAAACGCATGATTCAAAGCATGATGGAGACATCGCGAAAAACTGGCCATAGCAAAGCAGCGGGCATGCCAAAAAAATTAACAACTATACTAGCAACAGTGACTTTCACTCCCCACATGCGGCTCAAACATTGATAACTTTTAGATAAGTGCACGCCATGATTTCGAATATAGACTTAAATCTCAGGTCAAATAGTTATGTTTTGCTGCGGATGATATAATATGCCAATTGACAGCATCCCAGAAGGCAACCACCAGAAAGCTGTTTAGCGATATTTTCATAATAGCGATTAGTTATTAAGCGGTTTCAGCAAATGGTGACATAACCCTGGTTCAAATCTAGTTCTCAATTATTCTTCTCGCAAGTCACCAACTCACCTCTCGCGAAGTCTCTGCGGTCCATGATGAGGTTTGTAATTGTGGTTGCCCATTGTGAACAGGTGGCACTGCTCTCAAATTGCAGCTCGTAGTTCTTGTCATTGCTGCACTCCAGTCTGAACTGAACAGGCGCAGCCGCAACACTACTCGACTCAGATGAGGAGGCCCCATTGCTCACTGATCCGTTACTACTGTTGTTGTTCGCCTCCACGATCACTCCGTTCATTGAACTGCCCTGTAAATCAAGCATCATTTGGATTTTTATGTAAAACACAAGTATTTAAGCGTTAAGTATGATTACAAATATTCAGTAACCGGGAACTAAAAACATGGAACTACACTATGATGACAGAAGTTAAATTGGTCCAACATTTCATTTATTCATTGCACTGATTGATAAGTTTAATATTTACAACTAGTTTTGATTTAATAATGTTGGAGAAATAGACGGCATCATCTTATCTTTCTCACAAAAACTTGTAAATGGCAATCTATATACACTTTTTCAAGTAATTGATAATTTACCTTGATAAAATTTTTGAAGAAGTATCTGGGTCCAATAAAATTAGAGGATCCAGAGCCCTTCTCCGCTTCAGCTACTAGCATGCTCTGTTCAAATAGGAACACGTGTCTCGGATCCAGATCTGCAGAGGCGTCAACGCCCCCCGAAGCACCCGAGTTAAGCTTCTTAGCGTCTTTTTTCTTGTTCGAACTGCTATTTAAGTTTGGCGAGCCCTCAGAGTAGAACCTAGTGTTGATAAGAAAATCTGCAGTAGTTGTCGCAATCAAATAAGTCGCAAAAAGAATTTCAAGTCTGAAAATTTGGAAAAATAAGAACAATTTTTATGCATCTACTTGCGACAAATTTTAAAACCTTAAAAGCATTAATTTATAAGGATCTTGTTAACTATTCCCCCCCCCCCTTTTATCCCCCCTATGCATGTATTATTTTTGACAACCGTTTCTGTATAAAATATGCATTTCGAAAATGTCAACAATTAAGTGGGTTTTCATTTTCGCGCGTTCGTATTTTTATTACTCACTATTTATATAATACCCACGTAAAAATTTTCAAATATTTAATTTCTGAAAATTGTTGTAAGCTATTGGAATTGTGGCCGCCAAAGTTGAATTTCTGAAAATCGAAATAGGGGGGGGGGGATAGTTAACAAAATCCATTTATAAGGGAATAGTTAACAAGATCTATTTATAAAACCCCCTCTCCATGAAAATTTCTGTTTGTATAATTCTTTTGCACTTTTTTGTGCCTTACCTCACAGATGCCTGTAGAATCAGTTTTCCTTGTGCCGTGATACTTCCATTCTTCCCGTCATAGTCAAACAGCTTTCCCAGTTGCATCATATCATTGACTTCTTTCGGGATCCTTGCCATGACCTTCAAACTCGTTCGCAAACGGTCCAGATGTCCGGACTCCTCTTGAGTCTTCAGCTCCTCCTGATGTTTTTCCAGGTGTCCGACTAGACCCTGCAGCATAAGCTGGTACCTCATGGCTCGCTGGATTGGCTCAATCAGGAGATCTTTCAGACTCAGCTTCAGGTTGAGAGTCTTCCTCAGATCGGCAAAGTAGCTGTCGAACTCGCCCATTATATAGTCAGCCTTGGGAAGGTTCAATGCGTATTTGGAATACATTAGGAAACGCCTCTCCTTGAAACACAAACAAAAATTTTAACTGAAACAGAATTTAGATCTACGTACAGCCGATACTCGATCGAAACCAGTTACAAAGCCAACAGACAGGCAATGAAGGCAAAAAAAAACAGAAACAAATACTGACTTGTTATTTGAAAAAATCAAGTCAAACCGTACAAAAAGTAAATTTGAGCCTGAAAAAACTTC
Source organism: Symsagittifera roscoffensis (assembly GCF_963678635.1). NCBI lineage: Eukaryota > Metazoa > Xenacoelomorpha > Acoela > Convolutidae > Symsagittifera > Symsagittifera roscoffensis. Next base: position 32,729,742 of record NC_087063.1, on the reverse strand, counting down.
CCAGATTTCCTGAAAACAAAAAATGAAGAAAAAAAACAATCACCGCCTATATAAGAGTCTTCGCTACGTTCATCAACTCTTAAAGCGCTAAATAACCGATTCGAATAGACCTTTATATTCTAGGACGCAAAAACTATAAATCGTCAAAACACGATTATTTTCATTAAAAAATACATGATTCAAAGCATGGTGGTGACATTGCGAAAGCAGCCCATAGCGGATTAGCGGGCGTATGACAAAACAGAGCCAACAGACAGTTGGAAAAGAGTCATTGAAAGCAAGTAAACAGAAACATAGCCAACAGACAATTGGAAAAGAGTCAATGAACGCAAGTAGAGAAAAGTCGCTTATATTTTGAAAAGATCTTTCAAAATTCCAAGAAAAAAATAGATGGCCTTAAAGCGCTTAGATTTTCTAGAACAATTTATGATTGACACTATTTTTTTTGCTCAATTTGAGAAAATTGGATAAATAAATAGGTAAACTTTTATTTTTAAACTGTTTTTTGAAATTAGAAGTCACTCAGGTTTTTAATGAATTTTACTTTTTCTGTTCGATAATGGAGTTTGCCTTCCTTTTAACAAAGGAAATGGACTGAACTTAAAAAGAAATCAAAACTCAAACCGAGAAGAAAGTAAATTTAAGCCTAAAGAAATTTTTTTCCTAAAAAAAATCATCGCGACCTATATAAGAGTCTAAGCTACGTTCATCGAGTCTCTAAAAGCCAAGTGGTGACTCTAACTGTTTCGAATAACTTCTTCATCTATTCACCACAGAAATCAATTTTTAAAACTTTCATTAAATTGCGACAATCTAGGAAACTCGCGCAGAGAAACTTGCACTAAGTTATGACGCACAAAGTTATGATGCTCACGTGTTTAATGAAGCAATTAGCGACTTCTAGCAGGTTGTCGGCGTAGCAGGCAGAGCCTAACGCGGGCAGGAGAGTATTGCGGTGCCACTCGTAAATCTGTCGGATGTTGCCCCACACGATATGTAGTCTGTCTGCCAGCTCGGCGGGCACCGGAATGCACTGGGATCCACTGGACGCTGCTGTTAAAGTAGATGAGGCTGAGTTGTTTTGAGCACCTGAAAACAATCACATTCAGCACACAGAACTCACTCAGCACAAAGAATGTTCAGCTCATGTTTGACATGAAATTTCATTTAGCAGGGCTTTTTCTCACATCTCGAGAAACGCATTGCCTTTCCTGCCTTGCTTCTGTAATTTAAAGTTACTAATATCAAGCGACGGGAAAACGTGATTAATTCCAATTCCCATTGTGCTTTTAACATTTAATGAATTGTCAAATCTTCGCATAGACAAAATGAATTCAGAAAAGCAATTGAAAAATTCGGGAAGATTTTGCATGACAACATCTAAATCCTCAGCGAAAATGTGGCACGATCAGAAAATTGCTCTTTTTAATTTATTCAGTCCATCTGAACTTGTCGCAACTCCCTCTTCACCTGTCGTGACGTCAGAAGCAGAATAGGGTGACGTGTTGTTGAAGTTGGCTGTGGTGTTTGTAGAAGTTGCAGCCATGTAGTGTTCCACTATGGTGCCCAGACTGTGCACGTACTTGGCCTCCGTGTCCGCTATCTCGAACACCATACACTCCCTCTTAGTACATGGCTCACGTGGGGGGTGGCCCACTGTGATCTCATCCAGTGACTGAAGCAAAACACCATGTGATTATTGTTGTTATGGACCATGGACCCTGTAAACCATGGACGCTTATAAAGAAGTTGTTACCACTCCCACTTTTGTCTTCGAACTTACGTTCAATTGCTTCGCCCTGTGCTGAGCTTCTAGTTGATTAAAACATGCTCATACATTAGGTCGGATAACATCAGGATAAAAAATTAGCTTATATCCTTTGGATCATTAACGTTTAATTTTTAACGAACAACACCGTTAACCTTTCAACCAAACCAAATCAATACCAAATAGCAAGGCTATAAGTGCCAGTCATTCATCTTAACCTGCATTCCCGTCCTCGATATTCCAGACTTAAGATATAGAGCCAAATATGATCTTTTTCTCAGGTATAGATTCAGAAAATCATCATGATTTTTGAATAAAGCGAATATTAAAGGCAACGCACTGGCTTATATGACGTCACGTAAGAAAGTATTTCAAAAGAGCTTTGATACTTGAATTATTGTTGGTAATTTTCATCACACTGATTTTATCTATACAAATCAAGCATTACTGGGCATTCTCCAATTGTTACACTTGCTTTTGGAATTTCTTGGTGTACTTACCATGCCCTGGAAAGGACAGATATCGGCGGCCGATTTATTGCGTCTCATGTCCACAGGAGCAGCCGCTTGATTAGACTGAAACCAAAAATTTGGATTAATCTTACCTTTACAGTTGTTTCCCTATGTTGTCTCTAGGCAGTAGTGGATTTATGGGAGACACCCCCTTAGGGATTTGACTCTCTACCGACCCAAAGGCTTCCCCTTTGTACTAATTTGATATATCCATTTTTCAAAATCAAAACGGCCGACTTAACAATTTTTTTAAAAAAAGTTGACCAAAATTTAGAAAATCTACCAAAGAAGTTTTTTTTTGTAGTCAAACTTGAGCGTGATGTGATAAAAATACTATAAAAATGTGTAAAAATTTTTAAAAAATTAGGCATAATCTAAAACACTAGTCTCCAAAAAACGAACAAACAAAAAAGGAAGATTTTGAAAAAAAAAATGGTTTAAAAGTTTTCGCTTAAAATTTCAATTTTTTTTTGAAAACTTTCATTGCCAATTAAGCTTAAAACTTAGCTTCTAAACATCCAAATTTGATGAAATCAAGTTTTCGTAGCATAAATAGCCAGTTTTATGTGCAACGAACGTTTCTCGAATGCTCTACTAGCTCGAAATTAGACTGAAACTCAAAAATTTCAAACTAGTTACTCTCAACTCTGGTGCAACTACAAAGAAGTTATGACTTTAATATGATATTCACTCAACCCATTCTAATGATTACTCGTAGTGACTCATTTTGCGTGCAAAATACTCAGCCAACAGACAGTTGGAAAAGAGCCAATGAACGCAAGTAAACTGAAAAAAAAAAACACTTCTTTTTGAAAAAATCTCATCTTTCGAATTTCAAAGGGAAAAAAGATGCCTGTAAAGCTCTTTCAAATTCCAGCACAGTTTATAAATGGCTTTCATGTGATAAAATAAACCTAATTTGAGAAAACTGGATCAATGAGTGAAGTTTTTGTTTCGCTGGGAAATCTAAAATTAAATTCCACTTTCGAAACGAGAAGACGATCACGTTTTTGTGCCCTTTACTCATTTGCTGTGCTATAACGGAGTTTGCCTTCCTTTTAACAAAGGAAATTAGCTGAACTTGAAAAATCAAATTCAAACCACGAAAGGGTAATTTAAGCCTAAAAAAAAAGACTTTTCCTGGAAAAAATCATCGGAACCTATATCTGAACTCGTTAATCGAGTTTTAAAGAAAAAACGGAAACATACAAGAATACAAAGTTCATCTGAATTTTCAATGATTGGAACAACAAGGATATACAATCGCTATGCAAGTAGCACAAAAAGGCTCCGACCAAAATGATTTCAAGAAAATTTTCAAATAATTTAAATTTTATTTCCTGTAAATTTTACTTGTATACAATGGGATTGAATTAGGCGAACAAAGCAAAAAAGCATATAACTATAGTTACAAAAACGTTACAATCTAGCGAAATAAATCTGCAAAAACAAGACGTGAGGTCAGCCTCTTAGCAAACAGTCTAATTTAGTCTTAAAATTTCCAAGAATCCGAATCATAACCAATAAAGCTTCGATATGATAACACACTCAACTTCTTAACACACACTCAATTTTTAAAAAAAATGAAAAACGATCCGAAAAGAGCAGTCGGAACAAAAATGACCATGTGAGAGAACTGCTCTACGTTCCATAATCTCCGAAAGTTCTTACAGAACAGCAACGAGTTGTTTTCTTCGAATTTCTTTCATACGAATTAGAAAAAATACACTAAGTTAATGCGATATCTTGACTCAATAATTTGGCTATAACTTGGCTAATTTAGCACAATGAAAAGGAAAAACATTTATAAATTTTCCTACTGTCACTAACTATCTTGAACTCAATTACTTGTAGCATTGAGAATATATTGGCACCCTTTAAAAATAAAAACGACTGAAGCATCAAAAAATACCGCCAGTAGAAATTAAGGCGACAAACTAAGCAGACACATGATAGACCACAAACTTCAACAATTTTGAAAATCCAGTTTGCAAAAAGTGCAGGACCTACCCGGATTTGAACTCCAGATATATATTGTCCTAAGAATTGACATTACATTACCTCTTTGCCAAAACCGCAGATCCAGTCATTAAACTTAAATTACCCTTAACCAAATAATCAACTGATTCTGCTAGACAAGTTTTCAATCTGAAAAATCTGTTTCGACTTGATAACGATTGTTGATAAGAAGCGTAAAATCTATTCAAAACAATGATGCAATTTTCTTTCGATCGCCAAAGAGGGTCCAAAAACACCCTAAATTATTTCCTAGTAAATCTAAAAACAGCAATTCCTTCACATAACTAAAAAACCAAAAGAAAATATTTCAGTTGATCGGATCAGCATCAAAGGAAGTGACAGAATTTTAGAATTTATGCATATTATGTTGTTTTTTCCTCAAAAACAAACTTTCGTGGTCAACAATACGGAACCGCAACAGAAGACAACTCGCAAGAGAAGACAGCTTCCAAATTTTAAGTAAGGAAAGCGGCTTAAAATTAAAAAAAAAAACTTAAAAAGCGAACTTGGCAAAAAGAATGGCTTGCACCGCTGCACTTACAATCGGCACAGTTTTGCTGTTCGATAAAGATGTTTACCTTCCTTTCAACAAAGGATATGTAAAAGACTATACAAAGAAACTCATCCTGCACAAAGTTATGTAGTGTTTTCATTAACTTGATAAAAAAAAGGATTACCGTAAACAATTGAGAACCGACCCAAGCATGGACATGACATCTGCGCTTAATGAAAAAAATCAGTCTTTTATAATGAAAAAGAAAATTGAATTTTGGAGTTAGCAGCTTGAGATATATTGAGTTGGAAAATTTCTAAAATTTCTGAGATATTTCTGAAATCGAATTTTAATTATTATGTAGTTTGAAACAAATAGCTTTTTCCTGTTCATTTGATAATTTTAAATTACATAAACTGTGTTAATTTGTTAATAATCGAGTAACAGAGCACATTTTCAAAAAGCCGTAAAGGTGCCGCCAAAAGTGGCACCAATATTTGCGACTTAGATTGGAAAAAAGAACAGTCGTACTATAACACTACGCTCACTAAAGCCCTTCTAGTCTAGATAATATGGAAAGCCAGTCACAACTGAATCTTTTGAAATCAGATAATAATATAAACATAGATATAGTCAACCGGTTAAAAAAATGTAAAAAGAACAAGGAAACGGAAAAGAGTTGACTGAAATTTTTTGAACGTTTTTCACTCACAAATTTCGAACAAAAAATATACCATGTATAGCTCTTTGAATTTCAAGAGTTGTTTATGATTGGCGCTTTTCTCTCTTTATGATTGGCAAAATTATCCCATTGAAAGACAACTGGTTTATGTCCATTTTTAAAACTAGAAGTAATTTTCATGACCTTTTACAGTTTTCATGACCTTTACACTTTGATGGAAAAGGAAATTCTGCTAGGGAACTTAACTTCTAGTAAGCTTTTCCAGAGCTTATAAAAAATCAGTTCCCACGCACTTACCTTTCAGACGTAAACGCTATTTCTCGTAAGTTCAGAAACGGCAAACGAACTAATTCCTCAATTACTTGAACTATTTGATGCAGTTAGTTTATCGATGCCTGGGTAACGTTTTGCTCACAGGTATCATTAACATTTACATCAAAACTTAGAGAATACGGTAAGTAGAGACGCAAATCTGCCACTACTGTTTAGAATAAAAGTCATCCTCCCATTAAACAAAGCTGTTCAGCTACGGAAAAGATTATATAACTATTTCCGTTTTAAAACGAACAGCGCGACAAACGTAAAAACCGAACACACGCCAATTAAATTGAAACCTTTTAGAAACAAGTTGAATACGAAATTCTTTAAAACAGACAGCCGCGAGGAAAAAAGGCTAAAGCCAAAAATGGTTGTGTAGAGTTTACACAATATAGATCATCAGTCAATAAGTCCCTTTCTTTTTTCCGCTGAAAATCGATAAATTGTTCCGTCTCATGTGGATAAGATAATCGAATATAGGAAAAGAAACTATGCTTAATTTTCATAATACACTTCATTCCCGAATATTGATTAGCTCCTGAATTTTCACCTATTTAATATATATATGCAAAAATTGCAGATAAATTCTATTGATTTCGACAAACTAGAGGCCCAGCTAAAACTGGCCGTACTTGTTTGATTTTTTTTTCAATTTGTTATACTTAAGCGGGATGAAATGGGTTATTCCAAAAATGAGCTTCGCCCAAAACCTAGGTTGTTTCTCTAAAAAATAACTAGAGTGAAACTTTTGATAATTTTGAATTTTCCCCAAGGACATTTTTCTTACAGATTGAATCTTAACCGTTTATGGACTAAGGCTTCCCATAACCTGTTCCAACCATTATACACTTGATATCAGACTAGGCAGGGCAATTTCGAAGAAAATCAAAAAGTTTCAAAAAAGGACGAGAAATCAAAGGGTGACTTTTCTGCGGGTCATATAATTTCATAACACTTGTTTCCATCAAACAGGAATTGAAACTTAACATGTTAACCCACACATGTAAAGGAAGTTTCGAACAATTCTTGGAATGAGATAGTTTGAGAAAGTGAAAACTTAGCAAAAATTGACACAGAGGAGAAGCTGCGCTTCGCAAACACTTGCGAGAACACGACTAAAAAGCAGCTCTATCAAGTGAAGTAAGATAAAGTAGAAATAAACCTCGAACTAGCAAAAACTCAGCTACGTGTAGGATTCGAATCTGCGACCTACTTCAATCAAGAGATTTTGAGTCTCACGCATTATCCACTCAGCCATGCAAGCTTAACAACCGACAAACACTAGTCACTAATAAAGCAGCTATATATGCTAACAAATTGCCAATGCAATTCAGCAAAACTGGCATCAAAAACAAATACACTCAACTTTTCAAATAATAATTTGGAATATATCAAACTTAAGGCATCCACACTAACTGTGCATGTAACAAATCGCAAAGCATAAAACCACAGCATAAATCAAATCACTTTTTTCCGTTCATTTGATGAATTAAAAATGCATCAACTGTGTTAAATGTTATGAAAAAACTATTTTTACTCGCTTTGCAAGTGTAAGGACTTTACTTAAGATTTGCAGTAGAGGATTGGCTGAAGATATAAATAATAAAACAACCAAAAGACAGTTGGAAAAGAATAATGAACGCAAATAAACAGAAAAAATAACTGACTTTCTTGAAAAAATCTCAACTTTCGAATTTCAAAGAAAAAATAGAAGCCCTTTAAGTTCTTTGAAATTCTAGAACAATTTATGATTGATACTTTTTTTGATGAAATTGACCACTTCGAGTCAGAGAGGCGAAGCTTTGCTTCGCAAACAGTAGCGAGAACACGACAAAAATCAGCTCTATAAAAAGCAATAAATATAAAAAGAATTAAGCCTCGAATTGGTAAAAAAAATCGGCTACGTCTCCAATTCGATCTGCGACCTACAGATTATGAGACTCACGCACTAACCACTCAGCCACGGACGCTTAATAAATCACAAATACTAGCCACAAATAAAGCAGAGAACAGATGCTAAATTTCCAAAGTTACAGATCGTGATTATAGCAAAACTGCCACCAAATAAGTGAACACTTAATTACCACTTTTATTTGCGAGTTAATTTTCACAAAAAAAGGTTCGTACTAATACACTACGCTTGCAAGCGTAAATCTGGATCAATAAGTAAAATTTTTATTTCGCTGGGATATCTGAAAATGTAATTCCACTTTCGTGGTCTTTAAACGTTCGCAGTTCGATAGTGAAGTTGCCTTCCTTTTAACAAAGGAAATGAACCGAAAGAAATAAAACGCAAAAAATTGCGTTTTAGCCTGAACAAATTTTGAGTTTTTTCCTCAAAAAAACGGAAAAAAATTCATCGCGACCTATATGTGAGTCTGAACTACATTCATCAACTCGTAAACAGCTAAGAGTCGGGCGATTTCATCGTACGTACCAGGCCGGACGAAGGAGACAGTTCTGGCATGGGCGGGGGAAGTTGGCTCTGTGAAAGTGAACCCTGGTCTCTCTCTAGGGTTGCATTGACAGAGGAGTCCCCGTACGCCCCTGCGTTATATGGGTGATTCTGATTGGTTGACGAACACTGGTTAATGCTGTTCGGGTCTTCGTTGCCTTCCTGGATTGTGCAAGTGGAAAGATGGGATGAGATGTTCTCGGCACTGTCAGCTCTCGAGTTCTGAAACAAAATTCAAAGCATTAAATAATTGTCATAATTGATACAAAGTATATATAGTTCATCAGCAAATTTTTGCATACGTGTATACAAATATGTATATACGTTTAGAGGGGAACAATTTCAATAGAAAAAATATAACGTTTTTTATCCAAAACTTTGTGCAATGAAAAATGACTTTTTATTAAATATTAAACATACGCTGCATAAAAAATACTGATGAGTCGATAAGTCCCTTAGATACTTTGATTGAATTTCCTGGTAAAAAAAGCGTTTTAAAAACCGCATTATCTAAATTTAACTTAAACTCTATTTTTTAGTAAGTACAAAAATGCAAAAATATTTCGTGGACTCGATTGTCAAATTTCAACCAACGTTTGGCACTATAAAATAGCTTCCATTTTGATGGTCGCTGCCGAAGACATTAAGCTGTCGTCTGAATACACGCATACGACTATTCGACCCTCCTGAACCCGTGGACCCCAATGTATCACACGAATACCCTTTCTTCAACTTCCTGTACAACCCCTTTGCAGCCTTGTTCCATTTAAGACTTTTCGTGCGACCTGAAGATGGCTTCGTTTCGATGCATGGCAGTTGGTCGGATGCTATTTGGCTAGATAAAAGTGTCTGACGCTTCAGTGAAGTCGTTTTCAACGCTTGTTCGTTCGTATCCGAATCAACTGCTGTTTTACTTGAAGCGCTAATTTGTCCCACGCTATGCAAACTTGTATGTGATGAAAATGGTTCACAGTATGTTGAATTTATCGTTGCCCCAGATTGCAATACTGAATTTCCAGCTTTCGCATTTTCTCTTTCTACTTCTGGGTCATGATTGTCGTTTTCTGAGATACTTCTTCTGTCGGATAAGAGCTTATTTTTGTCTTTCAGGTTGCATAAACTCGTCGTGGATGCCGTCGTTGTTCTTTTTTCCGTCAATCTTTCAGGAGTAGAGTCTAATTCACTTCCCGAAGAAGCAGCACGTAACCTCTTGATTCGAAACATGAATTAAGTAGCCCGATTTGATTCAATGAATCACCGATAACGAATTATACAATTTAACACCAGGGTTAAGATCAAGTTTAAAGGAGCTCTGTAAAGCTTAGTACCCCCTCAATAAGATTGGTAAATGTCATAAAGTTGAATAATAACTTGAATAGTCAGACAAACAAATAAACCAGTTAAATAGCCAAATTACATATTATGAATAGAACTATGCGGTATGACCTAATTTAGCTTCACGCAACATTGAACCTAAAAATAGTTCGGTTGATCTCCAGGAATTGCTTGAGATTAGGATACTTCAAACTATCTGACTGGTGTAAAAGCCGTATAACTAACTCATTAATTAGGGCTCGAGTAATTGAAAAACTATCAAATTGGGCCCGGGGCACTTAGGACAATCTTTTTTACTGGATCCTGTAATTGATTTCATGCCTCATCGCGCTCAAATTGGCAGTCACAAACAAATAGCCCACTTTTGGAACTGCTTCCTGAAATTGATATCAGTACAAACTTGGACAATTTCAAGGTTTACAATCCGAATTTAACAGGTGAAAACAAGACGAGATTTATTTGAAAGAAAGCGCTAACTGATTTGGATTGAAAGGACAGAGCGCAGTTATCGATATTGCGTTCAAAGCACTCGAACAGTCCTCAAAATCCGTCAGAGAAACAAGTTACTCTATAACACGACGGGACACCCTATGCTCGCGAAATAACCGTCCGAGCAGCTACTGAGAAAAAGAAAATTGCTAGTAATGCATTGGCAAAGCACGTTGGTACAAATCCCGTTGTTCCCGTAGCCAGCTAATGTTCAAAGAAAGCAATTCGATAAAATATGCAGAGAACAAACAATTATTAAAGTAGTCTGCAAACATTCCCAATTATACACGCTTAATAAGCAAGGTTGCTACCACCAGACAAGACAGAGCGAGTGGCCTGGCACAGTGGTGTAAAAGTAGGAACGGTTCGGCAAACCTATATTTGACCAACGTAAACAACCCAGGCAACTAGGATAAAAAGGAATTAAAAGTTCAAAATATAAACAAATATTCTTCTAGTCTTAAAATATAAAAAATTATTCTAGTCTTAACTTTCTTTGAAGATTCACTGGAAGACTACTTTAGAGAAATCACAAAATGAGGGTGCAATAATTTACAAATTTACCAAAATCTGTAATGCAGAAAATTCCAAAAAATGCGTATGGTAAGAGAAAAAACCTTAAGAACGCAAATAGATTAGGCTGATGCCGATGTCTCCAAATGAAGATATTGATTGCTTCAATGAGCCAAACCTGAGCCAGATTTAAATTTAATTAGCCTGGAGGAATTTGAAATTTGCAAGTGAAATTTAGAATAAAAGCCAGTGAAATGCGTATCTGGTTGAATTGAGTTGTAAAAAGGAGAGATAAACATGTCACAAGCAGGCGTGCTTTGAAAAAAATATATATTGAAGATCAGACACCGCATATTATCATACTCCCCTCTCACCGTGAAGTTCACTCTGTTTTCTAACTCCGTTTTATTAGCACTCTAATAAAATTGAACAAAAGCAAGTCTCTAGCTGGAACAGATATTCCTTTCAAAAACAGGGATCATCTTGGCTTTCATTCTGGGGAAAGTTCCGCCTATAATTTGCATAATCAATGAGAGCAAACGTACTTTTTCATCAGAAAAAAAAATCAAATTTTCGACGTTAAAAATAATGGAAGGTAAAAAAACCATCACTGAGATCCCAACTGGTCAAATTATACCAATTTTTAATCTCGTCCTGTCAATTATCAGCTCTTATTGCTCGTTATTTTATTTTAGACAGTACGACGTCCATTTCAATTTTCCGCGGGATAAGCTTTCTACTGTCCGGCGTTGATTGAGCGAATCCGGTAAATGACAGATTATTGAGTCTAATTCAGACACCATTTTCAATTGACACGTAGGACGCGCTGTTAATGAAGAGGATGGCCAGTTAATGCATTTATACATTTTAGAAAGCATAGATTGATTATCAGAGAAATCGAGCATTTGAGAACTGGAACGATTCCCTTGATGAAATGAAATGGATGACACTACCAGTTATAACAATGACAGAACTCGCTTCGATAATCAGAGTGAACAACACCCTTGGGAGTCAGAATTCCATTTTTAAAAATTATACTTCCCATGGACACTCGAAAGCTTTCTTCATGAATCAATCTACACTGCTCAATTTAAATGCAACAGCAAACGAAGTACTTCAAATTACTCGCGTCTTTTCGTTATAATGAAAAATGAGAATTACCAATAAAGGCAATATATGATTATAAGACTGGTAAAAATGAAGCTTTTTTATTTAATTCCTCGTTTTTCCCCCATTTTTTGCCGTTTTCTGCTAATAAATTTCATTAAAAAAACGCGTTTTAAATTATCGCTTAATTCTTAATTTTTGCATTTTTTCAAGCTTGATTCATTGTATGGGATATCAGCCCTGCATTTAAAAGCAAAACCAGTCCAATTTTGTAATAAAAACTTTCATTTTCATGTTTTATCATTTAGAAGGGGATATAACCGAGAAGACCCAATTATTCGACCACTTGGCCCATTGAAGATATGCGTCATTTAGGTGATACGGATGTACAAAAAATGTTAGACACAATGCGTATTTACATTTTGACAGCCAACAAGAGCAACCAAAAAAAGGTTATCCGCTTGCAGAGTCACAGCAGCAAATTGGTGACCGCACGACTAGCATAAAAATAAAAACAACAATAATAATCCTTTCAAATTGAAACTTGCCTATCTGAGAAATAGAAAATCGAGAAATTAAGAAAATCGAGAAATTTCTTAACACAAAAATTGTGATCAGTCACACCCAGACCTGTAATGGATTCAACCGAACACTGAGTGCCCCAAAAATGTGAAATATGTAAAAACAACTGTGATTTATGCTTTTTCTGCATAATGTATATAACTGACTATAAATGGCTTTTATGTTTTGATTTTTGGGTCTTTTTACTTAATCCGCCCAAAAAAACATCACATGATTGTCTAACAGTACGAGTTGCTCAAATTACTCGCTACGGTCATATTCATTTTCAAGCAACCAGATTTGAGCAGTTATTTTTTTCTAATGTTACAATTTTGGGCGGATTAGGCAAAAAGACCAATTTTTATCCTAGTCGATACGAATTTTAAATTTAAAACTTTTATGCTAGTCGAGCTTTATGCTAGTCCATACACCGCCCAGCAACCTTTTACATAAAGTTATACAAATAAACAGGATAGCCAGTTACTGTACAAATAGCACACAATGTTCCGACCATAGTCATAAAAAAAAAACAAAAAAAAGTTTTTTCAAATTAGTGTTTTCTTTTCTGTGTGGTCTGATAAAAAAATCTGAACGAAAAACCAGAACTTGGGTGAATTCGAAATTCACAGTAGAGAAAAGCAATAGGTACAGCAGTTTTCAAAAAAGACAAGAAAAACAAAACATAGCCAACTGAGAATTGGAAATGATTCATGAACCCAAGTAAACAGAAAAAAACACTGACTGTTGAAAAAATCTCAACTTTCGAAATTCAATGAAAAAAAGATTCCCTTTGAGCTCTTTCAACAATTTATGATTGGAGCTTTTTTGATAATATTAACCCAACTTGAGAAAACTGGATCAATAGGTGAAGTTTTCCGCTGGAAATCTAAAAATTAAATTCCACTTTCGAAACTAGAAATTGTTCGTTTTTTTGCGCCATTTAACGTTGTTATATGGAGAGCGCTATTTACGTAACTTTCGGCAGATGAATTCCGGCTACATGCAATCATAAAAGCATTTATCTGTATGAGTGCACATCTGTAGTTATTAGAGCGTTTCAAGACTTAATACTGAAAAAAAAAACACCAAAACCTATTTAAAAGTCTCATTACTCTAAGAAAATTTGACAAATTGTTTCAAACTTTTTTGCAGAAACTTCTGTAGTTTTTGAAATTGTTGATTACCAAAATGGCGCCAGAAAACTCCAAATGATATTTTTTATCGAATAAAACATAAATTTTACGGCTTAAATTAAGCATTGTAAGCCTGCTCGCTCGCTTTACTCGCTCGAAAATAGACGAAAAATCGAAACCTTCTAACCGGTTTTTCTCGACACTGGAAAAATCACAACTGTAAGGGCTTTAATATGTTACATCACTCAACTCACTCGATTTGTGGTAGCTGATTGTGTGTGAAACAAAAACCAACAAACAAACCCGAATACAAAATTCCTCCCCATTTTCAATTGTCGGAACAAATGAAATAAGGACGTTTGCCGGACTGTTACCAAAGTCCTCTATAGATAATAATTTTACGATTTTGAAACTGAGTGTATCTGCATGCATACGAATATGAGGATTGTCACGGGATATGCAATTTTCCAATTTCAATAGCAGTGTTCCAAAATTTAACCCAACCCTGTACTTACCATTTATTTTCTTTTGCAGTTCTTTCCCAGTAGGTCATCAGAATTAAACTCGCGCATCTGTATTGTTTTGACCATAGTTGAAAATCCGGCGAAAATTTTTTTTTTCGCGTTTTAATTATTTTATTTTTTTTCCAATGAAAAATAGGTACCACAAGCCATCATTGCAATAACTAATCATCGGACAGGAGGGAGTTAAATATCATTGTAAAGCCCTTTCAGTCGTAACTAGCGTGTAAGGCACATCCGATGCTTCGAACAGGTTACTGAGCATGAAAGCTGCTTATACATAAAATGTATGGAAAAATAGCGAAATGAATGCACCTGTAAAAAAAAGACAGTGGAACTCAACAACGCTTTTGATTTCAAAAAATTGAACAATAAAAGTAAATCTGACTTAATGGCTTTTTAAACTAAAATGGCCAAATCTCCAAAACTACTGGTTTTCAAATCTTCGTAAACGAAACCACAATATGGCAGACAGTATACAACTGCACTTTCCATATTAAAAAAATGAAAAAATATCAATTGCAAAAGCATCTAACCCCATTCAAAAGGGATTCAAAATCCAGCATAAATAAATTTTAAATATCAAACTCTTTGTCTCATAAATTAATTGTGAGTTCAATGAAAAAAAATTAAAAGCAAAATAATAGGATGAGAGGCAACATATGCATCCACTGGTATTAACCTGACATCACACCAAGATTAACGACAAATTAACACTTGAAAAAACACAAAAACACAAACACGTCAGATCTAAGAAAGCAAAAGGCATTGAGCAGTCACAATTGGAATCCAGAAAAACATTCTGAGAGTACCTCGCCATAGTGTTGATTATTTAGACCCTGGAAATTATTTTAGATCATAAGTTTTTAGGAAAAAAAATTAAAAAGCATAAAAAACGGCATGTTTCAGAAACTCGGATGATTCGAGCAGTCTAACTCGGAGACAAGATCTGCAACCTCTGATAGTACCCAGAGAACACACCCCACTGTAGAGTTGGGAATTTCAAATTTTCAAACGTTTTTCTTTAATTCAAGTGTTTCTTTGAAAAAATTTGAAAAACATTGAAAACGTCAAAACTCGGAAACAAAAAGCATTTGAGGAGTCACCTTCGGAGGCAAGATTTGCAACCCCTGAGAGTACCCTGACAGCACCTAATTACAAGATTGAGAATTTCGTCAAGTTTTATTATAATTTCTTTGAATTTTTTAAAGCATAAAAAACGCCATATGTAGGACATTAAAAAGATTTCAGCAGTCAAACTTGGAGGCACAAGCTGCAATTCCTGAAAGTATCCTGATATCAATTCACACCATAGAGTTGAGAATTTCAACTTTGTTAAGTTTTTTTTACATTCAAGTAATTGAAAACTTTCGAAAAAATCCAAAAAAAACGGCTTATTTCGGAAACTAAAAGGACTTGAGCAGCCATACTTTGCAATCCCCGAGAGTAATCTGCCAGCAGCTAATAATAGGATGAAAAATTTCAACTTTTAGCAGGTTTTAATATAAATTTCCTTAAACTTTTTTTTTGAAAAAAATCACAGAAAACGTATATCTCGCAAATTAAAAGAATTTGAGCAGTCAGCTTTTGAGGCGAGATTTGCAACCTCCGAGAGTACCTGACAACATCCAACGACAGGATTGAGAATTTAAGTTTTTGTGGAGTTTTTTAAATGTAAGTTTTATGAAAATTTTCGAAAAAATCACAAGAATCCTCGTATCTCTTTAACTAAAAAAGATTTGGATATTCATGTTTAGAGGCCCAACTTGCAGCCCTTAGCGTAACCCTGACAGCATCCCGATTCAGAATTGCTCATTTCAAACTCGAAGAGAAACCTTGAATTCAAGCTGGGAAATCGAAAAAAATGCTTAATCATTGCAAAATACGATTTAGCTTAAACGTGCAAAAATTCTATCGTTAAACATGCAACAATAAAACGTTGAAAACACTAAAGCATGGCGAGTTACTGAAACCCGCACTAGATATATAATAGATAGATTTGATAGAAAATTTCCTCGAAGTTTCTTCAGCGTCTAGAAAAACCGGTTGAGACTTATTTAGTCTTATTTAGAGCGAGTAAAGCAGTCAAAATATTGCCCTTTAAGAAGTGAAAAACTTGGTTTTACTCCAGAAAAACTAGTTCTCAAAGCTTCATTTTGCACTTCCTTGTTGATGAAAAGTTTTTTTCAATTAAATTTTTCTGCAAAAAAAATTATAGTTACGGAAGCTTTCTAAAACACTGAGGATTGTTGAAGTTAAAATTTACAGTAGTACATGAAAGACTACATATATTCAATTGAAATATAGATTACATAAATTAAATTCAAGGAGTTGATCAATCTAGCTCGTTGATCCGAAAGAATTGTTTTTCTTTTGAATAAAAACAAATAGTGATTGTGTGCAGAACATAGTCTAACTCTCTCTTTTTTAAATGTCAATATTTAAGAAAGACAAAAAAGTACAAAAGTCTAAACAGTTCATTTCTATACTACAAGGGCTCATTTTGTTTGTAATTGAATGAAGGCTTCCTAAGAACGAACTTATTGAAACTTAGAAGCATGGAAATGAAGATAATGATGGAACGGCAAATTGGTTGTATTTTTGTAGATTTTTAGATAGAACTATTTAAAAGATGCAAAAAATGGATTATTTTTATGAAATTCAAACAACAGCCTTATACGCTAAAATATTTATTGGGGTACAATGGCTAGTTGCTATATAAATCTGACTCAAGGCGCAAATCTTCAAAAAAAAAATATAGAAGTATTTGCTGTCGGACAACTGGGTACAACTGTGTCAAATTAACTAGTTAATTGGGTCAAATCTGAAAACTAAACTTTCCATGCAAATTTGAGATCACGCAAAAAAAAGTTTAAAAAAAATAGCTTCCAAATACTGAACATAGCCAAAACTTTATTCTATGGCGATCTCCAGCGAAAGAACAGATAAAATACAAAAATATATCATAAACAAAATTTGTAAAACTGTTGTCAACACGAGGCAATTCCGAAAAATCATGGGCTGTAAAATCAGACCCAAGGTTGACCGAAACCAATAAAGTTGTGAACGCAAAAAAAAGAAAACAAAAGTTAAATTGAGAAGATATTTAAAGCAATTGCAAAAAAAGGAAGACATACTCATTGATAGCAGACCATGTTGTTACAAAAAAAAATTTTCATTCGAATATTATAAAAAAACTGTCTTTTTTTCGAGAATTATGGAAAATCCAGTTGTTAGATCGTAAATATTCTGAACTTTTGGAATCTTTTGAGCAAAATTTTACCAATCATATGAATGAAACAGAAAAATTCGATATAAAACAGCAATAAAAATCCGCAAACGTTTTTAGGGCAAGCGTACTAACCAGTTAGCTGCTGAAATGAAAACCGTGTTCAGAATTTCATTTTCCATTAAGCTTGAAAAAGGAAAATAACTTTCAACGGGCATCTACGGTACATGTGCAACTATAACACTAACAATGCTAATTATTCAACCAATGCACTAGCCAGTAGTTGATGATAACATAGCCAACTAAGAATTGGAAAAGAGTAATGAACGCAAACAAACAGAAAAAAAACACTGACTGTGTTGAAAAAATTTTGAACTTTCGAATTTCAAAGAAAAAAATAGATGCCATTTAATTTTTGAGTTTCCAGAATAACTTACGATTTTGATAACATTAACCCAACTTGAGAAATTCGGATCAATGAGAAAAGTTTTTATTCCGCTGGCAATCTAAAAGTTAAATTCCACTTCCGAAACGA
Source organism: Symsagittifera roscoffensis (assembly GCF_963678635.1). NCBI lineage: Eukaryota > Metazoa > Xenacoelomorpha > Acoela > Convolutidae > Symsagittifera > Symsagittifera roscoffensis. The sequence goes on along the minus strand of NC_087063.1, from coordinate 32,712,072 downwards.
AACTGTTCACGTTTTTTCGCGCCATTTCCCCGGTCGCATTTGGAGTGTTTTTTACGTAACTTTCAGCAGATGAATTTTAACTGAACTCAAAAAAGCATGTATACCTAAATGCCTTCACAAGTGCATTAATACGTATGAATGCACATCTGTAGTTACTAGAGAATTTTAAGACTTCCTTGAAAAAAAATCACCAAGACCTATATAAGAGTCTTCACTACGTTCATTACTCTCAATAAAAAAATGATTGCAATTTCCTCCATTCTGTGAACAAATTTCGTATGTGAAAAAGTCTCTTACCCGATTTCAATAACCTTGCTTATCGCAAAGATTAAAAACATAGAAGAAAAAAATGTCAACAAAACGATAGGAAAAAAGCCGAGATAATGCAGCCAAAAAAGCTTAAGCTGGCCACTGATCTCTGCACATTAAGGGACGATTATATCAAAGATGTTAGTTTCCTTACAAACTAATCAGTAAAATAATATCCGCGCTCACTTTCAGACTGAGCCAACAGCTGAGAAAAAACGAATTGAACGCCATCCTCCATATTAAGAAAATATGAAAAATTGAAAAAAATAATGGTATCAGGGCAAAGCCCTGAGCGCTATTCGATTTGTACGCCTACCTTAAAATTGTCAGAAAAAAATTTTGGTAAGAACTTGATATAGAAAACTCGAATGTTTTTAATCAGACTTAAACTTTCTATGCATTTAAAAAACGCAAATTCAACTAAAAAAGATTTTACGTCCCATAAAGCAAAGATCGAATCACTTTTTTTCAGATTTCAATTACGACTTCTCCATAACTTTGACAATTAGCTCAAAAATTATATATTCAGTTTGAATGTTTATATGTTCGAAATTTATTAGAAAGAAAAACTAACCAAGCACAAAACATCCGTAACACTGTCTTACCAGTTAATATCTTCAGGCTGCAATATATTTAATAGGATCTGAAATTCGAGCGTATTGAAGTAGAAATTTTTGAATTCAAAATGGCAGAGTTTGGCATGCACAATACAAGTGAAAATACTTACAAATCCCGATCATGATTTTTTTTTGAAAATTCGCACCTCCCCCCTCCTCGAGAAAATCCTAGATCCGCCCCTGCTCCTATGTTCAATATATGCAATGGTTCAGGCGTAAAAAATTGACTGTTAAGACCTGTGACATTTTAAAAAATCTTTAAAATATTTCAAGAGCAGACACGACTCAAACTTTCTTACATGATTATGATTCATAAAAATTATAATAATTTATCATGCCAAAAAAACATTTGTCCTTAAATATCAAAATAGCATATCAAAAAAAAATTCCCAAAGCCTCTGGAATTCCCCACAAATTTTGGAACTCAATTAAAGTGTGTATTTTGGAACTCACTTACTTTCAATTATGGTGAAAAAAAATAGGTGAAGCCGAAAATTTTCAGTCAGCAAAAAGAAGAAATCTTGGCTGGACTCGAATCCTGAATCTTTGACGTACCAGGCATTGACTTTACTCCCGCGCCAAATTTACAGAATGAGACGCTGGATATGCCATGGAATGATTTAGCGATTCAGTATATGATTCAATGACTCACTGTTCTGAAAATTAGGTCTGCATGAAAATTTCAAAAAATTGAAAAAACCCAGCTGCTGCGGAAATAGCACAGTATTAAAATATTGCCGCAAAAAAATCTTGCTGCCAAAAAAGTTAATTTTATACATCACTTGACTGACTCCATCGGACTTTTCATTGAGCCAATGTTTATTCGATTACCGTTAATTAGAGTCCGATTCAGTCGGTTTTCATTAATTCTGAGTGGCTCGAGCTACACTGATATTTGATTTGTATCATAAGAGTTTAAAAAATTATCAACGGTGCGTTTAACAAAAAAATAATGGGCCGGCCACATGCGTAGGAAGATGAAAAGATGGTCAATTAAACTTAATTGAGTTTAAAAAAATGTCATTTCATTTCCGAAAAAGACAGCAATATTAAATTAAAATGAAAGCAATGCAACTGGTTTGCATTATGTAAATATTTGGGAGCAATGTGAAAATTTAAATAACTATAAATATGTTCCTTCATAAAAGAAAAAATACCACCAAAAAATTTTTTTGAGTTACGACTTCGATTTCCACAACTGGCTCCAAGCATATACCGCGTATCCGTATGCCACTAAAATAAAATCAGTTCACCTTTTCTGGGCAGTTCACCGTACGAGAACCGCTTATTTAAAAAATACAGATTATGTGTGCTTTTAGAAGGAACCATACCCTCGTTTTTGCTGATTCTTATCTACATTTTTTCGGTTGTGAAGAATACAAATGAGAACCGCTAAGGGATCAAAGAATAGCAGAACCGCAGGCATTTTGCCCAAATTCGAAGTTTATTTAAACAACTAGATGTCAGGGGTCTAGTTCAAATCCAGGTGGTTTCTATCGCTATAATGGGCAAACCAAACAAACCACTATAATTTGGAAAAACACTTATGAATTGAAATCAATGAATTAGAAACACTTCACATCCAGCGATTCACATTTTATACACAGATACGAAGCGGAGCTTCGTACCACTTCAAACATAACAAAAACATAGCATGACTAACTAACCGACAGAAAATTTCAAATAGTCGAAAAAGAAGCTACAACACAAATTGGAGTTGATAAAATTACATTGAAAAAAACAGAGGCGAAGCTGGGCTTCGAAAACACAAGTGAGAAAACGACAACAATTAGCTGTTCAAAATGAGAGAAGTAAAAAATAGCCTTTAAAACAAATACATTTCCGAGCTTCATAGAACAATTTACAACTCCACACATCTTTTCCAGGTTAAAAACTTTTATGATTGATCTTTTTCGATTTATGTTTTTCAAACTGAGAAAAATAGAAAAACATTAAATTTTTTTAATCCACTGCACTTTCTTAAAGCTACTTAGAGGGTCAGCTGCTTTCCACAAGCTGTAAAAAACGAAACCTAAGCAAGATGGGAATCAATCTCAAAACCTGCCACTTCAGAAGATACACACATCCACCGGCAACGCATAACTTCAACTTCCCTTTATCTTTCCACACATGCTTGATTAATACACACCACTGAGCCGTGAATACGCTTTGATTGAACGGCTATTATCATGCTGCTAACTCATGAAAGAACGGAAAATTTTATAAATCAGTACAGTAAGCTTTCATATTATGAGCCAACACTTTTGCATGCTTTATATCAAAATTGTCTGCAAGTCATCTAGTTTCTGCTTTATATTGGAAATTCGCTCGTATTTACGTGATGTGTCCCGCGCATGAAGGAACTTGGTAGATTGTTTCATCACGAGCTCCATTTTGAAAGACCAGTATAGCTCAATTGTGCACAAAAACTGGGCAGCGAAAAGAGCAACTTTATTTGAGAAAAATAAAATTTATCACAAGGCGAAACAAGCGAGAAAGCGGCAAGATTCGAGAGCATTGAAAAGCAAAAAAAAAACAAACTTTTCATGTAATAAACTAAAGGCAGCATCGTTTGCCTTCCTCGCAAAAAAAAGAAAAAGAAGTGAGCTTAAAAAGAACTTGAAAGTCAGACCGCGAAAAATCAAACTTGAGCTTGAACAAATTTAAGACTTCCCAAAAAACACAAAAAACCACCGAGACATATATAAGAGCATTCGCTACGTTCTTGACTCTTAATCATCACAAGCTATATAAGAGTCTGAACTACGTTCCTAGACTCTTAAAAAGGATCAACTGTGTTAACCCATTATAAATCAAACTTAAAAGCTCATGGTATTTATTAGTGTGCCAACGCAGCCTCCGAATGTAGCACTGATTGAAAAAATTGCTGAATTAGCCGCATATTAACCGGTTTTTTCCCGTTTTGACGGTCGAAAACTGTGCAATTGCATACATTATTACAATGCTGTAAGGTTTTATTGGCATAAATAGAGGCCAGGAAACGGACCTTATTAAATTTCGTGAATTGATAGCGAACAAAAAATTTCAGTCGGCCAATTGATTGCGACCTATATAAACTTCAACCATCTGCTCGCGTTTGAGAATGTCTTGAGAGATGGCTGAATTGGTCATAGCGGAGGGAGGGGGCAGGAGATTGCTCAATTGATCCGTTCAATGTTTCACAAACTCTGATAGCACAACATGCAACCAAGCGTTTACGCGACCGAGATCAGTAGGCTCTAGCTTGTGAGAGGTTTGTAAAGATATCAGATGATATTGATACACAGAGGCGAAGCTGAGCTTCTCACCACTTGCGATATTATAAAAAAAAATTTTAAAAAATCGAAAAGGTCGAAAAAACTATATCTTTTAAATGAATAAAGCTAGTTTTGAAAAAACTATTCCAAGACAATATAATGTGTAACCAGCATCTGAAGATAATGTACCCAGCGGTAACAAAGCCGAAAAAAACTCACCAGAAATCTTGTCAGATATCGAAAAAAATCAACAAGACTTCAAACTTTTCAAAGTTAATGAGTCCACCTAGCCCTTAAAACACTTTTTTGCTCGTCAAATGAAACATTATGAGCCCACTAAGCCGATATAATATAGACCGAAACCTATTAAGCCCAAAAAATGAAAATAAAAAAAAAGATTTATAAAAATTTAAGACTCATAAAAAGTTATGAAGTCCCCCTCAGCCTCAAAACACAGACGCGCACGCGCAAAACTTTTTTGGCTCATCAATAAATGCAATATGAGGCCAATAAGCCAATGTATTATAGGCCGAAACCTATCAAGCCGGAAAAAAGGAGAAAAAATCGAAGAAGTCGGAGAAAAAATTGTTAGAAAGAAAATCTTGACTATAATTATATAGGAATTTTAGCATTTTGTGCAATCCAGACATGATCATTAAAAATGTGTTTCCAATGGAACGACTGAAAACTAGGTCACTTAGCCGATAAAAAATATTCCAAAATCATATCGGCAGAAAAAAGTTTTTAAACGAGGTCAAGTTTAGTAAAAAAAAATACAAACAGCACAAACTGAGTAAAATCAAACACTAAACGCAACTATAATGTGAAAAAAACTATACAATGTGGCAACTAAGCCGACAAACATCACCAGACAATGATCAGCCGGCAATTTTTTTTTAAACGAATTATTTCCAGTTTTTTAAAAAAACAGGTCCGGTCAGTTTCGCACCCAAGACTTTTGGCTTCCCAAGCGTAAGCGTTTACCTCCAGACTAAATGTGCCGGAGACGCACAGAAAATTGAATTCGATATGAACCAAGACACCAAATGATTCTGTTTAATTGTGGTTAACCCGAAAAAAAAATACATTCCAGTTTGAATACGCTAGCTAATTAATGATAAGCCGCTGCAATGCGCGATCACATGGCAAGATTCAGACAACCGAATTGCGACTGAACATTTAGCGAAACTTTCATTGGCGATAACAGCTCTGAAACAAAATGATTTAAAACGGTCTGTCAAAAATCCAACAAATATTTTCGCATCAGAAAGACTTTTGATTAAAATTGCTCGATTACTTACAGCCACTTATTTATTTCCATAAAAGTGGCACCCGATGAGAAAGTGTTTTCCGTCTAAAAATCCTTATTCACATGAAAATATATCATTTAAACTTGACCTCAATCCAAGTACTTTATTGAATAATTATCAACACTTCAGCTACCGATGTTCAATAACATTTCTGCAAGAAAGCTGCTGCACCGAAGGAAAAAACAAAACCTTTAAAACCACTTCAGCTAACAAAAGGAAAATATCACTTCGTTTGGATGCTCGCATACAAAAAGCTTAAACTTTAAATATGTTGTTTTTTTTACCAGACTTACCAGATGAAAAAAGTGTCTCCATAACTCCGAGCGAAAGTTAAAAAAAGCAGCTGTGCGTCACATGAAGTAGTAGTTAGCAATCGATTGGCACTTTGATATATATTTTTTTCAGAATAAGTTAAGTCATCACCTTAGCGAACAAAGTATTAGCTCTTTAGAAAATGAAGGCAAAAGAAGAATTAATTTGGGGCGAACAGTTATAAATCTGCCCGCGCTAATCATTGAGGGCTTTAAACTCAATTAGCGATCTTTTCTAATATTCGCGTAAGTTCTGCCCGGAATACTTGCGAATTTCACAAGGAGACAACAAGGACTAATTTAGTCAAGTTAATCCCGTGAGCCTGGGCAGCTTGTGGCTTGATTTGGATTTTCCATCAAAATAGGGAATATTAGATGAGCTTTGCAAATCCAAGCGTGTTTTTCCCACTTTTCAGTCCGAACCTGTTAGTGCTAATCCACTGCCCACACGACACATGATTTGTAAATTCATTTTGGGCGAATAAAATGAAAATAGCCACCCAGAAATTACATAGGATGCGCATTTATTAAGAAATATGAATATTTGTAACAATTGGTTGGACTTATTATTTGATCACTGGGAGACCCTAAATGGCGAACCTTACTTTAGGTGCCATGAAGACGTAATATCTGAGCTTTTTCAACTGAGCCCTATTGTCTAATATCAGATAAATTAAATAGCAGATAACTTACGACGAACTTCATGTAAACATTTGTTTAACAGGGGTGAACATGAGTTATTCAACCAGAAAACTCCCAGGTAAATTTAAGTAATACGCGCAAATTCATGTCAGTGTTTTTTATAAACCTCGCAAGCGCCAACATAAGACCAATACATAGACTAATTCCACGATTATATTCAATTTTCATTCTTCTTATTTTTCTGAAATTAACTTGAAAATACGCCGGAAAGTAGTAGTTCAGTAAATAGATATTATAAGGGTTTCAACAAAACCCCTCCGAAACTGTGAACGCGCATTTTTCTATTCATCGCAGAGCCACTTCAAACTAATTTCAAAAAATCTCCTCAAACTCGTAGCTAACTTGCCATTTAAATTATCTAAATGGTGGTACTTCAGCAAACCGTCACACTGTCACAAAACGATACAAAATTATGTGATTGAATTTAGATAAAAGATGTCAAACTGGAGTTAAAAAGGAGAAGCTATGGCTTTTTAATTCGTTACAATGTCAAAATGGTAAGTTAATTGGGAATAATCTTAACATGTTATTCGAGCTTTGTTAAGTAATTTGGTTAATTGGTCTGAAAATTTAATGATAATTCGATTTACCAAAAGCATCCCTGTCTAAACGCACTAAACTACAGGTCACTTACGAAGCTGTGGATGGTGGATGCGTTGTTAAGGTCATGCAGGGTCAGTTCCGCCTAAAACATTTTAAATTCAAGGTCCTTAAAAACAATACTCGAAAAAACGACTGTAGCGAAAAAAAACAGAGGCGCTGTTTGAAACTAATTTTGCAATTCAAATTTTGAAATAAATGGCTAGCCCAACATTGAGAAAACGAAAGTTTTCAACAAAGATTCAAAACGTGCACAAAGAGACGAAGAAACCTTTTGCAATTAGTTAAAACAAAACATGTTAGACGACTGAACTAGTAGTACCATGACGTAGTAGTACCATAGTAGTAGTAGGAGCGCGGTGCGTATTTAGACAACCGCGTATTCATAATCTCCAGTAAGCAGTAAAAATTAACCAATCAGAATCGAGATGAGAGAGCAAACTGACGAAAGAAAGAATTATTTATTATTGATTTCTTTCTTGACTCGATTCTGATTGGCTAATATACTATTTGTCTGCTTAGTGACGAATATGAATACGCGGTTGTCTAAATACTGCTAAGTAACCGTCGTAGTAGTGTTATAACTTCAACATCATTCCAAAAACTAAACAATGTCTATATTTTGATGAACTTTTACATATTTAAAACAAATTAAAAATTTCAATTTTCATTCATTCATTCAGTAGTACAGTGCTGATTTAAATTATCCGACCAAAACTTGAAGTTTCAAACACGTTTTTCTCAAATTGGGTTAAGATTAGACAAAAAGTGAAGAGAACAAAAGTTGCTTAGAATTTCATTAGAATTAATATGGTGTAATTTTTTTCTCCGAAATTCTCAACCAAAATTTTACTCCAAAACGGGTCATTTTGGCTTTTTTTAATTAATAGAAATTACGCTGGAACTACTTTGTTAATTGATGAGAATATACATCACAAGAAGCCTCTTACACAGCCAAAATAGTTCTACAAGGGATAAATGTCCAAAAACCTGTGTAAGAGAACATATTTTTGCTTGATAGTCAAGAAACGTGATTTTTACTTTATTAAACCCAAAATTTTGGCTTAAAAAACTTTTAAAACAATTTACTCAATTATTTTTTGAGATTTAGCCCTTCTAGAACTTTGTTGGGCTGTGTAAGAGGCCTCTTGTGAGGTATATTCCTCGTCAATTAACAAAATAGTTTCAGCGTAATTCTTGATTAATTGAAAAAAGCCAAAATGACCCATTTTTGAGGTAAAGTTTAGGTTGAGAATTGATTTCGGAGAAAAAATTACACCGCATGAATTCTCATGAAATTCTCAGCAACTTTTGTTCTTTTTTTTTCTGTCTAATCTCAACTCAATTTGAGAAAAACGTGTTTGAAAATTCAAGTTTTGTTCATTTTGTCCGGATAAATTTAAATCACCACTGTATAATAAATCAACAAAAAACAGAGTAACCGTTTGCAAGTTACGGATAAGGGCGAAAACTAAGCTTAAAAACATTAATAATGGCTTCACCAGTATTTGATAGCTGTTATCCTTGCAAAAGCCATAACAAAAGCAAGACGATTTTTTTCAACTTTCACAGGTTACCTTTATTTTAAACGACCTATTTTTTCTTGCTGAGAGAGTGGTACTTGAATCTTCACAAACTGTTTTTTTTCTCAACTCGCTGTATATTTGATTTAAACTCAATATAATAAAACTGGTTTTTCCCGAAGTTGGAAAAAGTTTTCGAAAAATTCAATGTCAATGAAAGTACGATTACAAAAGCTTTAATATGATATATCAATCTGACGTTTAGTTATCGTATCTCATTTGGCGTGCACAGACTAAAAAACCCGGAACGAAGCCGAAAAGATTTCTTGTGTCGAAAAACTGAACTGAATAGGTTATTTAAAAAATACGCTATTTCAACCTGAAAATCAGACAAAACGTAGCAAGAAGACGCATATAGTCCGATAAAAGCACCACAGAAAACTATTAAGCCGAACCAAACCAATATAAAACACGAACTTCCGATGCAAATAGCACATAAAAATCCCACCACAGTTTTTTCCCGGTGGCAGTGCAAATATTAGAAAAAATCCCACCACGTCTCGAATATTTTTTGATACAAAAATTTCAAGAAGCACAATTAAAACCGTTAAATAAGCATTAAAAATTATCAACCGAGCGGGAACTAAGCATATGCGACAATATTGGCTAGACACCAGTTGAGCCGAAAACAAATGGATACCATAGAAAATTTAGATTTATGCAAGTGGAGAGCGTCCCGAATGATATTTTTTCAGGAAACGATTCCAATAAACACCATCAGAGCAGCTAAATAACCATTCAAAGTTGTTTACCGAGTGACCACTAAGCCGACGCAACAAAACTTAGGTAGCCAAAACCAAAATGATTCATAGAAATACTAGATTTAACGTTGTGGAGAGCGTTATTTAACGAAGTGGAGAGCGTTATTTGCCTTCCTTTCAGCAAATGAACGGGAATTGAAATACAAAAACGAACTCATCTTAAAGCATGAAAGAAAATACACATCTCCGAATTAGTTGTAAATAAATGTTAAGTCTTTTCCTAAAACCTCAATACGTTTTTAATCCCTGTTCATCACCAAGACGAAGTGTCTTCACTACTTTCATTGATAATTAAAAACTTAGAATATTGAATGTTAAACTAGGATCAGGGCAAATTTTACGAAGCATTTGCTGATTTTAAAAAATTATCCCACCGGGGACCGAACCCCCAACCTCATGTTCCGAAGTATCCGGCTTTACCTCTAGACCAAGTAGTAAGGAGCCTGAAAGGTGCCGAGGTAAAATAACAAAGCAAGATATACATGTAAGGTATACTTATATACATAGTGGAAAGAAAAACAATGTCAGACCGGAACTCAAAACAGCGACATGTCATCTGTGAGAAAAATTGTTTACGGGAAAGGTCTAGTTACCGATTTCTACAAGTCGATTGCTCTTGCAAGCGAATTAACACGAAGTCGATCCGTGACCCATTCTTATAATTATTTGTGGTATCTGATTTTGCATGGAAAAATTGCTAAGTACACAAATATTAAGTTTCTCCATGATTTTTTCAATTTCGGTATAATCTTAAATAACATCACCAGCTCGAATTCTGTTGAGAATTTGAAAGCTCGAGCTGATAAGCTACACCATAAAGGCAATTAACTCAAAAAAATTATACGAAAACATTTATACATTTCATATCATAGCGCCAAAAAATTGATTTAGCTTTTGATTCATTTTATCACCTCTCAAATTGTCACAGAGAGGAGAAGCCACTTGCGATAAAGAAAGCCACCGAATCGCAAAAAAAAGAAAAAAATACCATAGAAATAACTAACTTTCATATGTTTGTCTGAAGTCAAAACCATATTGATGAAACCTGTCGCATAACACAGAGACCAGCATTGAAATAGCATAAAAAATAACTAAAACTACTAAGAAAGAACTATGCACACAAAACTGGGAGGTCATAAAAACCCATTTTTTAAAAAGAAAAATCAAATATGTAGAGCAATTCAATGCGCCATTATTTTGAATTTGATTAGCAACAAAAATTCTCAGATATTACGAAGAATTAAGACCAAAAGTTGTCAGAAACTAAACTCAAATAAACTGAGACAAAAAATTATCCAGAAGAAGAAAGCTGACGGAAAAACTGTCATATAATTCTTTTTTTTCGATAGCGAAAATAAACTAAGCTAGCCTGTAACGCACCTCCAGTTCTACAAATAAAATAGTCAACTTAAAAATTGCTTGTAAATAAAATACATGAAAATACAGCGAAATGAATGCAACTGTAACAAAAGACGGGGTCATCCAATAACGCATTTCCTTTGAAAAATTGAACAAAAAAATTAATTTCAACTTAAAATTTCTTTTTAAACTAAAATGGTCAAACCTCCAAAAATAGTGGATTTTAATCTTCTAATTCTCTTTGAAGATTCATCTTGAAATAAATTAATCATTCGTTATTTTCATTAGCATACCATTTGCTGTCATCCGCCATTTGAAATCCAGCGTGATTATTTTTGAAAATCAGACTCATTTTTCATAGGTTCAATGAAAATTAACTGTTGAAAATCTTTGAAAAAAAACGTCATATCTAGGAAATTAAAAGCGTTGAGAGAGCCTTGAAATGACTTCACGACAGTATTGAGGACTTCAAACTGAAGTTTTTTTAGATCTAATTTTATTGAAAGTTAATGACAAATCATGAATAGGACTTATCTCCGAAATAAAAAAAAAATTGAGCAATCAAACTTGGAGGCAAGATCTGCAACCTCTGAGAGTTGCGAAGTTCTTTGAAAAAAAACTTCAAATCTCGATACTAAAACCATATGAATAGTCGAATTTGGAGGCAAGAATTTCAGCATCTGAACAATTCATGAGAGCACCCAACTAGAAGGTTGGTAATTTCATATTTACCAAAAATTTCGAAATCTAATTTTTCTTAAAAATTGAAAAAGTCACAAAAATCATCGTGTATCGTATCTCGTAGACTAAAAGGATTTGGTTATCCATACTTGGAGGTTAAAATTGCAACTATTGGGGAAACCTGGCAGCAACAGACTATTGAGCCGCTTATTTCAAATTTGGTGAAAAAAAAAACAATGAATTCAAACAGGAAAAATTTTCAAGCATCGGAAAATACAGTATATCTTAGACGTGAAAAAATCTTTTCATTACACATGCAAAAATAATACGTTGAAAAGGCTTAAACATGGCGAGAAATTGAATCCCGCATTTAGATAGATAATAGACTTGTTATTTTGAAAATGAAAAAATCTTAAAATAACGAGCAAAATTAAGAAATTTTTAAAGTAATTTGTGATCTGATACCGCTTACAGCCTCCTAAAACCGAGCATTTTTGCTTAGAAAGTTATCTCGTTCTGGAAAAAAATAGGCGCACGGAAAACAAAAACATCAATTGACGGAAAAACTGATAGAAAATTACACCAAGAAAATTGCGAACAAACTCATGGTTTCAATTACCTTCACCAAACAGAATATGGCAGGAACAGCAGGCCACTCAAGAAGTATCAAGGAAAGTCTTCGATTTAAGCTTTGCTGAAAGGAGAACAAGTTCGAAAAATCAAAAAAAATTATCAAAGAAGGTCGAAGGAATGATTTTTAAAAGTTCAAACATCCCTTGTCAAAGTTAACCAACATCAAAAAAAATACCGAAAACAAATAGAAAAAAAAACAATAAGTAAATCAGTCGACAGAATTAAAGCCGACACTTTAAAAAGCTGACATACACCCGAAATGTTTTCATTCAGAAAAATCTTGCATCTGCCAACTACAAAGGAAGCGCTAGCCCTATAAAGGCAAAACACGTAAGATGCAAACTCGTAAATTTACTCTTTCGAGCTTGCCTCGACATGTACCACGTGAACAAATTTATTTATCTAATAAGCGGTTGCAATAACAAAAAGATCAACTGAAATTTTTGAACGCTAAAATTTAGGGATTAACGACATTTTAAAATTGACCCCTATCTCAGAAACTAAACTTTACAAAAAAAGGCATACCTAGCAATCTCGTACATTTTGCTCAAGCCACAAAAATTTCGCGGGTCGTATATTCTTTGATTTCACAACTGAGTTACTGAAAATTCAATCATTTTACCTTGCGATTTCCATAGTGCTGGCTGTACATAGCTTGTATCTGTGGAGTATTTGACAGTTTAGCAGTCAAGGGTGACCTCTTATTGCCACTGCCTCCCATCTGCTGACCGGTGGCTCCTCCGGATATGGTGGGGACTGCCGGATTGAAGGAGCTATTGGAGTTGGTCAAATTACTGTTTGAGGAGTGAGACGAGGAAGCACTGTGGCTGCTCAGTTTGCGAACTGGACTCGTGAGCCACTTTTTGATGCTGTTACTTCGCTTGGTCGGTGCCGTACCATTGTCACTGCCTGTGACACTCAGTAGATCTAAACATAACAGCAGTGTTCAGAATCATATAACCATTTTTTGTTCCAATCACTTAAACAGGAGGAACTTTGTCTTCAGGCCTGGTTTTTTAAATTTTCTCCACGCCAAATCAAGTATCCAAAAACTCATCAATATAGGCCAAGCGATATATCATATTCAAGTCTTTCCAGTCGTTATTCGACCGTCAAAGAAAAAAATCAGAAAAGTTTTCACAATGTCAAGGAAAATCAGGTAAAATTTTTAATTTTCTATCTAATCTAGAGCGATTCAAGCGAGTAAGTAGAGCGTAAAGTATTTTTAGGCGAAAAGTAAGTAAGCATAAAATAAGCAGTGACGTTATTACTTAAATTAGCAGTTTTTAAAAAATAATTAGGCACTTTCTCAGCACGAAAACAATTAAAAATCAGAAAAAGAAGTTGGTACAATTTGGCAACCGGAATTGAGTGCGCAGAAAAAACTCCGAGTACTAAGTTCTTTTCCACTCCTTGTTCAGAATGAAAATACAAACAAAAAGAACAATAACATGAACAACAATAAAATCTCGTACCAAGGATAGCCGGTTTCTTTGGAAGTTGCTCAGAAAAAAACGATCACAGTAATCAAATAGAAACGGTTTTTCATTCAAAATTGTGTTTTTCTGCAAGTAGGGAGGGGTGAAACAAATCTTTTCATGGAAAAAATATCAATGGCCTCAAGAAATGACAACTAAACCTCAGCCAACAAAGCTTCTTTGGTACTAATTTATGTATCCCATTTTTAAAGAATGTGCAAAAATCTTCATTTTTGACACTTTCCCAGAAGTTCATCAGCATCGCAAATTTTTTTTGGTAAAATAAAGTAATTGTATTGTTTGGGATAGCTCAGAAAATCAACAGACCATTGGAAAAAGGCAAAATGCAAGGAAACCAAAAAATACTGACTAAATTTTTAAAAAACTTCCACAAACTTTGTTTAAATAGTGCTTTCAAACATTTCGCGAAATATTGTTAGCTGGAAAAAATCTAAAAAAGAGTTTGATTATAGTACTTTTTCATCAAACAAATAATTTTTTTGCTTTAATTCACGAATTAAAACATGGCCAACAGAGAGTTGAAGACGAGTCAATGAACGCAGGTAAACAGAAAAAAAAATACTGATTAGTTTTAGTTCAAAGTAAAAATTGTATGGCCTTATAGAACTTTGATTTTCAAAAAATAGATTATGATTGAAAAACTTTGATAAAGTAGCCATATTTGATAAGTTTTATTCCGCTGGAAAATCTGAAAATTAAAGTCCACTGTCGAACAAACTCGAATTCGTTTTTCGGGACCTTATACACAAGCTGTTCGATAGTGGAGTTTGCCTTCTTTTCAAAAAGGAAATGAGCTGAATAGTTTTTAAGACGTTCCTGAAAAAAGAACAAAAAAATCACCAAGACTTATATAATTATTTAATTACGATCATCTCGTAAAAAACATGTAGCCAACAAATAGTTAAAAATATAGACAATGATAGCAATGAAACAGAAAAAATATTGACTGCTTTGAAAAACTTTCACAAAAAAAAACATCTGACTCTTAACACGCCTTAAATTTCAAGAACAATTAATCACTTACACTTTTTCAATAAAAATAATCCAAGAAATTTAAATCAGTTTCTCAACACCATGACAATTTTTAAATTTTTTTAATGCCGTTCGAATCATGACTCATAGAACCTTAATATGATACATCACATGCACCATTCCGATGATTATTTGTGGTACCCTATTTTGCGTGCGAAAAAAACTAAAACATAACCAACAGACAGTTGGAAAAGAGTCAATGAATGCAGAAAAAAAAGTAAAGAACAAAATGCTAAATGTTTTTTTTGACAAAAAAATACATGGCCTTTTAGCACTTTGAATTTCAAGAAAACTTTATACTTGAAAATTTTTTTTGATAAGTTTAACATAATTTGAGAAACTGGAACAGAAGTTTTTTTTAAATTTTGCTGCGAAATCTGAAAAATAAAATCAACTTCGAAAGTAGAAGTCGATCGCGTTTTTCGTGATCTTTACACGTTCATAGACGTTCAAGGAGAAAAATCAACAAACGCTATATTTCTTTCACAGCAAACGGCTATCCTGGTTTATTTAGTTGTAGTTTTAAAATTGATTCAGGTTATTATCGTTACTTATACTTTGAATTTCCTTTTTGTTATTTCAAGTAAAAACAAAGTAAATCGCAGAAACACTGCTGCAAGAAAAAACTCTTTTATAAACTTTAAACATAAGAGGCAGCTTATTAAACTTTATAGAAGAGTTTTTTCTTGCAGCAGTGTTTCTGCTATGTACTTTGTTTTTACTTGAAATAACAAAAAATAAATTCAAAGTATAAATAACGATAATAGCCTAAATCAACTTTAAAACTACAACTAAATAAACCAGGATAGCCGTTTGCACCATTTCACACCATTTTGAAAAATTTTGAACCAATTTTGCACTAAGTTTTTGAGTTATAGGACTCAGAGGTAATCTAAGTACAGAGGTAATCTAAGAGGCTGATCACTTCATCATCTTAATCCAAAATAATCAATGATGGTTAATCAGCAAGAAATTTCACTTCCTAAATTCGTCTATTGATTATAGATTATAATCACATTTGTCATATACACTTACGAAATAAATGCTTCACTTTTTAACCTTTCGGAATTGGGTATATTTTCGGACATAATTCTAGAATTGAACCTAAATAGAAGACGAAAATTTCTTTACCAGAATCGAAGTAGTGCTATTAGTTTTTCGGAGTCTGAAGCCTAACTTATTTTGGCCCTAAAACATAGTACGATAATGAATTTCTTATCGTAGCATTAATTTATTGATTTCAAAATACATTCATTTGATATGACTTCTAGATTTTTTCATGACTTGCCTAATTTCAAAAACAACTATCTTCTTTCATCAAAAGAATTGCATCCGCGAAGAAAAATCAAAAAAAAATTGCTCTGCTTTTAATATCAATTAGCAAGCCCATCCAAACCTGAAACTTTGATTTTAATTTAATAACTAGTGAACAGAGGATTAAATTGATTTCAATTTAATTTGATGGTTGGAACAGGTTCGCAAAAATGCGACTTTTAGAAGCAAGCTATTAATCGTGAAAACTTGAGTCTAAGTTGTTTGCATAGTTTGCAATGGTGTAAAAAAGCTACGACACCTTATCACGCCAAAAAAATTGATAATTTTAAAGCTGTTTTGATGACTTGAGTAGTTTAGCAAAAAAAAAGTTTCAAGTAATGCCAGCTTGGAAAACTTCACGTTGTTTTGAAAACTTGAATTCCTTCGAAAAGAAAAAACAAAATTTTAAAGCAAGTAATCAAACTGAGAAAAATTGAAATATTTTAAGTTACTTCGCAAGCTAACATTGGTTCGCAGGAATTTAAAGATTCTTGAATAAGCTCTTTAAGTGATGAAACCTTACAATTTTTTCATTGCTCTGAATGCTTAAATTAATTTGCAAAAAATGCGTTCAGAAATTCCTTGACAAGAGAACAAATTTCTTTGGTTTCTTTGAAGCAGATAATTCGATTAATGGAAACTTGAAAAAATCAAATTTTTTCATTGGTTTGTACAATTTTAAGGTTTTTTTGGAAGCAAACTATTCAAACGATGAATCTTTGATCCAACTCAGATTAATGTGTATTGAAAATTAAATGAAAAAAAAAATTAAAAATGAAAACTAAAACCAAGCTATCCTGCCATGAAATTGAAAGGTTTGATTCAATGGATTAAATTAGAGGACAATTGATGGACTCCTTCAAGCAAAAAACTCAAGCAGTTAAAAACCACCAATTATTTTGATGGCTAGAATTGATGCCCAAAAAAATGGCTTCTGAGCTCAAGTTATTCAAGAAATCAAAAGGAGAAAATTTTTAACTTGTTTTGATAACACGAAATGCTGAAGTAAAAATTAACTACTAATATTTAAGTCGTCTAACTCGTATCTCGCCATGGTTAAATTTCTTCGCCGAACTTTTTTCACGTATTTGAACAAAGAATTTTCTCACCTAGTTAAAGCTACCGTCGAACTTTAGGCTACCAGTTAAAGCTACCGTCGAATTTTAGGCTACCAGTTTACCAGAATTAATCATGTCGATATAAGTAAGCATGTATTAGAAGCAACCTTATCGGATCAGTAGTACGGTTTTTATCCAACTCCTTTTAAAAGACGCATCATTGCTAGCTATCTATCTGCCATTCAATTTGCTTTGATGGCTTGATGGGTTCAAAAACTATACAAATTTTCAGGTGCAGGCCATCAAATGATTGAACTAGGAACTATTTGCATTATTTAAAATTGTTTCGATAAATATCAAGACTCCGGGAGAAAATGGCTCTATCCCATTATAGCCGCCCTTCCGTTCCAGTTTGATAAGTGGGCCCCTGTTGAAGCAGTCCCACGCATCAAAAAAACTGAGCAAATAATTTAGCACCGAGGCGAAGCTGAGCTTGGCACCACTTGCGATGCAAAAACGAAAGATCGTAATTACCATCGTCTGAGAAAAAAAATCAAAAATTAAAAAAACCTTCGAAAATCGTTTTTGTCACATACTTTTATTAAAATCGCACGAAAGGTCAAAAAAGCCCAAGCGGTCTGGAACAACAGTACCAAAAGGTTTGGAACAAGATAACCAGCACCATAAAAACTTTGCCAGGAGCTTTCGGAATGCAGCAAAAAATACCAAAATTTTAGAAAATCCTTTCTGCGGAAACTAAGCAGGCAAAAAAGCAGAAATGTAAATTAGCCGAAATTTTTCATTTTGCAAAAAAAAACCAAGTCTTGATTGGAATCAAACTCCTGTGATTTAACGCCAAGCACGGGTAGTACAGCGATTAGAAGAAAGCTGGACCTTCAAAAAAAAATCCGGTTAAGAGAACTAGGCCGACAAAAAAAACAGACGGACGAACGATAGTCATCAATTACAAAAACTTATTTTTGCAAAAAAATTGGCACCGAACCGATTCGAACCACAAACCTTTGCTGCCTCAAGCAGATTTGTTACCTCTACGTCAAATGCACCGGATGGTTATTTGAATTTGAATTTACATATATCAGACAGGAAAGCAATATAGTAAGTCCAAAAAAAAACATTTAAAAAAACCTTGAAAAAACAACAACTTGAGAAAATTGAAAAGGTTGTCTGTAAACTCAAAAAAAATTTAAAAAGATGCAACTGAAACGACAAAACTTGAATAAATTACCGTAGAACCGAAAATACAATTATTGCCATGAAAAAATTTGAAGTATAATCCTATTTTAAGAAATTAAGCATTTTGTTCGACCAGGAACGAAGCCTAAATCTTATGCTTCCCTTGAAACGTCGCCAAATTAGGTCCCTAGGCAAAAAAAAACTATAAACCTAAATCATCAAAAAATGTATTTTTCAAAGTAAGTTCAAAACAAAAACATGTCAGAAATGTATGCCCTTATACTCAATTTAAGGAAAACATGCCAAAAAACACAATGAGCATTCAAAGTCTTTTACTGAGCGGCACCTACAGGGAAAATTCTTGAGTCGACGCTATTTAAGCCGAAAACAAAAGAATCTCATCGCAAATTTTGAGCTATCAAATTTCAAAATTCGAAGGTTTCACGCCGAATTCCGCCTGAAAGAATGACAACCTATTTTCCTTTCAAACGCAACCAATACCAATTGGAATGATTGATTCAAATTAAACTAGCAGGTCCACTGCAGCTAAAGCTGCTTCTGACACAGGCAACGTTTATCCTTAGCAGAAAAAATAGGTTGCATGGATGGACGGTTAACTGGTTGAAGGCATAGCTGGATGAAGGAAAGGACGGATTGAATACAGGATGGATGGATGAATAGCTGGATACATGGACATTGCATGGATGTTTGGAGGGTTGGATGGCTAGACTGATGGTTGAATCGAAGGATGACTGACTGGATATATAGATGGCATGTTAGATAAAGGGTTGGATATATTGGCTAATTTGATGAGACCATGGTTGGATGGGCTATATGAATTGACGACGAGTTGATTTTATGGCAAGATGGATTGATGGCTGAATAGACGCTTTGATTGCTGGCTGGCTGGATAGATAGATGGCTGAATAGATGGCCTGTTGGAAGGAGAGATGTTAGTTGGATAAAAGGCTAGATCGATAATGGATGACTGGTGGGTTGATGGATGACTAGATGGATGCATAGCTTGGTGGATCGATGTAGGACGAATGGATATCTAGATGGATGTATGGCTAGATTGATGATGAATGACTGCCTGGACGTTTGGATTGTGTGCCGGATGTACTGCAGAATGTATGATGGCTGGCTGAGATGGGTGGATCGCTGCATGGATAGATAGATGACAGGATGGGGGTGGAGGGCTAGATCGATAGATAGATGCCTGGTTGCTGGATGAATTTTGAAGTCAGGATGGATGGATGGATGGCTAGATCAATAGGCTTGATAGATGGATGGCGGGCTGGTTGAATGGATCACTCGATGGCTAGACGATGGCTTAAAGAATGGCTGGTTGGGTGAAAACATGGGAGTATGGAGATAGGCTAGACGAGTGAAGAGATAGATGAATGCATAGACGGCCAGATAGATGCACGAATGGATGGCTGGTTGGAGTAATGGATGGCTTGAGTGATGGCTGAATTGATGGATGACTGCTTGGATAAAGGATTGACTGGTCGGATAGCTAAATAGACGGTTGGCTGGATAGATAGCTACATGACAGGATCCAAGAGAGTGCATGGATGGACGTATGGTTAAATGAAAAATTGAATGGGTGGGTGCATGGATGGCAGAGTACCTTGACAGTAGCCAAACAAAAAGTCAATAAACAAAATCTTCCAGAAAAATTTGAATTTTGAAATCTCATTAATTTCAATTCCTTGAGCAGTCATATTTGAAAGGCCGATAGAAACCTTCTGAGATAAACTTGGCAGCTACCCACCACTTGGAGCAAAAAATTTCTAAATTGACGATTTTTTTTCATTAAAAATTTAAAAAGTTTTCAAAACCATGAAAAACGCTGAATCTCAAAAAACAAAATATCTGGAGGGCAAAATTGCAAAAACTTAAAATTATAGGCAAAAATTTATAAAGAAAAAAACGGCATTTCGCGAAGATTATAAGATTTTGAGAAGTCATAGTTTGAGGCAGGAATTGAAAACCCTGAGAGTACCCAACTATAGAATTAAGAATTAAAATTATTGTTAACTTTTCAAAATCTAAGTTTGTTTGTTTTAAAGTTTTCAAATAAAAATCATAAAAAACGTCTATCTGGGTAAGTGTAAATTTTTAGTACTCAAGCTCGGAGGCCAATTTTGCAACCCGAGACAACACTGACAGTTCCCCATGATATGGTTGCTAAAATCATCATTAGTGAATTAAACGCTGAAACGAAAAACGACCGTTACGTTATGTATTGATGAATGAATGCAACCTTAAAACTACACTACACTGCGCTGCCATTCTCCTCCCTTCCCATGCTTGCATTATTGATGCGCCTTAAAAATTAGGACCTATCAATGAGCCTTGCTTTCATTAACTGGAAAATCGTAAAAATAGTCTTCAGCATTTGAATATACGATATAGTCTCTTCACCTCTTTATTCTTGTACGAGCCAGCGAAAATCTTCATATGGCGTATATGGTTTTCAAACGAAACAAAATTTTTCTTTTCATAAATCCAAATGAAAACACAGCCGTATTCCGTTCATTCAAAGGTGCGAATTTAGAGACAAAATTTTCATCACAAAAGATGTTTCATCATATTTGGTAAAACTCTAAGGCTCGAAAACTGCCAACTTAAGACTTCATCTATTCTCTCCACGCGAGTTATTTGAGCGCGGCAATTTATTTCGCACCCAGATAAATTTAAAATAAAACTTAGCGAGCTAATTAGCAGCCCTAAATCCTTAAACACTCAAAATTCCAAGTACAGAAAGAGCCAAGAAAATCAAAAAATATTACTGAGTTTTGAAAAAAAAAACTATACAAAAATCGAAACTCAGTCCTCAAACACCCATGATTTCTAGACTTCCCTACACAAATGCGCCAATTGCGCTTACAAAAACGAAACTTAAGCCATTCGTACTGTAAAAAACACAAGCTTGTCGGCTGCCAATAATATCATAACTAAAGACCCACCAAAATGAACAATTTTATTTGCGATTTGGATATAGCTACATCAAACTTTTCTTTATCAAAAAAATTTTAAATTTTTGTAGATGAAATAAAACTAGCATTTCGTTTCAGATGTAAACGGTCAGACAGAATGCTTGAGCCTGCTAAGGCTTCTGACATACTACAGGATCTCCGAATTCACTCATTAAAAATCGCTACACATTTGTAACTGAGATCGATTTCGACTTACTTCACTTTAGGACAGGAATAACGCTGTGTTATATAACATTGCTCGCCGCTTGAAAGACTAACATGGTCACGAAAATTAGAAATTAAGCCAAATTTTTGTTTTATCAACTCGCTCGTAAAAAGGTCGAACAGAAAAACAACAACCGAGAACTTGACTCCCGATTATAAGAAAAATCACCCCCAACAACTCGATCAGAAGCCAACTACAAAATAGTTCAGAGCAAGATTTTCAAATTTCAATCCTTAAAGTATTTAAATATTTCAAACAAAATTTTTCGCCATGTGAATCCAATATCGTAGCAACTTAATTTTTCGATGCGACTTTTTTATTCTGCAATACACTATTCAAATTTAGCCGACTTGCCTTGTTTTGGTGGCGCACTTTTTGTACGCGACACTTGAGACTTTTTGCTGAAAACGGCCAAATGATGCATGACAATTATAAACCCACAAAGATACGTCTATTCCGCATAATTTTAATCAGATGCAAATAAATTCGCAAAAGCAAAACGAAACGAAAACTCGCTGGACAAATAAATTAGTAACTGAATCTTGTTCAAAAATAATGAGTAATTAAATCGTATCAATTGCCCAATTTGAAGAACTCCAAGTGCCTGAGATGTCTGAGTCAAGTTTAACCACTTGCCACGGTAATAACATTTAGTTTAAGCGGTTATGTCCCTAGCTCGATCATCTATCGACCTAGCGCAATGCAATATTTCCTTTAAACAAGCCTCAATAAAAAGTGGAAAATGACCTGGCTGAAAACCAGGATAGAAAAAACTTCTTGTCATAATCAAAGTAGCTCAACTATCTCAATTTATTAACTGAAAAAAATCATTTAAAAATGAGTTTCGCCATTTTGTGATTTTATGACGTAAAATTGAATTGACGTAATAGCCTAGCCATGCGTAATTCATGGTGATAAGCTTTGCCTTAAACGGAAGGTAAATGTTGAAGTTTTAGTTGCAGACATCGCCAAGTTGCATTGGAAACTTTATTTTTTTTAGAGAATATTGAATGCCGCTTTTAGTTGTTCAGTGCTCTAAATCTGTCAGCACCACGCTCTGTTTTCAAGCAACGCGATAATCGACCACAGTAACAGCTCTCCTCGTGTAAAGTCTGGTGGAAATAAAAGTAGGCGGAATTTTGAAGGTAATGAGGTGCAATATGAAGCCTTTCAAACTTGCAAATGAGCGCACCTTGGTTTTGAACTTAGGGACTATTTCCTAATGTAGATGCCTGGGGAGATATTATTTACGTCCATTATCTCAACTCTCATATAAAGCCAATTGATTTTTCAGTCTACAATTTATGCAACATTCGCCCGCCCGCCCGGGAGGCTCAGCTGGCATGGAGGCCAATGTAACAACGTAAAAAACATTAATAATACCTGCCGCTCAGGTATCAAGAGGCCAGTTTTGCCTTAGAGGAGAAAAACAATTAATTCGCACTATTTTTCATCATTCGGAATAGGAAGGAGGCCAATTAAATGGGAAATTTAAAACTCTTCAGCAACTCGACTTTTTCATATATCATTTTCCAAACAGATAACTGAAGAAAATTAATACATGAAATGGTTCAACAGAGCTAAGGCAGTTGAACTGCAACCGTTTACGCATCAAATATCGCGTTAACTGGATCTATATGTCAACAATGATTTCTTTTCTTCTCTCTCATGTGGTGAAAACGACAATGAAAAACGGTAGCTTTGGTTTGCTTATCTTGCCGGCCACTTTGAAGCACCAGACAGTTTTTATACCGATAGTTTTATATTTCTTCGTTACAATGAGGAAATGTTTTTTCTTCACAGTTTAAATAATTTAGTGACAGTCATTGCGTAAAAAACCTTAAGTTGAAACGTACCAAAATCAGCTCGAAGACTCATTTCCTTTCAAAAAACACTGACAGCTGTAACGTGTAGCCTATAAAAATCAATCAAAACAACATTGTTAAATATCCGCTGTCACAACAAAAATAACGATTTGAAAATAGGAAAAACACAAGCGTAACTAGCTCCAAAAACAGCTATCACAGTGGGCTGAAAATGCAGAGTAAATCTTTCGAAAAAAAAAAGAAAATGAAACACCTCATCTCCGTAAAATAACGCACATGAGAGTACATCGCCACATTGAGTAACACTTAATTAGGTCTTCTTCGAGACTTTATAAGAAACAATTTCGGTGCTAAATTAAAAGCTGATAATTAGAAATCAAACCTACGATTCTCAACTAGGAAGAAGCCATGTATCTGTTTTTATTGCTCCACGTAAAAACCACTCCTACCCCAACAAAAAACCCGATGGTGTTGGACGAGGTGCATTATCAAAAACATTTCAGTCGTGATTGGATTTCATAAAAAAAATTGGATCTTCGATTATTCAGAATCTTAGTTTCAGAGCTCGGATACAACTGAAAGCAATTTCAAGGTTTTCATTTATTTATATTTATTTAATGTCAATTTTTTGGAAAAATCGATTAATTTAAAGAACTTTCTGGGTCGATACACGGTCGTGCTTCTTAGGTTGAATAGATTTTTTGAAACAATTTTTCCGTGCGTAAATGGGTGAAAAATTAATTACCGACCAAAAATAGCCATACTTTGCGTTATCTATCATTCAGGCAAAACTGCATTCAAAACATCTCCGCTGCTCTTGCAACAAAAAACATACGGGTTTCATTTTGACTTCACTTTATGGGATCATACAAAATTATAGCCAATGAAATTTCAGTAATACAGTGCTGATTTTAATTATCCGGACAAAACGCATAAAACTTAAAATTTAAAACCCATTTTACTCAAACAGCGTTGATTTTAGAAAAAAGATCAAATTAAAACTTGCGTAGAACTTCACCAGAATTAATATGGCGTAGTTTGTTTATCGAAATTCGGGCTCAAAATGTTACCCCATATTTGGATTATTTTTGGCTGCTTTAGCCAATCAAACATTACGCAGAAACTACCAGGCCAATTACTATCAAAATTTAATAAAAGTCAGGCTGTTACGCAGCCCAAACAAGTTTAAAGGGTATTATCTCCAAGAAACAATATATATTTACCATATAAAAAACCAATGTTTTATTCGAAACAACTTCAAAACGTTTTCCTCAAAAATTCAGAGACAATACTCTGCTTGAAGTTCGTTGGGCTCTATAAAAAGCTCACTTTGATATAATTTTGCCATTAATCGGCAGGGTAATTTTGGGGTAATTTTTGATTGACTAAAAAAGCCAAAAATAATCCATACTGGGTTTGAATTTCCAAACCAATTACATCATATTAATTCTGCTAACATTCTAAGCAAGTTTTGTCTTCATTGTTTTTTTTGTCTAAAATCAACCCAAATTAAAGAGAAACACGTTTTGAATTTCAAGTTATATGCGTTTAGTCCCGATACTTTAAATCAGCACTGTACGCAGGGGCGGATCTAGGATTTTCTCGAGGGGGGGGGGGGGGGTGGCGGATTTTCAAAAAATTTTGACGACCTTTTTTTAGGTCGACGAAATTGATTTTTCGAGCTCTCCCAAAGCACTGTTTTGCCCCTATTTTGGCAAAACTTTGTGTGCCGCAGGCAAACTTTTGAAAAAACAGTCAAAAAAGCCGTTTTTGGGCACTTTTTGAAACATTTTGACAAAAAATCGCGTTTTTTTGGCGCGCGCTCCCCCTCAAAGTTATTATATATTGGTGCCAAAGGCGCCTTTAGAAAAATTTTAGGGTGTCGGCCAAAAATGGATTTCTGAAAAAGTATCAAAGGGGGGACCCTAAATCCGCCCCTGACTGTACGTAAGATTTCTTTTAACCAAAAAATAACTTAAACTGCACATCTACTCTTATGTATTTGTATTATGTATCATGAACGCAAGAAAAGAGAACAAAAGAGTAATTTATTTTTCGAAGAAAAATCAATTTTCGAAATTCTTAGAAATAAAATTAACGAATCTAAAGCTCTCTGAATATCAAGACCAATTTAAGACTGACACTTTTTATATAAAAACCCAATTGGGGAAAAAGGATCACTAGGTAATTTTTAAATTCCGCTGGGAAATCGGAAAATTTAAATCCACTTTCGAAATAAGAAGTCGATCAAGTTTTTCGTGACGTTTACAATTTTGCTGTTCGATAGAGGCGTTTTCCTTCATTTTAACAAAGGAAATGAACTGAATTTACAAAGAAATTAAAATTCAAACTGCGACAAATCAAATTTGAGCGCGAATAATTTTTAAGACTTTTTCCTGAAAAAACCACCTAACAAAAAATCACCAAGACCTTTCATAAAAGAGTATTCAATACATTCATGACTCTTAATCATAATTCCACTCGAATTTAATCAAAAACCTGAAGCCAAACTAATTAAAACCGAGACACAATAAGCCGAAAACATACAGAAAATTAATGGCAATTAAGGAAATTGATGGCAACCAAAGAATTTGTTATAACGCACACCAGCAAAGCACTATATTCATGAGTTCAGTTACAACTAAAAAAGAAGTTTAAGAACTGATGAAAAAGAGAGAAGTTATAGAAGCTATTCAATGATTGTGACAAGTTGTTTCTCTAGAAAAGTCTACATTCCGAGTGCTAGCGCACTGAAAAATTACGACCGACACGGAGATCCAACACAAGATTTTGACGTTTAGCAAAACTCGCGCGGCTGAATTAAGAGGATTTAAATACGACAATAATTGTTTGCAACAACATAAACTATTGATTGATTTTAATCTTCTAAGAACCAATACGCGTGAGCTAAGCCAGCATCAGAAGATGTCAATCACCTTCTCGCTCCTAAATTGAGTTTCAAGCGCCAAAAATGAGGTTTCGTTAAAAAAATATGCACTCTGAGCAGTAAACAAAGAACGCTTTTGTGATTCAGCAACAAGTCTCGAGAGCAATCTTGACTGGATTCCGATATAAGTCAACTACTTAATCGAATTTATACTATACTGGAAAGGAACTTTTCATATTGCCACCTAAATGGTTAATTTCAGGTAGAAAGAAAGTGGTACCATCCTAAAGAACACTTCGCTTTTCTTGTACTCGATGAAATAGAATGCGATGAGTGTAAGGTGATTTCAAATCCTGCACGCTATTTTCATAAATAAGGCAGAGAAAATAGTGTCGTAAGTACCTTGTAAACACAATAATCGAAAAGTATTCAAATCAAATTATTGTTGTTAGTGGCTGTCAAACTTGTACAAATAATTCATGTGAATACTCAATTCTTCAAGGAGACCATTTTCCAAGTAAGGGGGAAACACGTCAAAGAGAAGGAAATGCAACGACAAGGAAGTATTTCTTGAACAATGCAAACGACAAGACTACTAGAGCGAAATAGTTTAATATAAAAATTTTAGCAAACAAAAAAAGGCTGTGGTAGTAGCGTTAACTACTTCTTACTTTCAGACCAAATTTCTTCAGACCATTGTGGCGTTTTTTATTGTCGTTTGGTGGCACATGAGAGCGCTGGTATTATCATTTCATTTTTATTTTTCACCTACTACCTCCCACCAGCCTATTATTCATTGCTCCCTCCTTAAATCAACACTGACCTCTTAACATAATTTGTCAAATAACCTAAAGTACTACAGCATTTTAAGTATAGTAACTAGTCACAAATAGGTCTCAACTGTAGTCAAAACCCCAATACCCCAAAACAGTTAAGCTGCAGCGTGCTGATGAGGAGGGGGCGACCGCGCCCTCCCCGACTCCCTCAATTCTGGTTGCCAAATTTTTCCATTTTAAGACATCCATTTTTGTCTGAACAAACTCAAAAATTTTCTTAAGGCGCCAATATTAACTAAATGAGGGGGGGGGGGGGGGGGAGTGAGCGCCGAAAAAAATCGCAAAACGTCATTTATAGCCAGCAAAATTTGGAAAATGGGGTCATAATTGTGTTTTCAGAGAGCTCGGAATATCAAATTGGTCAATCTAAAATAAAAAAAGCCGATAAATTTGTAAAATGTTTCTAAAAACCGCCCCTCTAGAAAAATTTATGCGCACTCCTGTATTAGGTATTTTTTAAAAATAGTTATAAAAGTCGGTGGTAATCTATCAAATTTTTCTCAAAATATCGCTTTGAAATTAACTGTATCCTTTCCCTTTTTTTGCTTCTAAAATTTCGCATCTTGAAAGGTTTGCTTTTGCTCATCTTCATTTTAAAGTGATGAAAGATGCTGTCTTCTAGCTCAAATAGACTCTTTTTTTCATCCCTGACGACTCAATATGTTCCGTTAATCAAGCTGCAAATAAAATTCATCACTTGAGATTAGAAACCCTCAAAAGAGATTGCAAGTTTTTTATACAAATTCCTCAGGGAAATATTTTACCATAGACGGTAGCTGGTAATTTTTGTTTCAAAGTCACGTAAAAGAACTTGGCAACATTTCGCTCTCTTTTTAAAAGGAAAGTTAAAAGAACAAAAATATGGGAAATGAAGTTCTTATGGTAAAATTGAATTACTAAGTTCTTAGAAAGTCAACGAATGTTAGTCGGCCGAAATGATTGATCAAACAAGTCTTTTTTATTGAAATCAATAAAGACGGTAACGAAGCCCATACATTCTGGTTTGTGATGTCTGTTTGCCAATTTAACACATCAAACAGGTCTCTGCTAACCAAACTGCCATTCGTCTACCCATGAGTACTCTAAAGTTACTTCCTTATTTACCGCAAAAATAGAGTAATTACGAGGACAGTGGAAAAACTGATACCTACAACCTACACATTAATCAACTTTTTAATGTTCATATCTTTTTGTGCTAGTTGTGAAAAACCTTTTTTAGGCCAAAAGATACTTTGAAGTTCGATCATTTGCAATAAACTGCAATAATTTGCCTTTTATAATTTCCATAGAAAACATGAACCATGGGAGTCATTGGTTTTGCACCCAGTTGCTTGCACGTCAGCAAATTACTTTTCATCCTAAGCTCTGCAAATAAAAACTTCAAAAAAACACAATCATAAAATACCGCAAACTCAATTAGAAGCACCGTGTTCAATTAGAAGCATTTAATTGGACGAGCTGAAATACAAAAAGATAAACCTGAATTGTCCTCTTGTGACAGAGAACTGAGCCTCTGGCTGTTTGGAGCAGCCGCTGATGAAGAAAATGAGGCTGCCACATTCGAGTAGTAGTCTGTCATCTCGGCATCCCCTCCTACGTGCTCCTCGTTGCTATTGCACACAGTGCGTTCATTATCTCCCCCTACCCCTTCGCTTATCCCAGTGGCGACCCCCATTGCTCCACCCACTGGTGTCGAAGTTATGTCGCACTGAAGCATAAAGAAAGGAAATTATACGATGGGATGATCATTACATACATAGACGGAACCTTTCAAACAAAGGGGACATTTAAACTCATAATAAAAAGATTAATTGTTTCAAAAAACTCAAATTTATAATTTTTACAATAACAAATTGCAAAAACTGCATGATTGACCTTGTTTGCAAAACGAATGATAATATACATCAATATTCCGCTTTTAATCATCGAACCCACTAAAATCCCTTCTTTAAGACTACTCGAAGTTCATATCAAAGAAAACTATATGTTATGTTTTTTTATATAAAATCTCAAGAATTAAGAAATTGTGAAAAGTCAATCTTGAAACTGCCACTGACTAACAGACAGCCCGAAAAGTGTTAATTCTCTTGGGTGTATATCAGGTTTTTTTTTATTGCATTTGTTGATTTTCTTCTAAGTTCTATGAATAATCATGTATAGTCAAATTCTTGTACCGTCGTATTAAAAAAATCATACTACACTTCTGATATTATCCAAATTAGAAAAACCACATCAATAAAACTGCATATGAAAAATGGAAGAAGAATTGTTCGCTCCTTTTTCCTTTTGCAAACGCAGCGCGTAATTTTGAGCACCGCTCGTACAATGAACTTTCATAGTATAAAACCTCAAAGTAAAACGAACAACACAGGGCGACTGATAACTAAAAACTTGGTCAACCAAATTACATGAAAAATTACTTGGTGCACAGAGAACGAAAAATATCAAAATAGCTAATAGAAGTTTGGAAAACGTTAGGATTTGGAAGGTAAATCAAAACACAAGCGATGTGAAGCGTCGGACGAAAAAACAGCATGACAAACAAGCCTACGAAAAAAATGAGATAAAAACCGCGAGCCGAAAAAAAACTACATCTACCACACTTCATTGTCATATCATTGTTTTTAATAAAGAACAAGAATCAACATAGTCAACAGATAGCTTGAAAAGTGTCAATGAACGCAAGACGACCAAAACCAAAAATGACCGACTTGTTTTTTTAAACAAATCAACTATCCAATATCAGAAGATTCAGCGTAGAAACTTGAAAACTCAAAAAAACCCACCCCTCCCCTCGAAACATCAATTCTAATTTTTTTTTACGTATCAAACAACGCAATATGAGTCCTCAACTAAAAATGCGTGCATATTACAATAGAAAAAGTTTTCACATATCGTTAAGAAACCATTTTGCTTCTCTAACTACAAAACATTAAGCCAAAAAGCGGACATAAAACAAGCCAAAATCTTTTGGGCCAAACAAATATAGAACAAAACAAAATAAAAAAAAACAAAAATTACAAAGAATTGCGTGACATTTGTCACACAATAAAAACATTGCACAAAAATATGTTGATAAAAAAATTCGTGTGTTTTTGAAAAAATTGGTCGTGTTTTTGAAAATTCAGCTGAAAAAATTAGACGAAAAAACTATATCTACAAAAATTTTATATGTCTGGCTCGGATTATGTTAATAAAGGGCCTTGAAAAATCCTCAGAAACAATGAACGAGTGTCAGCTAAGGCGAAAAAACTTGAGTCGACCTTCATTACATAAGCCGCAAACAAAACTAGTAAAAACAATTTCAGGCTATAAAACTTTTAAAACCAAAATTCTCAAAATCA
Source organism: Symsagittifera roscoffensis (assembly GCF_963678635.1). Lineage (NCBI taxonomy): Eukaryota > Metazoa > Xenacoelomorpha > Acoela > Convolutidae > Symsagittifera > Symsagittifera roscoffensis. The sequence continues at coordinate 32,681,749 of NC_087063.1, read as the reverse complement.
ATCCTTCCTGAGTAAAAGAAAAAGCATTTGAAATTTTGCCCTTGAAACTACGCAACATCAGTTGTCTAAGCCGATAAAATTATAGGCCGAACATATTTAACCAATAAAAACTCAATCAAAATTTTAAAATGAGAGTCGGTTAAAAAAAATTATAGAACAACCTTCAATTATAGTTTAGACTGGGGGCCTAGTAAGAGCTGGAGGTACCTGATGCAGGATAGAATGCGTTATTTTCAAAGCCCAAAACCGTAGTTGTTTCTCTGCTTAAATAAAGGATTAGCCGCTAGATTATGCTAGATACCTATTACCCGTTCTCATAAATGAAATCATGAAAAAATTCAGGGTAGCTGAATTTTTCAGCAACCTGTTCCTTTGATGGCAATTGAGACGGCAAAGCCACTTATAATAAAAAAAATTAGCATTACCTGTCGTTTCGACTGAACTTCAAATCCCACACACTTTTATAATACTTGTTTTGATGAACCAGCAACTGTTCGATTCAAATAAAAAAACCAAGCTTTGGAAAGAAACTGAATGAAAAGCGTACCAGATATAAATTTCATTTAAAAAAAACACGGAAAATCAGTCGACAGACATTAAAAGGAAACCAACAAATCTAAAAAAAAATCAACATAATTCCAGTACATATTGCAAAAAAAGTTAAATGCTACCTAAATGGTTTAAGAAATTAATTTATTTGAACTTTCAAGACACTGAGCATGTCAGCAGATATGAAGCAAAAATGTGTAAGAAAAAAATTTGAGTTGGTAAATTTACAACATACATAAAAAAAAACAAGTTTCGTTACCAACGGGCAATTAAAGACATGCTCAAAATATACCCGTTGGTCGACGAAACTTCAGATTTGAGGACGATCATCAGTATCAGTTATCGTGTGAACAAATTAATTACGGTAAAAAATAGTATCCCGTTTCAATGGTAAAAAAAAACGGTTTCTCGCCAGAATAAAAAACAATTTTTTAAGCTTTTTCGTATTTCATAGAACTAAATCAATCTCACAGCTCTTTCAATACAAAAATACTTTCTGATTGACATATTTTAACTCAAATAAGCTAACTTATTTCTTTTTTCCCCGCGAGTTAGAAGTAAAGCCGCCCTTCAAATTCAAAGACCGCCAACTTTTGGTCTCCTCTTTTTGAATAGGGACCAGTTTTCGTTGGCTTTGCGGTGTGCAAGGTATTTACGGTGAAAAATAAACAGTGCTCAGTTTCAATAGTAAATAATACCAGGTTTATCGCAAGCATTAAATTTGATTTTGTTGATTTCTTTGAGCTTTTCCAAATTTCATAGAGCAAATTACATCTCACCAGCTCTTTCAATTCAAAAATGTTCTCTGATTGACATACTTTAACTAAAGTAATCCAAGTAAAAAGACCGAATATTAATTTTTCCCCGCAAGCTAAAAAAATATATCCACGCTTGAAACTCGAGTCTAAACTAAGCCGCCAATTTTTGGGCTCTTTTTTTAATGGGGAACAGATTTCAGCAGACCAATCTCTTAGCATAAAAACTTAAAACAGTTTTTAAGTAGTATAAACCGTCTTTTAGCAGGCCAATGTAGCACAAATAACTCATAAATTACTGACAGGCGTAAAAAACGCGTAAAAAACCTGGCTGAGCTCAATGTTTTCTATTTCAGACAATTATCTCTAAGATTGGTCACCAAGACTATCATTTTCAAAACAAGAACAAAGATATCACACTTGTGAATAGAAAAAGAACTTTAGCGAAACAGGCATGATAGGCAAAAGCTGTTTTCGAGAAAAAAAAAGGAAACAAAACAAGGATAGCCGGCTGCTGTGCAAGTAGCCCAAATTGTTCCGACCAAATTCATCAAAAAACACAAAAAAAAAATATTTTCTTTCAAAATTTTAGTGTCGTTTTTTTTTGTCCATGATTGACAGCATTTGTCTTTAAAAACGCATACAAAACAAAAAAACGATAGCAAACATTTATAAAACCTCTTTTTTCTAAAACAAAACTTTGTACGTTTTAGAAAACCTTTTAGTCAACTAAGAAAATTCCAAAACTAGTTTTCTCTTTAGTACAATCAAGTTTTCTCAGCCTAGAGACTTAATAAAATTTAAATTTTCATATGGCGAACGTTGCTCGCTTAAAATTAGAACAAATTTCAAAAACTTCAAACCCGAATTTCTCGACAACGGGACCAATTTTTAAAAAAGAAAAAAACGAAAATTTAACAAACGAAATTGGTTAAAAAAAAACCAATCGAAGATTGGAAAAGAGTAATGAATGCAAGCAAACATAAAAAACACTGACCTTCTTGAAAAAACCTCAACTTTCGAATTTCAAAGAAAAAAATATATGCCCTTTAAGTTTTTTGAATTTCTAGAACAATTTATGATTGGCGCTTTTTTGATAACATGAACCCAACTAGAGAAAGTTCAAAGTTTGTATTCCGCTGGAAATCTAAACTTAAATTCCACTTTCGGAACAAGAAATCGTTCAGGTTTTTTCGAGCCAGCCCCACGTTCGTTATTGGAGAGTGCTATTTACTTCACTTTCAGCAGATGAATTTCAGTTGAACTCAAAAAGTGCATATATACCTATGTGCATCAATATTGTAGAACTTTTTCCTGAAAAAAAAATCAGCAAGACCTATATAAGAGTCTTCACTAGTTTCATTACCCTTTTAAAAAATTAAATATAATATATCAGTTGTCATATTCCAATGATTATTTAAGGTACCTGTTTTTGCGCGTGGAAAAATGAGTCATTGAACGCAAGTAAACAGAAGAAATACAAAAATAAGACTTATATGAAAATATTTCGAATTTCCGAGAAACTATATGATATTAAATCTCGTTGAATTCAAAGAACGACTCATGTTTGATCCTTTTTCCATAATATAAATCCAATGTGCGAAAAGGGGATCAATGAGTCAAATTTCTTTCGCTAGAAAAGCTGGTAAGAAATGAATTTAAAAAAAAAATAAAACAAATAGAAATAATAAATAACTAGCTGATAATTAAATGCTATTTTCGAAATGGGAAGTCAATCAAATTTTTCACGAGTTTAAAATTTTCGCTACCCGATAGTGGAATTTGACTTCCTTTTAACAAAGGAAATGAATCGAACTTTAAAATAAATCAAAAGTCAAACCACGAGAAAAATGATTTGAGCTTGAACAAATTTTAAGACCTGTCCTTAAAAAAATCACGGCCTATATAAGAGACTGAACTACGTTCATCGACTCCTTAAACACATGAATACGTCTCCATTTTCATGGGTAGAAAACTAACCTAGTAGCAAGCACATTTAAAGCTAGCGTCTAGAATTGTTTATTTTAATGCGTCTGCTAAATGAACCGTCTGCCAAGACCTAGAATTTTTTATAACTATTTAGAAAAATCAACCACTGAAAAAATGAACGATACAAAGCTTTACCAGAAAAAAACGACCGAGACAAAATTTTTCGTCACCTGAACTCAAAGACAAACTAAAAAAATTATTCAAGACATTTAAATATAGGAGAACACCGGCAAACAAGAAGTGCCCGAGAAGAACGATCAATAAATTGACAATGATCGACCATCCTCATAATTCTCAACTTTTCAGGAAGGCGACCAAATTTAGAAAGCTTCCAAAAATGCCACCTTTTGACCAACACCGGACCATTGGAAGAGCGCCAAATTTTGAGCCAAAAAATTCTGTTATTTCTGAGCAAGTCTTATCTATTTGAAACTTAAAAATTAAAATTTACCCAAAGGCCTGCTTCAGGGCTGATAGAAAATCTAAGGATATAAGCGAATTTTTTTAAACCCTCGCCTCAGACGTAAGACACTGTTAACTTATTACTATTTATTTCGACATGTGTATCTTCTATTTCAATCGAAACAAACGAGGCTGCTCGCTAGTAGAAACTCCGGAAGTGAATAATGTAAACCCTATCAAGCATATTAATATAACATTTTTTCGGTCAGGTCATTTCGTAATAATTCAGAGGCAAATATCAAGACCAAAACATGCAAATAATACTAAACCGTTTCATGCGGTACGACTAGTGCTTCTAAAATCATGTTTTACCCTGTGACAAGTGAACAAAAAAACCAATTTCAGAAAAATGAAAATCTTATTCAGTAACTTACATTTCTAAGGTTGCTTCTCGACCTAAAGAGCTTTTTGATACTTGATGGGCCTCCATTTTTTGCAGACTGTGGTAATGCCGAAGACTGAAAATTAGAATTATGGAATGTTCTATAAGGATTTAGTGTCTCATCCTCGTCCGCTTTCGGAGGCGGCGCGCTTGGCCTGCGAGAGAACATAGAAAGACTCCATACTTGGAGAGAGAGTCTTCTTAAGGCTGGTGCCTTAGGTTGTAACGGTTCAGTTGCAACGCTTTCTTCTGCTGAAGGCTCAGAAATATTAACTTCACTAATCATTCTATGACAATGTCTTCATGAAACACTTTTTCAAACCAAATATTACTGATAGAGATCGGCTGAATAACTGAGAAGGAAGTAGTTGCGAAAACAGAAACTCTTTAAATTTCTGTAGAATTTTTTAAACTGAAATTTGTCGATAAGTGTTTAACTGACGAGTAAAGCATTTCAGTCAGATAGAGCTCCATTAAATCAACGATGTTCTGTGATCCAAATACCGGGTCTAGGACAACAAGCCGACGGGACTTCAAGCCGAAGGGACTTCAGGCCGAAAATTAAACTTTACAAGCACCTCAAAACACTATTTTTTCATCTGTAAAACGTTTCTTTTCAAAATCTTAGGCTAGTTCAGTCCATAACAAGCGTTATTTATGACAATGCACTACTTTGGATTGGCATTAGTTAATAATATCAGCCGTTTTTTGAAATGCATAAATTATAAACAAGAAAATTACCTTCAACCGTGTTTTATTTTTCAACTTTCCTAAACTTCATTTGGAGGTTTAAATTTCGTGAAAACGCTAATAATTACCGAATAAAGATCATGAAATTGAGAAATTCTTAAGAAAAGTTTTCAAATTAACCTTATTTCATGACTTAATGAGAAAATTTTCGGCTTGAAGTCCCTAATTTTACGATTCGGCTTGAAGTCCCGTCGGCTTGATGTCCGGCACCCCCAAATACCTGCTTATACTGATCCGTGCAAGAACTAAATTTTAATCTCCGAAATTATTAAGAAATACTTTTAACTAGGCAACCCCATGGGAATTTATCGACTAGACGAAACTTACGCGGAATTTCGTTTAGATTTTGATAAGCTTCAAAGGCAAGCGGCATATTTCGGGAATAAATGGGAAATCAAAAGCGGAAATAACGTTCAGGTTGACAAGGTGTAGAATAATGCACTTCAATATGCATAAAATCTATGCTAATAAGAATATAATTGAGGGTTGTGCTATCAAACATGAAACAAAACGGGATTTTTTGAATAAAGTGACCATAAATAAGCTATGTTCCATTTGCCCGCCAAACCGAACCCTAATGTTTCAAGCACTGAAATTCAAAACAATTTCCTTTTAAGTGACCTGATTTAAAGATCAAGAAAAACGGAAATGTTAAAATCAAATGCTTCTTTCACGTGCTCGATTAACGTCAGTTGCATTCTCTTAGCTAGTGCTTTTTTACCCGAAATGCTATTTCCGAGGCTCTTCTAGCAAACATCAAGTTCTTTGCTGTTTCTGGTTTATAGTAAGAACAAATTCTCTGCCAATTTTTATCGAAAGCCAATAGCGCATCCCTAATTTTGCGCTGCAGCAAATAGCAGAAAATTCCGACTAATTACAAACTAAATTTAGGCCATATAGATTTTGTTATCCAAAAGGAGCAACAAAGTTTTGACACCTGAGATCATCGTATCAAGAAAAACCCAACTAAGATTGCGGTGTAAAATGCGAAAAAACTGAAAACGGCCGAAAACATTGGTCCGCTTGCACCCAGTCGCAATATCTATAAACTAATGAAGATAAAAAACGGTTTTTCTTATCAAATCTAAATTATAAAATGTTTGTTCGTCTACAAGAAACGATAACGAAGAAAACTTATCTTTTTTCTAATTGAAATTGAAGAAACTCAAAACTAACTCAAAAATGTGTTTAACAATTCTCGTAGATTTTCCACGTGGCCAATTTTTCAACTACCTAAATAAATTCTTCTTGATTTTGTAGTCGAGGCAAGCTTTGGTTCACTTGTTTTCTAATACATTTCACAATGATGGGCAAAACGAGCATGAATAATGTAAACTTTGTCAGCAATTACAAGTCCTGTTCACTAATCCATAGAGTTATACCGACAAAAATAGGTAAGCAACCTAATACGCTATCCAACGTCACTTCAAAACATATAACTAATTCCAGACTAGCAGATTAGCCAAAAACTGGCAAAATAAGGCTCAAATTTAAAGAATAATCGCAGTCGGTTGAGTTAAAAAACTGACTACTAAGCGCCTCCCTTCTCTATATCGACGAAACAAATTAACATACCACATGTTCTGCCGTACTCTTATTAAGCCTATCGAGGCTTTCATATATATTTCAAAGATTATCTCTTTCGACTGAAGTCACAATAGCACTTTGAACGCATGCGCTGAGTGGTAGTTAGCGCACATTGTTGGTTCGACTTTAGCCACATGGATACGGTATGCAAGCGGTCAATGCCATCTTAACTTCTCAAAGTTTAAAGAGGGGATAAATTGAAATCATTTGTTCACTGGTTCTAATTGTGCCGAAATATTCGCGGAATATTCGTGTTGCGGGGGATGGGGTGTTTTTTTTTCCAGACAAACTTCCCACGCCCATTTTAGCAAATGAATTTGAACTAGCAAGCCTGTTTTCATCAGTCAATTTGCAAAAAAAAGATTTGCTCTGAGCTATTTTTTCAAGCAATAAAACTTTGAACAACTTCAGGTTCATGAAACGTAATTCCATATCGTAAAACGCTTGGCAAATTTTTAGGTAATTTGAGGCAAACTATTCATTCAAGCAATGATTATTTCTAATGACTCAAACCTAATTCAGCTAAATCGGTTTGCAAAAATGTTCTAGAAGCCATTCAAGTGTAAAAACTGAAATTTTTTATAAGAAAGATACGCAAAAACGCGCAATGCGACAACTCGCAATAAAGACAACCCGCATTAGAAGACAACTCGCAATATACTCATCGCTGCAGTCGCGCCAACGTGTCGCGAGCTTGCCAACAGAGGGTAGGACTTTATACGAAAGTTACAGCCGGTTATCGCCCCGAAGAGCGCCCACCGGTGACCTTAAACCGAGAATATGAAGCTTCAAAAACTTGCGAGTTGTCGCTTTCCTTAAACTTTGCGAGTTGTCTTTTTGTTGTGAGTTGTCTTTTTTTGCAAGTTGTCGCGGTACCGCAAAAACGAAAACTTTGAAACAATAGTGTTTTTTCATAGCTTAAGCCGATGTCCTAAAAACATTTTATAAGCCGTCCACCATTCAAGCATGGAAACTTTTGATTGTTTTCTGAAACTGCATTATAGTATGAATCGTGTCGCAAAAAAAGTGATAGCTTTCAAAGCAAGCTATAGAAGCGATGATCTTCGAAACTATTGAAGCTAATGGATAGAGTAAATCGGTTCATCAAATGTCGTGAGGCATGTTAGTCGAGACATTAAACTTCAAAAACTATTAGTAATTTCATTGCGAGAATCGTTTTGCAAACTTTCAGGTACTTCAAAGCAAGCTATTCATTCAAGCAATAAATCTTTTGAAATAATTCAAACGTTTTCAGATTAAACAGGTTTGTAAAACTTTTCTAGACAAGCCATTCAAGTGATAAAACTTAAAATTCTTCGGAGCTATTTCCTACAGTGAATCGGATAGAAACAAAGTAAAAAAAACTGCTATGCAAGACATTCAAAAGATGAAAACTTTGAAAATTTCGTGTGTGTAATACCTTACAACGATTGGCCAAAAATATATAAGTCTGCCATTCAGTGGTGTTTGTTTATAGCGTGAATAGTATAGCAAAAAATGCTAATTTTCAATGCAAGATATTCAAGCATTGAAACTTTCAACCTTTTCAACCTTCAAAAAACGAATCGGCTGGCGCGCTGTTCAAACTTTTCTAAGCAAGCTAGTCGAGCACTAAACGTTTTCAAACTTAAAACAGCCAACTGACAGTTGGAAAAGAGTAATGAGCGCAATGAAACTTTTGAATTTCGATCTTCAACTTTTGATCTTCAACTTTTGATTTGTGATCTTCAACTTTTGAACTTAAAGCTCTTTGAATTTGTAGATCAATTTATGATGGACACTTTTTTAAAATTTTTTAAACTTTTTTTTTATTTCTCATTTTCGAAATTAGAAGTCGATCACGTTTTTCGTGACTTTTACATTTTTGATTATTGCTGCTCGATAGGGGACTTTACCTTCCTTTCAACAATGGAAATGCACTGAACTTAAAAAGAAATCACAAGTCATACCGCGAAAACTTGAGCGTGAACAAATTTTAAGACTTTTAATGAAAAAAAAAATCAGCAAGACCTATCTAGAGTCGTCACTACGTTCATTACTCTTAAAAATGATCAAATAATTTTGAAAATTTCCAAGTTGTTAGCGTTGTTTAAAATGATTATCGAAAAATATGCGTTTTTTTTAAGATATCGACTGAGCGATGAAAATGAAACAATTTGGAACTTTTTCGAAGCAAGCTACCAAACAATAACACTTTGATGAAATCCAGGTTGTGCAATTAGTTTGAATCTAATCGCAAGATTTCAAACCTTTTCAGTTAATCTTTTCAGCAATAAAATTCGAATCGTTTTTGATTGTTTTCATAGCTTGAATCGAATCCGGAAAAGATCAAGCGCCTGCTTAAATAAGCCACTACTCCAGCCAAAATCACGTATCCTCGGTCGCACTTATGAAGTGAAGACAAACTAAACTGATTATGTTTTTCTTTTTTAAGTATTCAGAATTTAAGATTTGTCAACTCGTCCTAGTCTTTTAAACTACGAGCTACTGCAAGGCCGAGCTTTGGCATTACAATAGCAATCGTAAACAACACCCCGTTAGCATGCAAAAACGGGTACAAAAATTTGAACAAGACTGCTTTGAGTTTTTCCAAGTTTTAAGGTTGTATGAAAGATTCATAAGCAAGCTCATATCTTCTATACTATAAACTATCGGAAAGAAGAGTTTTCGCATTGAAAACACAAACCCAATCACAATCCATGCGGAAACAAAAATTTGAATCTCATTTTTTTGGAACTTTACTCTAAACTTTGAGAACTTTTCTTATTCATATAATTCTCCATATCTCCTAAGCTACGAGCTTCTGGAAGGCAAAATTATAACAAAAGCATGACAATCCTATACAACACTTGTGTTAGCATGCTTTTACTGGTAAAAGAATTTTTTTAAATTTTTTTTTCAGTTTTAGGACTTTTTAAAAGATTCATAAACAAGCCCATATCTTCGACTTAGAAGTTTTGGAAGAGCAAAATTTAGCATTAAAACCGCAGCGCTAAACTATCCTTCCATGAGCATGCCAATACTTGAAGAAAACTTCTTTGAATTTTTCTCTAAATTTCCAGAACTTTTTATGAAAAAATTCCTGCAACGTTTTGAAGGTGAGCTTCAATTATTGAGTTTCTATTATTCTTATTAGATCGCATACTTCGACTTTGAGCTTCTGGATGGAGCAGTTAAATTATTGGGATAGCAACCCTAAATTACACTGGCTTTAGCAAGCAAGTACGGGAACAAAGTTTGAACTTAAGTTTAAATTTATCCAGACTTTGGATTGAAAAGGACTTCTAGAATATTATGCTTATTTTGTCGCTTTTTTCCCTGCGCTGCCCAGCATTGCCTCGCGCCACCTTTCTCTGCGCTGTCCTGATTCTCCTTGCTCTGCCTTGCGCTGCCATGCTTTGCATCGACCTGCTGCTTGACGCTGCCCTGCTGCTTGCCTTAAGCTGCCTCCCCTTGCCTTACCCTAACCAGTCCCTCTTGCTCTGCCTTACGCTGCCCTGACTTGCCCCTCCGGTGCAATTTTCTTACGTTTTTTTAAATTTTTTTCGTTGAAACAACGACAGATGCAATATAAGGCCATTAAGCCGATGAAATATAGTTCGAAACCAATTCAGGCGAAACAAAAAAGCTAAAAAAACTTGAATTAGATTTTCTATTAAGATTTTAGCAGAATGTGCAATCCAGATGTGAGTTTAAAAACTACAATCCACTTTAAACGACTGAAAGTTAGGTCACTAAGTCAATAAAATATTGATTTTATGTTATCGCAAAAAATTATGGCCTTGAGGCTCTTTGATTTTCAAATACAAAATATGATAGACACCAATTTGATTGAAATAACCCTAAAAAAAATAGCCACTGCCAGTTGGAAAAGTGTGATGAACGCAAGAAACTAAAAAAAAAACAGGCTTGTTTTTTCAAAATCTTCAACTTTTGATTTTCAAAGGAAAAAATAGATAACCTTAAAGCTCTTTGAATTTGTAGAACAATTTATGATGGACACGCTTTTGTTTAATTGAACCCGATTTGAGAAAACTAGATCAATAGGTAAAACTTTTATTTCGCTGGGAAATCTGATCATTATTTTCCATTTTCGAAATTAGAATTCGATCACGTTTTTCGTGACTTTTACATTTTTGATTATTGCTGCTCGATAGGGGACTTTACCTTCCTTTCAACAATGGAAATGCACTGAACTTAAAAAGAAATCACAAGTCATACCGCGAAAACTTGAGCGTGAACAAATTTTAAGACTTTTAATGAAAAAAAAATCAGCAAGACCTATCTAGAGTCGTCACTACGTTCATTACTCTTAAAAATGATCAAATAATTTTGAAAATTTCCAAGTTGTTAGCGTTGTTTAAAATGATTATCGAAAAATATGCGTTTTTTTAAGATATCGACTGAGCGATGAAAATGAAACAATTTGGAACTTTTTCGAAGCAAGCTACCAAACAATAACACTTTGATGAAATCCAGGTTGTGCAATTAGTTTGAATCTAATCGCAAGATTTCAAACCTTTTCAGTTAATCTTTTCAGCAATAAAATTCGAATCGTTTTTGATTGTTTTCATAGCTTGAATCGAATCCGGAAAAGATCAAGCGCCTGCTTAAATAAGCCACTACTCCAGCCAAAATCATGTATCCTCGGTCGCACTTATGAAGTGAAGACAAACTAAACTGATTATGTTTTTCTTTTTTAAGTATTCAGAATTTAAGATTTGTCAACTCGTCCTAGTCTTTTAAACTACGAGCTACTGCAAGGCCGAGCTTTGGCATTACAATAGCAATCGTAAACAACACCCCGTTAGCATGCAAAAACGGGTACAAAAATTTGAACAAGACTGCTTTGAGTTTTTCCAAGTTTTAAGGTTGTATGAAAGATTCATAAGCAAGCTCATATCTTCTATACTATAAACTATCGGAAAGAAGAGTTTTCGCATTGAAAACACAAACCCAATCACAATCCGTGCGGAAACAAAAATTTGAATCTCATTTTTTTTGGAACTTTACTCTAAACTTTGAGAACTTTTCTTATTCATATAATTCTCCATATCTCCTAAGCTACGAGCTTCTGGAAGGCAAAATTATAACAAAAGCATGACAATCCTATACAACACTTGTGTTAGCATGCTTTTACTGGTAAAAGAATTTTTTTAAATTTTTTTTTCAGTTTTAGGACTTTTTAAAAGATTCATAAACAAGCCCATATCTTCGACTTAGAAGTTTTGGAAGAGCAAAATTTAGCATTAAAACCGCAGCGCTAAACTATCCTTCCATGAGCATGCCAATACTTGAAGAAAACTTCTTTGAATTTTTCTCTAAATTTCCAGAACTTTTTATGAAAAAATTCCTGCAACGTTTTGAAGGTGAGCTTCAATTATTGAGTTTCTATTATTCTTATTAGATCGCATACTTCGACTTTGAGCTTCTGGATGGAGCAGTTAAATTATTGGGATAGCAACCCTAAATTACACTGGCTTTAGCAAGCAAGTACGGGAACAAAGTTTGAACTTAAGTTTAAATTTATCCAGACTTTGGATTGAAAAGGACTTCTAGAATATTATGCTTATTTTGTCGCTTTTTTCCCTGCGCTGCCCAGCATTGCCTCGCGCCACCTTTCTCTGCGCTGTCCTGATTCTCCTTGCTCTGCCTTGCGCTGCCATGCTTTGCATCGACCTGCTGCTTGACGCTGCCCTGCTGCTTGCCTTAAGCTGCCTCCCCTTGCCTTACCCTAACCAGTCCCTCTTGCTCTGCCTTACGCTGCCCTGACTTGCCCCTCCGGTGCAATTTTCTTACGTTTTTTTAAATTTTTTTCGTTGAAACAACGACAGATGCAATATAAGGCCATTAAGCCGATGAAATATAGTTCGAAACCAATTCAGGCGAAACAAAAAAGCTAAAAAAACTTGAATTAGATTTTCTATTAAGATTTTAGCAGAATGTGCAATCCAGATGTGAGTTTAAAAACTACAATCCACTTTAAACGACTGAAAGTTAGGTCACTAAGTCAATAAAATATTGATTTTATGTTATCGCAAAAAATTATGGCCTTGAGGCTCTTTGATTTTCAAATACAAAATATGATAGACACCAATTTGATTGAAATAACCCTAAAAAAAATAGCCACTGCCAGTTGGAAAAGTGTGATGAACGCAAGAAACTAAAAAAAAAACAGGCTTGTTTTTTCAAAATCTTCAACTTTTGATTTTCAAAGGAAAAAATAGATAACCTTAAAGCTCTTTGAATTTGTAGAACAATTTATGATGGACACGCTTTTGTTTAATTGAACCCGATTTGAGAAAACTAGATCAATAGGTAAAACTTTTATTTCGCTGGGAAATCTGATCATTATTTTCCATTTTCGAAATTAGAATTCGATCACGTTTTTCGTGATCTTTGCAATTTTGCTGTTTGATACTGGAGTTTGTCTTCCTTTTAACATAAGAAAAGTAAGGAACTTAAAAAGACAAATCACAAGTCAAACCGCGAAAAATTGAGCGTGAACAAAGTTAAAGACTTTTCCAGAAAAAAATCACACCGCAAATCTTACGAAAAAAAACTGCTCAGCCAAATTAAGCACCCTCACTTCGTTTATCGACTCTCAAAAACATAGCCAACTGTCTGTTTCAATGCGACAAAACGGATCTCAATTTAATCTCATGCTCTGCAGTATAAAGTCCAAGAAAATACCCAAATTACTGTTCAATTTCTCTTGTTTCTGCTCTTAGTGGAACCTCCGATATTTTTTCCTTTTTTAAGTGCCTTGAAAACTGAAAACTCAAGTTTCAATGAAGTTCAGCAGCCTTTGACCCGAGAAATAAAGCTATACTTATACAACCTAGATCCTTATTTCGCAGAAGTTCTCAAAATTTTGACATCTCCAAACTTGTCCATTAACAATCAAAGGCAATAAAAATAGCAAAAATTTGAAACTGTTTTCAACATTTGACATCTTCGAGCTTCAAAGTGCAACAAAAAACTTAGAATTGCTACTGGCGAAAATAGGCTTTGTGCATGCGCGAAAAAAAATAGCAAAAAAGTTATTGCAGAAAAAACTTCTTTTCGAAAAAAAACTAGATTTTCAGCAAATGCCAGGATTGAAACCAAAGCCTCGAATAGCACTTAACTGCCTGAATTAAAAACGGTGCGATTTTCTTACGTTTTTTCAATTTTTTTCGTAGAAACAACGATACGCAGGTAAGTTATGCAGGGGAGTAAAAATTATGCAGTGGAGTAACCGATTATGCAAAAAAAAACTGCAACCAGTTCTTCCGATAGAACCCTTCATCTCAGATGTCGTTTGAGAAAGAGGACTATGAAAAAAATGGGCGAAAAATTCCGTGAAAATGAACAATCTATTGCCGTAGAGAGTGGAAGAAATGTAATTAGATACGAGAAGAATATTTAAGCACTCGTTGCTGTTTTCTTTTCGTTCAATTTGTGAAAATCGGCAGGGTAGTTTTTGAGAAAAGTGAAAAAATCTAAATTTTAAAGCGTCTCGAAAAAATAGATAATAAAAACCCAATCAACGTTTCATAATGCCTGTTTTTATCAAACAGGAACTTTTTTGTCTAGTTGAGTAATTATTAGTACCAATAAGCTTGCCCCAATTCTATTTGTATGAATTATTTGAGCACTTTGAAATAGAGAACATAATTTGAACACAGAGGCGAAGCTGAGCTTCGCACCACTTGCGATACAACAAATATACAAGGCAATAGAATGTGAATTTAGCATCGTAAAAAATTACCAAGCGGTAAAAAAAGCCGAAAATACCTCACCAGAAACCCTTTAAGCCGAAAAAATCAATGAGACGTAAGAATTATTAGAAGTTTAAAAGTTGCCCTCGCCCTCATTACACACAAACAAAAAACTTTAATTAACCGCCAAATGAAATAATATGAAGCCACTAAGCCGATATAATAAAGGCTTAAACCAATTAAGACAAAATTTTAAAAAAAAAAAGGCGAAAAAAATTTTAAAATGCAGGACTAATAAAAAATGATCAAGTCCCCCTCGACCTCAAAATACACAAGCACACACAAACTTTTTTCGCTGCTCGACAGACTCAATATAAATCCATTAAGCCGATGAAATATAGGTCGAAACCAAGTCAGGCGGAAAAAAAACAAAAATACCGAAAAAACTTGAACTAGATTTTCTATTAAGATTTTAGCGAAATGTGCGATGCAGATGTGAGTTTTAAAACTACGTTCCTTTTTAAACGACTGATAGTTAGGTCACTGAGTCGATAAAAAATTAGCCGAAATCATTTGTACAGAAAAATATTAAGAGAAAACTAACAGAAAAATATTAAGAGAAAACTTACAAAAAAATATGCATGTCAAGAAATTAAAACACTAAGAGCAATTACAATGAAAATTGCGCATATCAAGCAAAAATTTTACAATGAGGCAACTAGACCGACAAAACATAAGCAGACAAATAAAAAAAACCGACAATTTGTTTTGAAACGGAAAATTTCCCGTTTGAAAAAAAACAGGTCCCGGTCAGATTCGAACCAGGCGGATTTGTTACCTCCAGGGTGGACCGGAAACGCTAAGAATTTGAAGGGCGCCGGGAACACTCAGGGTGAGTCCAGAAGTACTCTAGAGATGAGTCTTGTAGACGAAGTCGTTAACTGGAAAAAAAGGCTTGCTCCATAATGCTTCCACAGAGGCGAAGCTGCGCTACGCAAACACTAGCGAGAAAACGTCAAAAAAAAGCTCTACAAAATACAAAAAAAATGAAACAAGCCTCGAATTAGTAAAACTTTGTATGAGTCGGATTCGAACCTGCGACCTCGAGAATAATAGTCTCACACCTCGAGTGTAATAGTACCAAAATGCTGTAGATCTGGGAAAACTGCATCAGAGAACTTGATTAGAAATTGGTGAACACAGGATCAATGTGTTATTTATTTTTCCCGCCATGTGATTTTTCCCGCCATTTGCACTTTTGCCATTGAGGAATGGAATTTGCCTTCCATTTAGCAAAATAATAAAGATGAATTTTAAAAAATCAAGAGGCAACCCGTAAAAAAAATTGAACAGCTTTGACGAATTTCTGAAAGAAGCTACATGATCTAATTAAGTGTCTTTACTTTATTAATTTACACTTCAGAATATTTCTCAACAAAACAAAAAGTGCGAAAAGACATGGTATTAAAAAGTCGTGACTAACCATTACACTGAGAATGTCGTGACCTTGGTCCTCCTTGTCACTGTGGATACCTCCTGTCGAACTAGACATACTCGACACTGATACTCGTTTCTCATACTTTTCCACGAATGGTCCCGCAGAGTGCTGTCGCATCATACTAGGCGGAGGAGGTCCTTGATTAGACGAAGTGGATATTGCGTAGTTGCTGTAATTGCTATCAAATGAAGCTGAGTGTCCGCTACTCGATACGCCAGCTGTGTTCATATAAAGGTGGGAACTAGAGGCCGTCGATGAAGACGATAGCGGGCCGGCGGCTGGGAGCTGAGATGCCGAATAGTTGAAGGAGTTGCTATTACTGTTATGACTCGTGAGAACAGGACTAAGCTCTATATACTCATTCGAAAGCATGCTCGGTTCTCGCTCGTCACCAGTACTTGCTTGGGAGTCCCTGTAACAAATGCACAACATATCAAAACAACCTATATGCAAAATAAAACGGTTGAAGGCCATAAACTGCTTCCTACAAACTTTGTTTATAACGCAAAAATGAACTACAGCCGTTCTTTGCCCTGCCTAAAAACAGAAAGTATAGCCGCAAAACAAATAAAATAGCCAAGTGACAGTTGGAAAAGAGCAATGAACGCAAGTAAACAGACAAAAAACGCTGGATTTTTGAAAAAACCTCAACTTTTGAATTTCAAAGAAAAAAAATAGAAGCCCTTTGAAATCTTTGAATTCGAGAACAATTTATGATTGGGGCGTTTTCGATAACATTAACTCAACTGGAGAAAACTGGATCCATAGATTAAGTTTTTATTCCGCAGGAAATCTAATTAAAGCCCGCTTTCAAAAGTAGAAATTGTTCGTTTTTTCGCGCCATTTCCACGTTCGTATCTGGAGAGTGCTATTAATTTAACTTTCAGCAGATTAATTTCAATTGAATTTAAAAAGTGCATATAAACCTAAGTACATTCATAAATGTATTAATATGTATGACTACACATTGAGCTCTTTCAGCAATTTATGATTGGAGCTTTTTTGATAACATTAACCCAACTTGAGAAAACTGGATCAATAGGTGAAGTTTTATTCAGCTTGAAATCTAAAAACTAAATGCCACTTTCGAAACTAGAAATTATTCTTGTTTTTTGCGCCATTTCACGTTCGTATATGGAGAGCGCTATTTACGTTACTTTCGGCAGATGAATTTCGGCTACATGTAATCATGAATGCATTACTGTGTATGAATGCACATCTGTAGTTATTAGAGCATTTTAAAAACTTTTTCCTGAAAACAAAAAAAATGACCATGACCAATATAAGAGTCTTCACTACGTTCATTACTCTTAATAACAGCGCAATCATTACCTGCTGATTTTGGAATCTCTATTAGAGTGTTGCAGACTACTCTGCGAAGCCAATGGGGATCCGAGGTCGGATGAGGCGATAGTGGATCCAGAGATGGATCTCAACTGGGACGACATGGATCCAGTGGGAGTGCTGGCACTGTTCTGCTGCTGAGCAGCCAAATTCACTGAGCGTCTAGTTGCTCCTGCTGCAGCTGAAGTCACGTCCAGATTCTTTTCCAGGTACAGTTCTGGTCTCTTGGCACTCCTCAGAGCCACTAGCCAGTCATTTTTGATATCCTCAGTGGGAGCCTTAAATGCAAACTCGATGCAATGTGCTGCAATACTCAATCTGACTTCAAGTTTAAACAAAACATTACGTTTTCCAACTCCGAACTGCAAAGATAAATCTCCTCCTTTCAAATCAAACACACCAATCAAAGGAACTTTATGTCTTTATGATTGTGAGAACGACTTACCCTGAGCACATATTTGTTGCTATCATTGTAGGGTCTGGAGAAGTAGAGTCCGAACTTTCTCTCAATGTCTACGTGGTCTGTGATGCTGAAGTCTGCACTTCGCACGTCGAACTTATTCTTGTAGAGGTACTTCTTCTGTCCATTGGCGTCTTTAACCACCTTAGCAAAGATGATGAAGTCTTCGAAGAGGAACACATGTCGCTCTCTGCCCTTCTTGATGAGTTGTCTGGGCTCCCACATTTGGAAAGTGTCCTGAAGGATCAGGTCTCCCTGCGAATCCAAGTTAAGCTAAAACAGAAAAAAAAAACTATTGCAATATGCATTCAAGAAACATAGCCAAAAGACAGTTGGAAAATGTCGATAAACAGTAGGATAACAAAAAACATTAACGACAGACAAATGAAAAAGAGTCAATGAACGCAAGGAACAGAAAAAACTGAGTTGATTTTTAAAGAAAGCTGCAACTTTCGAACCTCAAAGATAAAAACATAGCCAACACTGACTTGTTTTTCGAAAAAATTTCAACTTACGAATTTCAAAGAATAAAATAGATGCGCTAAAAGCTCTTTGAATTTATACAACAATTTACGACCGGCACTTTTTCGATAAAAATAAATCCAATTTAAGAAAAACAAGTA
The DNA here is from genome assembly GCF_963678635.1 of Symsagittifera roscoffensis. Classification (NCBI taxonomy): domain Eukaryota; kingdom Metazoa; phylum Xenacoelomorpha; order Acoela; family Convolutidae; genus Symsagittifera; species Symsagittifera roscoffensis. The sequence goes on along the minus strand of NC_087063.1, from coordinate 32,663,647 downwards.
TAATTTACATTTCGCTGAGGATCAATAAGTAAAATTTTTATTTGGCTGAGAAATCTGAAAACTAAATTACACTTTCGAAACTAGAAGTCGATCACGCTTTTCAATACCTTTACATTTTAGCTGTTCCTTAAAAAGGAAAAGAACTGAACTTAAAAAATTTAAAAAACAAACCGCTAAAAGTAAATTTGAGCCTGACCAAATTTTTAGACTTTTCCTATGTTCATCGACTCAAAAACTTCCCAGCACATAAATCTTATTCCGCAGTAAAATCTTGGAAAAAAAATCCCTTTTGAACCTGACAGATAATCCCATTTTTTGCGCCAATTACACATTTGTAATTGAATAGGGTAGTTCTCCTTCCATGTAGCAAAAAAAAATCCGAATGAAAAAAAAATGAAAGGCAAACCGCGAGAAGCAACTTTGAGCATCTTATTTTGCAATGGACTTTTTCTTGAAAAAAAAATACTAACAAAATTTCACACAGAGGCGAAGCTGCGCTCCGCAAACACTTGCGAGAACACGACCAAAAAGCAGCTCTAAAAAGTGACATCAGAAAAAGTAGAAATAAGGCTCGAATTTGAAAACTCGAGGCTTGGCAAAAACTCGATTTAACAAAAATCTGCGACCTAGCAAAATTGAGTCTCACTTACTAACCATTCAGCCACGGATGCTTAAAATACCCAAAAACTAGCCATTAATAATGCAGCTACATATGCTAATAAACTGCCAATTCGATATAGCAAAAGTAGCATCAAAGACAAAAAGATACAATTTTGCATGTAAAAAATCGCAAATCATAAAGCCATATTATGTATAAAATATGCATTTCAAAAAATTGCGAGATATATTGAGTTAGAAAGTTTCTGAAATCGAGATTTTTTTATTGTTGTTGTTTGAAGCAAATAGATTTCTTCGGTTCACTTGAATTAAAAATTCATCAACCGTGTAAAAATATTACTATTCGAATGTCAAAGCACATGTTATCAAGAAGCTGTAAAAGTGCAAGTAGAGGCCAGCTAAAGCTGGAAATACCTGTTGGATAATTTTTGAAATTTTTGTGTTGATCCGGAAGGACAAGGCTAATTTCAAAAACGGCCCTATAGCAAAGAAAAGAAAAGTAAATCCCAAGATAATGACTTCAAAATCTGTTAATTTCATCAATTAATTCAGTTTTCTTAAAAACTGAAGTGATTACAAGAGCTTTTTAGGTTAAAAGATGCTTAAAACGTTGCTTATTAAATTCGGGAGGGTAGTTTTTGAGAAGTCAAAAATTTTCAAAACACAGTCAAAATTCGACTTTTCTGAGGGTCATAACTTTTTGTGTAAAAGAAATTTGGCCTAACCGCAAATGCAAGAAAGCTTCTTCCAACCCATTTTACCTGTTGAAAACAAAACCTCAGATTTGAGGGGTAATTTTCGAGAAAAATCAAGTTTCAAAAAACGGTAAAAAAATCGTAAATTTGACTTTACTGAGGGCCATAACTTTTTGTGTGAAAAAATAGGGATAGCTCTATCCGTGAAAAACTGCTCTATCCGTTGAACCCAAAATCTAAGATTTGGACGGGTAGTTTTCGAGAAAATGCAAAAAATACAAAAATTTGGGTCAAAAATTCCCCCCCCTCACTTTTTCGAAGGCTGTAGAAAGTGGGGTAAGGTAAAAAAAGAGACTAGGGGAGTATGCAGGCACACAGGAGAGTGCGCGGATTTACCATTGGTACCACTCTTTTGAAAATCGGTGAATTAATTTTTGAGAAAAACGAAAATTTTCCAAAGCGTCTCAAAAAAAAAGAAAAAACCCGGTCCCAATAACATTTTCATAATACGTGTTTTTATCAAATAGGAACAAAATATCAAAATACCTTATTGCCAATTCGATGCAGCAAATTCGACGCAGCAAATATTGCTGCTTTAAGTGGCAACACTAACTGCAACTTAGTCGCAACAATATTTGCGACTACGTTCATTACTCTTAAACATTTTTCGATTTCATTTTTAGTATACGTGATCATATAAGAAGCGATGTTGCAGCGAGTTGAAATGCCTTCTGCAGCAACTTTTTCGAGTATTAGAAATTAGTGTTGTACACTTTGGATATTTTCAGACAGAGGCAAAGCTGAGCTTCAGACCAATTGCTAGACAAAACAAAAAACAGGAAAAAATCGAAAATGTCAAAAAAATATATCTATTAAAATGAATTATTAAGTCACGTCGCACTCACCTTCAAAACACAAACACATGTAACTTTTTTGCTGAAAATAACTAAGGTCGGTAAGTCAAACCAATATAGCCGAAAGCTATTGAGCCGGAAAAAAGAAAAATAAAAAAGCCGGATAAATTTATGACAAATAAAAAGTTTTTAAAACTCCCTCGCTCTCAAAACTTATAAACACACATTAAAAAAATTTCGCTTGTCAAACGACGCAATATGAGGCACTCCAGCCAATTTTATATAGGCCGGTAACCTATCAAGCGGAAACAAATAGGAACAAAAAAAGTGGAACAAAATTGTTGTCATGAAAAACAGTAAATTCTATTAAGGTTTTTAGCAATTTGTGCAATCCACAGAGGACCATGAAATTTTTAAAACTACTCAAAAAGAAAATTTGGGCAAAATACAGTTTTTAAGCAAAGAAAAATAAGAACAAAAGAAAACACACATGTCGAGGTTAGTAAAATTACCAATAGCAGAAAAAATCTGAACACTAAAATCAACTACAACTTTTTTTACGTATTGGCTTCGCACCAGCGACCTCGAGAATTGCAATCTTACACCATGCCCTCTCGACCACGAACGTTTAACAATCGACAAACACTAGTCACAGATAAAGCTGCTACATACGCCAATAGATTGCCAATGCGAAGCAGCAAAAGTGGCACCAAAAACAAATAGTCACAATTTTGCAGGAAATAATTTGGAATATAACAAACTGAAGGCATCCACACTAGCTTTCCATGTAGCAAATTGGAAAGCATAAAATCACATCATGTATAAATAATGCATTTCAAAAATTTGGTACCTATCAAGCGGAAACAAATAGGAACAAAAAAAAGCGGAACAAACTTGTTGTCATGAAAAACATTAAATTCTATTAAGGTTTTTCGCAACTTGTGCAATCCACAGAGGACCATAAAATTTTTAAAACTACTCAAAAAAAATTTGGGCAGAATACAGTTTTTAAGCAAAGAAAAACAAGAACAAAAGAAAACACACATGTCGAGGTTAGTAAAATTACCAATAGCAGAAAAAATCTGAACACTAAAATCAACTACAACTTTTTTTACGCATTGGCTTCAAACCAGCGACCTCGAGAATTGCAATCTCACACCATGCCGTCTCGACCACGAATGTTTAACAATCGACAAACACTAGTCACAAATAAAGCTGCTACATATGCCAATAGATTGCCAATGCGAAGCAGCAAAAGTGGCACCAAAAACAAATAGTCACAATTTTGCAGGAAATAATTTGGAATATAACAAACTGAAGGCATCCACACTAGCTTTCCATGTAACAAATTGGAAAGCATAAAATCACATCATGTATAAATAATGCATTTCAAAAATTTGGTACCTATCAAGCGGAAACAAATAGGAACAAAAAAAAGCGGAACAAAATTGTTGTCATGAAAAACATTAAATTATATTAAGGTTTTTCGCAACTTGTGCAATCCACAGAGGACCATAAAATTTTTAAAACTACTCAAATAAAATTTGGGCAGAATACAGTTTTTAAGCAAAGAAAAACAAGAACAAAAGAAAACACACATGTCGAGGTTAGTAAAATTACAAATAGCAGAAAACTGAGCACTAAAATCAACTACAACTTTTTTTACGCATTGGCTTCAAACCAGCGACCTCGAGAATTGCAATCTCACACCATGCCGTCTCGACCACGAATGTTTAACAATCGACAAACACTAGTCACAAATAAAGCTGCTACATATGCCAATAGATTGCCAATGCGAAGCAGCAAAAGTGGCACCAAAAACAAATAGTCACAATTTTGCAGGAAATAATTTGGAATATCACAAACTGAAGGCATCCACACTAGCTTTCCATGTAACAAATTGGAAAGCATAAAATCACATCATGTATAAATAATGCATTTCAAAAATTTGGTACCTATCAAGCGGAAACAAATAGGAACAAAAAAAAGCGGAACAAAATTGTTGTCATGAAAAACATTAAATTCTATTAAGGTTTTTCGCAACTTGTGCAATCCACAGAGGACCATAAAATTTTTCAAACTACTCAAAAAAAATTTGGGCAGAATACAGTTTTTAAGCAAAGAAAAACAAGAACAAAAGAAAACACACATGTCGAGGTTAGTAAAATTACCAATAGCAGAAAAAATCTGAACACTAAAATCAACTACAACTTTTTTTACGTATTGGCTTCGCACCAGCGACCTCGAGAATTGCAATCTTACACCATGCCCTCTTGACCACGAACGTTTAACAATCGACAAACACTAGTCACAGATAAAGATGCTACATACGCCAATAGATTGCCAATGCGAAGCAGCAAAAGTGGCACCAAAAACAAATAGTCACAATTTTGCAGGAAATAATTTGGAATATAACAAACTGAAGGCATCCACACTAGCTTTCCATGTAACAAATTGGAAAGCATAAAATCACATCATGTATAAATAATGCATTTCAAAAATTTGGTACCTATCAAGCGGAAACAAATAGGAACAAAAAAAAGCGGAACAAAATTGTTGTCATGAAAAACATTAAATTCTATTAAGGTTTTTCGCAACTTGTGCAATCCACAGAGGACCATAAAATTTTTAAAACTACTCAAAAAAAATTTGGGCAGAATACAGTTTTTAAGCAAAGAAAAACAAGAACAAAAGAAAACACACATGTCGAGGTTAGTAAAATTACCAATAGCAGAAAAAATCTGAACACTAAAATCAACTACAACTTTTTTTACGTATTGGCTTCGCACCAGCGACCTCGAGAATTGCAATCTTACACCATGCCCTCTCGACCACGAACGTTTAACAATCGACAAACACTAGTCACAGATAAAGCTGCTACATACGCCAATAGATTGCCAATGCGAAGCAGCAAAAGTGGCACCAAAAACAAATAGTCACAATTCTGCAGGAAATAATTTGGAATATAACAAACTGAAGGCATCCACACTAGCTTTCCATGTAACAAATTGGAAAGCATAAAATCACATCATGTATAAATAATGCATTTCAAAAATTTGGTACCTATCAAGCGGAAACAAATAGGAACAAAAAAAAGCGGAACAAACTTGTTGTCATGAAAAACATTAAATTCTATTAAGGTTTTTCGCAACTTGTGCAATCCACAGAAAACCATAAAATTTTTAAAACTACTCAAAAAACATTTGGGCAGAATACAGTTTTTAAGCAAAGAAAAACAAGAACAAAAGAAAACACACATGTCGAGGTTAGTAAAATTACAAATAGCAGAAAAAAACTGAGCACTAAAATCAACTACAACTTTTTTTACGCATTGGCTTCAAACCAGCGACCTCGAGAATTGCAATCTCACACCATGCCGTCTCGACCACGAATGTTTAACAATCGACAAACACTAGTCACAAATAAAGCTGCTACATATGCCAATAGATTGCCAATGCGAAGCAGCAAAAGTGGCACCAAAAACAAATAGTCACAATTTTGCAGGAAATAATTTGGAATATAACAAACTGAAGGCATCCACACTAGCTTTCCATGTAACAAATTGGAAAGCATAAAATCACATCATGTATAAATAAGGCATTTCAAAAATTTGGTACCTATCAAGCGGAAACAAATAGGAACAAAAAAAAGCGGAACAAAATTGTTGTCATGAAAAACATTAAATTCTATTAAGGTTTTTCGCAACTTGTGCAATCCACAGAGGACCATAAAATTTTGAAAACTACTCAAAAAAAATTTGGGCAGAATACAGTTTTTAAGCAAAGAAAAACAAGAACAAAAGAAAACACACATGTCGAGGTTAGTAAAATTACAAATAGCAGAAAAAAACTGAGCACTAAAATCAACTACAACTTTTTTACGCATTGGCTTCAAACCAGCGACCTCGAGAATTGCAATCTCACACCATGCCGTCTCGACCACGAATGTTTAACAATCGAAAAACACTAGTCACAAATAAAGCTGCTACATATGCCAATAGATTGCCAATGCGAAGCAGCAAAAGTGGCACCAAAAACAAATAGTCACAATTTTGCAGGAAATAATTTGGAATATAACAAACTGAAGGCATCCACACTAGCTTTCCATGTAACAAATTGGAAAGCATAAAATCACATCATGTATAAATAATGCATTTCAAAAATTTGGTACCTATCAAGCGGAAACAAATAGGAACAAAAAAAAGCGGAACAAAATTGTTGTCATGAAAAACATTAAATTCTATTAAGGTTTTTCGCAACTTGTGCAATCCACAGAGGACCATAAAATTTTTAAAACTACTCAAAAAAAATTTGGGCAGAATACAGTTTTTAAGCAAAGAAAAACAAGAACAAAAGAAAACACACATGTCGAGGTTAGTAAAATTACAAATAGCAGAAAAAAACTGAGCACTAAAATCAACTACAACTTTTTTTACGCATTGCCTTCAAACCAGCGACCTCGAGAATTGCAATCTCACACCATGCCCTCTCGACCACGAATGTTTAACAATCGACAAACACTAGTCACAACTAAAGCTGCTACATATGCCAATAGATTGCCAATGCGAAGCAGCAAAAGTGGCACCAAAAACAAATAGTCACAATTTTGCAGGAAATAATTTGGAATATAACAAACTCAAGGCATCCACACTAGCTTTCCATGTAACAAATTGGAAAGCATAAAATCACATCATGTATAAATAATGCATTTCAAAAATTTGCGAGTTAGAAAATTTCTTTAACCGAGTTTTTATTTGGTTATAATGTTTGAAAAAATAGCTTTTTTCGGTTGATTTCATGAAATAAAAAACATCAACTGTGTTAATTTATTACTATTCATGCTTCAAAGCACATGCAATCAAAAAACTGTTAAGGTGCTTCTATCAAAAAGCTTCTAACCTATTGCGTCTTCGAGCATCAAACTTTCGAGGTTATCATTGGTCTTAATAAGAACAAGACTGGTAGCACCAAGCAGTTTTCTTTTTAAAAATCGAACAATCCGCATGAATTTGACTTCAAATTGGATAGTTTCCGATCACGAATAAGACTTTACGAATGAAATTACTTATTTCTTTAACTTTCAGAAAGCAAAATTGTATTCTGCTTGATGCATTTGGATAACACGGTACTACTTGCTGTTTTGTCTATAATTTGGAAAAGTCTTCTCTAGACAATTACCTAATTTGAACTATGAAAAAACTATGTAAATTTTCGAATAAAATTTTTTAAAAAAATCTTTCAAGTTCATATCATTAAAGCCAATAGATTTCAGCATGATCAAAATCAAAAGTTTTTTTAATGAATAGTTGCTTCGAATAACCGTTTAATCCCCTTCTTAGCTGTTCCATTAAATTATCCTGTATCCACTTCATTTGCTGCCATCAATTAAAAAATCAAGCTTATTAAATTACACGAGGCAAAGCGGAGCTCCGCAGCATTTGTGATTCAAAAAAGCCAGAAATCAGAATTACAGCGTAAATAATTTCTGTAAAAACAGGGACATTCTTAATTTGACAAGTATCGGTACGTCCTAGACATTCTTAAAAACAAGGATGCTCAAACAAAAAAACCAAAAAACTAAAAATCTAAGAAAAAATCAGTGAACATTCACTAGCACAGAACCTGATCACATTGAAAAAAATTCAATAATAGTAAAATTGCTCAAGTCTTCGAAAAAATTTTATGCGGCTAGGATCAAGCCGACAAATCACACAAACAAAAATCCGACAAAAACTCTTGTTAGGCGCAGATCTTTTTTTTAACAAAAAAACAGGTGCTATTCGGATTCGAACTAGGAATCGTTACCTTCTCACGCAAATGCGCTACATCTGCGCCAAATTTAAAAATGAACACCTTGATTTTAGTTTTATATGCACCAAGTTGTTAAATGATTTCGTTAAGCTAATAATTTACCTGAAAAAAGACTTCGTTCCCATTTCATAACTCATGCTCGAAAATAGGACGATTTGAGCAGTCATATTTCAAGGCTAGATTTGCAATGCCCTAGAGCACCCTCACAACACCCCATTCTAGAGCTGAGAATTAGCTCAACCAAACTTTTTTAAAGAAAAATCACGAGAACTGTCATATCTCGCAAGCTAAAAGGATTTCAGCAGGACTTTTTGATCAGATTTGCAAACCCTGGCAGAGCCCTGATAGCACCTCATCATAGGGTTTTTAACATCAAACTTTGTGAGCTGAACACTAAAAAACACGCTTAAGAGATCCCTATGTGAAAGATACTGATAGATATAGACAGATAGATCGATAGATAGAGATAAACAAGAATAGCCTGTTACTGTGCAAATACCACAGAATGTTCTGACCAGTCTTAGAAAAACAAAAAACTTTCTTCAATTTAGTGTCGTTTTTTCTGTGTGGTGTGATAAAAAAGATCTGAACGAAAAGACCTTAATTAGGCAAAATCGACAGTCATAGTCATATAACCGAAATATAAAACAGTTTTTAACACAGAGGCAAAGCTGCGCTTCGCAAACACAAGCGAGGAAAACGCAAAAAAGAGCTCTGAACAGGCAAAACAAAATGAAATCCGGAAAAAGGAAACATAGCCAACAGACAGTTGGAAAAGAGTAATGAACGCAAGAAAACAAAATAACACTGACTTCGTTTAAAAAATCTCTACTCTCGAATTTCAAGGAAAAAAAATAGATGCCCTTTATGCTCGTTCAATTTCTAAAACAATTAATGAATGGTGTTGTTTGATAGCATTATCCAACTTGCTGGATCAATAACTAAAATTTTTAGTCCGCTCGAAAATCTTAAAATTAAATTCCACTTTCGAAACAGAAATTCTTCACGTTTTTTGCGCCAATTTTACGTTCGTTTTTGGCGAGCGCTATTTAGGTAATTTTCAGCGGATGAAATTCAATTGAACTCAAAAAGTGCATATATACCTAAGTGCATTCATAAATGCATCAATATCTATGAATGCACATCTGTAGTTTTCAGAGCATTTCAAGACTTTCCTGAAAAAAATCACCAAGACCTATATATTCAATTCGATATTCCGTATCGCAAAAAGTAATTCAATATTCCTGATTTGAATCACCCACTTGTTGATTAGGATCCTCACGTTCTAACATTCAAGTCACGGTCACTTTGAGGTAAACTAGTGGCCCAAATAATGCTGGGTGCACCTGTTTTAATATTTTAAACTTTGATTGTACTGATGCCGAAATGCGTAACTTTCAAAAATGCACTTTACGCAAAACACTAGAAATTTCCCTAGTTGACTAGGGGATTAGCAGCTTATCTAGAGGGAAAAACTATTACTCACTCTTTCGACTGACTTCATTTTCTCAGAATTGACTGAGTAGTTTTCGAAAAAAAAAGTGAAAAAAGATTCCAAGAAACAATCAAATATTGTAAAATTTGACTTTTCCTCAATCCATTTACTTTTCTCTAATAAAGCATGGGTATGGCATTTTACGCAGGGAAGACTTCTATGCCATGCTTTTTAAATTGAACCCTTAATATCAGATTTAGCTAGTAGTTTTCGTGCTAAAAACGGTACAAATTTCAGAAAGTTTTAAAATTCTACAACGGTATAAATTTCAGAAATTGGATTTTGTGCGATGTCCATATGAGCTTTTCTGCAAAAAATAGAGTTTAACAGATTACACAGGGAAAATCTAAGCACCATGTTAATTTGCTTGAAATAACAAACTCAGAATCAGCTATTTAATTTAAAAAAAAAGTTTCCAAAAAAACGGTCAAAATTTCAAACATAGCCGCTTACACAGAAAAAAATTAAATTATTAGTTTTTTTCTATGGGTTTAACCCTTGATCTCCGATTTGGCAAGGTAGTTTTTGAGAAAACTCAAAAAGATTTAAGAATTAACAAATATGTCAAAAAATATACTTGTTTGAGGACATAACTTTTTTCTACCAAAATTGGGGAATAGCCGCCTGAAAAGAGGGATCCCCATGATTTCTTTTTTTGATTAAAACGTACATCTCAGATTTGCGCATTTAGTATTTGGGAAAATGAAAAGTAAAATAAAAAAATAGGTCAAAAATCCCCCTCCGAAACTTTCGAAGGCCGTAGAACGGAGAGAGACTAGCAAAGTATGCAGGCACTAAAAAGAGCCGCCAGTTTGTCCATTGGTGTCCTTTTTTTGAAAATCGGCTCAGTATTTTGAGCAAAAATTTTGAGAAAAATGTTTCCAATGCGTCGCAAAAATACAACAAAAAACACTAAATCTCATAAATTTTCACAATACCTGTTGTTTTCAACAAAACCCTACACTAGCCAAAAATAACGCCGCAACATATACTTTTAAACTGCCTATGCTTAAATATGCCGAAATATGATTAAATAGAAATATACAAAAGTGCCACCAATGAGCGTTTTTATTTGAATTTTTTTTTCGTAATAATACAGTACGCTTCGCTGGTGTAAAGACATATGACTAGAAAATGATATATAAATCGACCCAATCAATGAATTTTGTGGTCTTTGATTATGCGAGGAAAACAAAAAGAAACACTTAAACACACACGAATACAAAGTTCCTCCACATTTTTGAAATGGTCGGAACAAAAACATCTTTGTAAAACAAGAACGAGCTATCTTCTGGCATCATAAATTGAAGGCACTTCAACCTCAACTAACATCCAAGAAAAAGCTCATTCCTGCATTCGCCAAAGAATAAGGAGTACATCAGTTGCTATTGCCTTTCGATCGTTGTCATTAAACAGAATCAATATATTGTTTTAGAGCTACAAGTCAGATATATTACTTTTCATATAATAATGAAGCCGGCACACCTACCTCCTTTGGTACATTTTGAAGCAAAGAGAGGTGCATAGTGTCGTTTGCTTTCTGGGGCACATTGCGCATCAGCTCCAGAGCTTCCTTGATCTCGGATTGGAAGTCACAGCAGCTCAACAAGTCCTTCAGCAGCAGACCGTACTTGGTGATACGCTGCACTGGTTTGATCAGACACGACTGGATTTCGAGAGTCAGCTTGCAGCTCTCTTTAACAGTCTGGAAAAATTAAACAAAACAGATTTGTTAGTTTTACTTCTGACAATAAATAGTCATGAACAAACAGTGACTTCATTTCCTGTTTTATCAAAGGCTTTACTAAGTTTCCAGCCAGCGAAATTCACATCTAGGAATTATTGGCTAACATTTTCCTTCAAAAAATGCTTGTTTTCGGTGATGACAAAAACTCGCTTTTTTAATCAAGGAATTATTAAGCTCCGCAAGAATGGACCTTCACTAACCTCAAAAAACGCACTTGACTCCGGCATGAGGATGACCCTGTTTGAATCAGGCATGTTCTTACAATACTCCACATATAGATGCTTGAACTTGTTTGCGTTTCTCACAAATCCATGGCCAACATCCTCCGGCCTGCCTCTGTAGCCTTCCAATTCTTTCAAGAATATTCTAGAAAAAAATTATCAGTAAGGACTTTTTCAACCAATAAAAGGGCTCTTTTTCTTCACCCCACCTGCAAACTTTTCAAGTATTTTCAAGATCACACAACCTCAATGTTCAGCCAATTCTCCTTTCAATTTTCATTAGTCCAATAAAATATTTTTCCGAAACTAAGGGTTACATTCTTTTAAATTGACGAAAAAAATCGACACAGAGGCGAGAGGCGAAGCTGAGCTCGCACTACTTGCGATACAAACAGATCTATCAAAATGAGGGAAAATAGTTGTGAAAAAACATGCCCAACTAATAGAATGCAAAATGAGCATCGGAACAAAGTTAACACAGAGGCGAAGCCTCGCTTCGCAACACTTGAGAACGCGACAAAAAGCAGCTCTATAAAGTGCCAGAAGGAAAATTAGAAAAAAGCCTCGAATTAGTTTAAAAAAACGGCTTTGTCTGAGATTCGAACGTGCAACCTAGAGATTAAGAGTCTCATACACTAACCACTCAGCCACGGACGCTAAATAGGCAGCAAACACAAGCCACAAGTACAGAAGACAACAGATGCTATGCAATTTCCAATGCTACAGTGAATTTTCCAAATAAGCGAACACTTTTAATGAACACTTTTATTTATGGGTTAGAAAAAGAAGGTTCATAATAATATAATGAGCTGATCGCAAGTGTAACCAAGCGGTGTCAAAGTCTTAAATACCTGAGCAGATTTTTTTAATCAAAACTAATTCAAAACGATTAACCTCATCACTAACAGGCTTCCAAAAACTTTTTTTCGCACATCGAACGACGCAAAAAGAGATTAATAAGGCTATAGTAAACAGGTATATAAAACAAGCCAAGAAAACGAAAAAATGCAATTTCAACAGACCGAGTGGTAAAAACACAACCTACTTAAAAAGTGCAGAGAGGAGCGTAAAAATTGGTTCATTCAAAACAACCGAAACGTAGTTCATTAAGCCGATAAAAAATAGGCCGAAATAATTTGGGCCAAAAAAAAATTTTGAGCGAAACAAAAAAAATATGAAGCAAAGGTAAGTAAAGTTAAAAACAGTAGGAGTAAAAAAAAAACACTAAAAGCAACATTAAAAATGATGCGCGCAGCAAAAAAAAAGATAATTTCGAGATTTGGCAACTAAGCCGATAAAGGATAAGCTGAAAAATAATAGGCCGACAATTCTATTTGAAATAGAATTTCCCATTTGAAAAACAAACAGGTCCTGGTCAGATTCGAACCCAGAATCTTTGCCGTCCCTGGCATTTTTCCTCCAGGCTAAGTGGGCCGGTAACGCTGAAAAATTTAATACAGGCGAAGCTTCGTTTCGCAAAAACTAGCGAGAATACGACGAAAAGCAGTTCTATAAAGTGCAATAGGAAAAATTAGAAATAAGCCTCGTACTAGCTAAAATTCGTTTTCGTCTAAGATTCGAACCTCCAAACTAGAGATTAGGAGTCTCGCATACTAACTAATCAGCCACGGACGCTTAATAGTACCCAAAAACTAGCCCAAAATAAAGCAGAGAACAGATGCTATGCGCAATTTCCAATGCTACCTTGAAATTTCGAAATAAGTGAAACTTTAAATGAACGCTTTTATTTGCGAGTTAGGTTAGAAAAAAGAAGGATCGTAATAACGCTAGTGTAAATACTGATCGCTAGTGTAAATGCATTATGAAACAAGAAGAAATTAGACATGAGTCTAGAAAAGTCCTGAGAACAAAAAAATTACCGGATTGCAATATGGACTGAGTTCGGAGGACTACTTCCGAATAGCTCCCCAGAGACTGAGCAACTTACACAAAGAGGTGTGATTACCTACTTTCATACTTTTAGTCTTTTTTATTTCATCCAATACCCCTGCCGCCCTGCCCCTTGTTAATCTTACAATCATCAATAGCGAGTATTTTAGAGTTAAAGAGAAAAAAGTTAACACGGTTGGCTGGGTTGAATTGTGAAAGTTGGGGGGAGCGAAATTGCAGATAAACAAGTGCCAAAAAATGTTGCAGCACTTAACAAAATATGAAAAATTTTTGGCTTGTTTTCCTTTAACCACCCACCTGTAATTTTTTAGTTCACATTTTCTGATAGTTATAAAAATTGGCATGCGGACTAAATAGGTCATGACAAGTATATTTTGTCTTCTTAATCTTGTAAAACCCGCCGCTACACCATAAAATCGATCTTACTCTGAATGGAAATTGTAGATCTGTTCAATGTTCGCAAATATGATTGACTTCTTGTCCATTAATGTAGGTGGCATATTGGGCGCACTTTTGAAACTACCCAAGTAGTTTTTCACGCATAGTTCTAAGTCTTTGACGTAGAGTTTTTCTGTTTCTAATAATTCGTTTATAACGAAGTCTCGTTTTCTTTCAAGTCTGCATTTCTCACTATCAATCACAGGCGTAGACGGGACTGGCTGCAACTGGCCTATCGTATCAGTGCCTGGCGTCCCGGAACCGGGAGTTGAAACACCAGATGACAGATTCCCAGTTCCAACTGGCGTATCCGGTGCTGGACATTCCAATTGCAACGGAACCAGTTTTTCCCAAGGCGGTGGTGCACCCAGCAGTCTGTAACTCTGGGCACATATTGCGTCAGTATCTTTGTGGAAGCACTTATACGTAGCATATACTTTTTTGCACAGTTTTTGTAAATCGTTCATCTGAAGTGTCGGATGTACCAGTGAAGGACTACTCGGAACCTTATCTGAAGTTTCGGAGACGGGCGTTTGGGAGTTCTTCAGGTCTGCGAAACGGCACATGAGCTCCTCTACATTCTGTTTCTGTTGTCTAGCTTGTTGCCTGAATGATTCATGCTGAGAAATGACAAGTCGCAGTTGGTCGCCTGTTAAAGGCTGCGCCCCCGCGATGATTCCTGTAGTAGCATTAATGTAGACTTCCCGATTATTCTTTAGCCATTTGAGAACATTTTCACAGTCATGTCTAAGCTCTGCAACTTTCAAATGAGTGTCGAGTCGTTTCTTTCGCTTGTCCCATGCAGCTAGTAAGTTAGTTTCCGAGACCAAAACCGAATCCATTTTCTGCTGAACAACATTTTTCGAGATCTTGTCATCCCGCTTATCCGAACTGAAAGGCTCATGGTTAACTTTTCTCAGAAGCTGTGCCAAGAAACCTTCAGATAATTTACGGATGAAACCACATAGCTTTGTGAAATCATCTTTGCAGCTGCTGTGTTTAGCGAGAAGTGATCTCAAAGCTTCGACCGGCATATCTGGTGACGTATCCTCCTCTAAGCTGAAGTCCCTCTGAAGGGATTCTAATGTGTCGACCAAGTTAGCATGAGTCTTGAAGAAGTTACTAGCTGTCCTGGCCAAGTCATTCCTGTATTCAACTCTCGAAACTAGACGACCCCAATCGTCGGCAATTTGCTTCGCCAGCTGATTGATCCTGACATTACCTTTGAAGTCATCCTGGTACATATCGTCGCCATTTGAAGCTCCTGGATCTGAATTTATATACTCCATTGAGCTCAGAATAAACTCTGCCCGACGATACACTCCAAGGATACTTTGATGCTGTTTTTGCAGACAGGCATGAAAATGTCGAGTTTCGTCTTCGAGTTTCGACGCATCGTCCAAGCAAGACAGTTGAATAGGAGAATGGTTCAGTTGATTCTCAGCTGTTTGAATCCAGTCTAACGCTTCCTTGCATTCGTCTTCAAAGTTGTTGACCTCAATTTGCAGCTGAAATTGTTGTCTTTGTTGGTTGTCTGATTCTTGAAGTGTCTCTACATTATCTTTCAAATCAGTCCACAACTTTTTAACGTATTCATCCGCGCTTATTCCCATCAAATTACAGTCGAAAAAATGAATGTTGGTCACATTCCGAACATACAAATACAACTCCTGTCCTGCTTTTAAAACTTCTTTTGCATTTTGAACTGTTGCATTCACGGCTTCCGAAGAGTTTTGCAACATCTGCGCAACACTATTGGCATTTTCGTGTC
The DNA here is from genome assembly GCF_963678635.1 of Symsagittifera roscoffensis. Classification (NCBI taxonomy): domain Eukaryota; kingdom Metazoa; phylum Xenacoelomorpha; order Acoela; family Convolutidae; genus Symsagittifera; species Symsagittifera roscoffensis. The sequence goes on along the minus strand of NC_087063.1, from coordinate 32,648,087 downwards.
GTCTGATTTCATCCAGTTGTGCAACCCAATAACTCGCGTTTTCGTTGATCTCTCGACATCGTTGTTCGAACCAGCGAAGCTGCTCCCCCAAATCCAAACTGAACTTCCGATTACTCCACAATTCATCTAGTTCACGTCTATGATCGTCTAGACTCGCTATCAACTCAGTTACAGCTCGGTATCCAGCTTCATCAACTGTTCCAGCGCCAGCTCCAGAATTTCCACTCCTCGATTTCCCTCTGGCTTCGTTCACACTCCGTTCACTGCCAATACCACTATCACTCTTCTCAGAACTGGTCATACTTTCGTTCACAACATCAGGCAAGGTATACTTTCTTGAGTCATCGTTGTCAATTGCCATTTGACGTAGCTCCTCTCTCAATTTCTCGCCATCATTCCGACAGTCCAGCATTGCGTCAATTGTTGCATTGCGTTCAGTCTCAAACGATTTCTTTGCGCTTCTGACAGCTTCTAATGTTTCCGGGACCGAATTGTCACTTAGTTTCTCTTTAAGCAGCTTGATCCATGCGTTTATATTTTTCATGTTGTCGTAAAATTTAAAAGCAAGTTGGAGCAAATTGGTCCTGTAATCGACTTTCTCCTGAAATTGGTTCATTTTCACCTGGATTAGATTGATGTACTTGGATATTTTGGACTGGTCTCCAACTCCAAGACGTAGAAGCTCATTGCCAGTCTGCACCACTTTTTGGGCGTTCTTCTGGGTGCTTTTGGCAATCGTTATAAATTCATCGTGCTTCCTGACCAGCGCTTTGGTTCTGGTCAGAGACTTTCCGATATTTGTAGTTTTCCTTATGAAGGGTTCACCATGATCGTCAATCCAACTCACAACCGCGTTTACGTCTTTTTCAAACATTTCAACGGCAATGAATAAACTAATGCATTGTAGTTTGTTCTCATATGCCATTTCGAGATGTTGGAAATCTTTCAGAACTCGAGTCTTCATGGCTGAAACTGGGTCACTGCAAACACTGTAATTCAAATCATTGGCCCATGATTGTCCATTTCCGTATTCGTCTACTGGAGGGGGTTGTAAAAGCAGTTCCAGTAGCGCTTTAGCCAGTTGACCCACCTACAATCAGGTCAAGTTTACTATTTGAATTAGATTCAAAGTTTGCTCACTTAGTGATTAAACATTCGAAAAGCAGTCATACCCACTGCTGACAGTATACACCCTAACAATATATGCAGTTAACAATATACAACTTAAGAGCCTTATTACTTTCAGTCATAAATTTCCTGATTGACACTTTCCAAATAAGATATCATTGCTTATCAAATCCGGTATACTTAGAGTACTACAGTCAACGAAGAACAATGAACTGAAAATTACAGAAGGTAGCACAAAATGCTACAATCATACTCTTCTTTCAAAAAATGAAAATATCAAACGAATATTTGAATATTTTTTCTCAGGTGAGGGCGATGCTTGTCAGCCAACTCTGTAAGCAGCCAACTCTGTAGGATATCTGTAGTTATTAGAGCATTTTAAGACACGTTCATTACTCTTAATAATCAGAACCAATTTACACAGGAAAAATATCCTTTCTAGACACCGGGAAAACATTTTTGAAAAATTTCGTTTACAGCTTGATCAAAGGATGGAGGACTTCAATATGATGGCTAATTGTGCAGAATGATTTAGATGATTATTTGAAATGTAAAACCAAGGAAAATATACAACGAAGGGGTATGAAAATTACAACTGACAGGAGTAAGCCAAAACACTTGTATCTCAGATGAAAATTACTGACAGCACAAAAACACTCCCCGGTGTGGCAACTAAGCTGCCAAAACATAAGCATGCAAACGAAAATCCGTCAATTCAAATTTCCCCGGAAAAAATTTTCAATTTCATTCACACTGAAAAAAAAAACAAGGTCCGGCCGGGACTCGAACCCAGATCTTTGGGTACAAATTCAACCGCATTACCTCTAGGAAAAGTGGGAAAACATTTAAACTTTGATAAGGATAAGATTCAACAATAAAGCAACTTCACATGAGTAAGAAAAGTTGTTTACTGGAAAAAAGTCTAATTCCCGAATACATAACACTTGCTCACGCAAGTTTAAAAACGAAAACCGCTTTAGTCCTGGAAATGGATCAAATTTTGACGAAATCGTATTGAATACAAAATTCGGCTCTTTTCCAGTCCCCCCCCCTTTCAAAATACCGAGTTTTATGTTTGTTTTACGTGTTATTACGGCTAAATGCGTGATGTTACGCTGTAAAGTATGAAGAACAAATTTGTTCAGTTGTCGATTTGTTAACCACGCCAAATTAAGCTTTTCAATTAAGCTTTTCAAAATTGAATTTGAAGGGGGGAAACTGGAAAAGAGCCCAAAATTCAATACAAAATCGTATTGAATACAAATTCGTATTGAATACACAAATCTGAAAACCGCCTTAGATCTTGATATATGAAAACTGATACTTCAATTGACGGAAGAAATATCGAGAAACTACGAAACGGAAGACGATCAAGGCCTTGAACACCGACGAATATCAAAAGCAGTGTAAAAACAACATGATGACAAAAAGCACACCCGAATCTAGAACTTCGTCTCCACGTATTCAACGCAGAATCATGTATAAAAAATATAATTAGTTTTATTGAGAGCAGAGAAAGTACCTCGTTGTAGAAAACTTTAATCTTGTTGAATGCCTGGTTGAGGGACTCCTTCATGTCTATGAGTTCATTGGGGGCTGTCATAGTGAAATCTATTCCCAGAATGGCTTCTGTCCAACTTGGAACTGAATTGATGAACTGAAAATGACAAGCTACGTCAATCCAGATCAAACAAACTTTGAATCCCCATTCTAGTAACTGTACTAACTCGATTCAGGATTTTTCAGAGGCTTTTGTACTTTGGAAAGGTTTTACTTGATTTTTAAATCCTCCCAAATGAATATTTGTTAACTTTATTTAAATAAGTCTAGGACAATAAAACAAAAAGCTCTTGGATTAAGCAATGAAATTCGTAGCTATCATAGAAAAGACCCTATTTTTATACAATTGTCTGACGGCAAGTTTAGCTTAAGCGTACATCCTCTGCTTTGGAGAAGAATTTGACAGTCAAAGAGATAATTCGTGTCCTTTCTGCCAGCACTCCCGCAAACACATTTCGCTCTCGTTCTAGACGCTGTGCTTCATGAGTGATATCATGTCTGGCGTAATGGTTTTTAGAGACCAAGTGACCAGCCAGACTAACCAGACGGTCAATTTCCTTGAAAGCATCCTGAAACTCAATTTGAATGCAAAAAAATGTTGCAAAATTTAAAATTTTATGCAAAATTTAGGCAGCCATCCATAAAAGTACTATCACTATCACTTTATCCATTAAAGTATCGATCACTTTATCATAACCTAGATTTAGAACAATTTGTATGAATAATCGGAAATTTACCGTCGCAACTTGGTTGAAAGCCTCGTCATTCTTCTGTAGCGCCAATGCTGATTGAGAACTATCGCAAACTTGATTGTACGTGAACATAAATATCTTCCTACTTTCCTCCAGCCATTGAAACACAATCACCATATCCGCCTCAAATGCCCTCAGCTGGTAACATTGGTCCAACCGCTGTCTGTTCGAGCCCCACAGTTCCATCAGATGGGGTCTGAAGAACTGGATTCGTTCGACTAGGTTATGTACTTTTGGGATCCAGGAAGCGAAGTCTGGGTTTCCTGTCAACACTAACTGACAACTTGTTGTCCCACTTGATGAATTGGTATAGAACTTAGAGGAGTAGCAACATTGGTTCAGAGTTTGCTCTAGTGACATTCCTTGCTGCGCAATTTGCGGAAATGGAGCGTTTTCGATCACTTGTTGGAATTTTTGATGCTGATTTGAAGCAACAAGCGCTGTTTGCGAGTCCGCAGCAAGTTCCACTGAAGCCATGCGCTCTTGCACCTTCTCTAGTTTTGCTAGAAAACTGTTGGCCTGCCATGTGAATGTCTCGAATGAATGTCTCAAATGAATCCACTGGTTATGATCGTAGTTTAAAGTTCCTTCGAAGTGAATTGTAACTTGCGTCTTATCAATAAATTTAACGAGTGCTTCCAAACTGATGACTGACGTCTAGAAGCAAAAGTAGACTTTGTTAAAATCATACATGAACTCATTGTCAAATTTGAAGCAGCGATTTAATTCATACCTCAAACGATAACTTAGACGACCCAAAATTGGCTTTTTGCTTTTGTAGAAAATTGTCTGGTCGAATCACCAAAGCGGACTGTATCTGTTGTTCTTTATTTGAATCCTAAACATTCATTAAGTAATTAAGTCAATTGCTTGTTGAGTCTTTGTAGCCTTCGTTTGTTTGACCTACATCAAATGCTTTCAGAAGAGGTTTGACTGTTTCCCATTTACATCTTCGCATGTCCACGAGGATAGTGAAGCCTGGTTTGCCTTCATCCTGAGAAGGGATTCCTAAGAGGTACGTGATCAGCAGCTGCAAGTCTTCAGAGGCATATCGATCTGTTTCCTTCTTCGAGGGGCAACTAAGGATCCTACAGCCCTTCTTGTCACGGCCACCTAGAGCATGACCACATGTAAAATATAGTTTATTAGAAGCGACAACTTTTTCCTGACTTCAAAGCGGTATTTATAAAAGACGCACAACATTACGTACGGTTTTTTTAAAGATGCGTTTGCATTTTACGATAGTGCCAATATGGACTAATTAATGTTTCCTTCATTTCCGCTGTTGATTAATTTTATCTGGACTGAAAATTTCAAACACGATTTTTCTCAAACGCGCTAGATTCAGAGATAGTATATCTAAAGACGAAAGTGGCTCAATTTTGCCGGAACAAAAACGGTCTTAAAAAACTGCCAAACTGGAACTCATAAATTCACTATATGAAATCGATATACATTTTTTTTGCTAAATTAGCATTTTGTTATTGGAGAGCGCAATGTGCCATCGATTTAGCAAAGAAATAGTATTGAACAAAAGAAATCAATTCAAACCACTAAAAATCACATTTAGGAGCGTGAAATTTTGTGATATTTTCTTTAAAAAAAACCGCACGACTCAAATAAGTGATAAATCAATTCTTTTATCAACACTTAGAAACAAGGACAGCTTGTTACTGTGCAAGTAGCACAGAATCTTCCGACCATAATGCGTGGTGTGATAAAAAATCTGAACAAAAAACAGACCTCAAGCACATTCTACAGTCATAGAAAAATAAGGGCAATTGGAAAACAGTTTTTGTAGAAAGATGACTAAAAACAAAATCAAAGAACTTTCCCAAATTTTTGCAGAAATTTTTTGAACAGTTACTTTTTGATTCCAAAAATGTCGCTTAAGAAAACTCTAGAAACTAACTTTACTTGTGTAAAACTAAGTTTTTACGGTTTAAAGTAAGCATAAAAAAGCTATTGTAAGCCTGCACGCTCCTTATTAGATCGAAATTACACCAAAAAATCCAAAAAGTCAAACCGGTTTTTCTCGACACTGAGAAAATGTTTTCTAAAATTTTGAAGTTCGTTCAAATCACAACTGAAATGGCTTAGATATGATATATCCCTCTTCTTATTCCGATGATCATTTTTGGTACCTGATTTTGCGTGGAAAAAAAAGAAAAACAACTTGAACACACCCGAATACATATTTACGGTATTTTTTTCAATGCAATAGAAAACTGATATCAAAACAAGCCCAAAACAGTGAGCTCTTAACGCAATAAACTCTCCGCGAAAACATTTTTTAAAATTAAAAGAACAGCAAGAGAAAATTCGTTTCAGTGGCAATTCCGAAAATTATATCAAAGGTTATCGCTACTGAACGGTTGAAATTGTCAATATCGGCTTTTTTTACAAAAACAAGTAGCAATCGCTTTTACAGAGGCCTGAAAACAAATCCGAACTGAAACAATCATATTTAAAAAGCTATGTTATTTAACAATCATATCTGAGTTTTTTTATACTTTAGCCAGTGATCGTTTTCTCAGATTATGAATACTTAGCGGCAAGGGCTAAATACGGAAATGAAAACTTCACTAATAGATAGTGAGCAGAACTTTTCTTGAAACTGATTTTTCAAATGATACTGCCGGCGTCTCTAGCCCCGCAGTGTAGACATAGTCACAAGCGTTGATAGTGTTCTGCGAATTCGACGAGATCTCGCGCAAAATTCATCTCATTCCAGAAAATGAGCGCAAACAAAACAAACATAGTCAACAGACAGATGGAAAAGGGTCAATGAACACAAGGAAACAAAACAGAAATACTGACTTGATTTTTAAAAAACAATTCAACTTTCGAAGAAAAAATATATGGCCTTACAGCTCTTCGAATTTCAAAAACAACTTGTTCATAATATTCAAAGAGCTTTACTTCCATTTTAATTTCGACACTTTCTTGATAAAATTAACCCAATTGGAAAAACTAAATCAATAAGTAAGCTTTAAATCCGCAGGAAAATCTCAAAAGCAAAATCCACTTTCGAAACTGCAAGTCAATCAGCTTTTCCTCGAATTTCACACTTATTCTGTTCAATAAAGGAGTTTTTATTCCTCTCAACCTAAGAAATAAGCCTTCCGCTAAACTTTAAAAAATTCAAACCGCGTAAAATCACATTTGAGCATTAATAAAAAAAGAAACAAGGATGGCCGGTTACCGTTCTTCCGACCGGTATCTTCCGACCACAATTTTTTTTTTAAACAAATTTCTTAGTGTTGTTTTTTTTCTGAGAGGTGTGATAATAATATCTGAACAGAAAAAACATAAACTAGGTATATTCGACAGTCATGGAAAACAGTTTATGTATAAAAATGACTGGAAAAACTAAAACAAACGTCAAATTTTTTTGCTGAAAATTTTTGAATTTCTGATTCCCAAAACTCGCTCTAAATTTCCAAAAAAGAAATTTTCTCGAGGCTTAAATTAAGCTTGAATAAGCTATTGTAAGCATGCAAACCTTATTTAGACAAACCTTATTAGATCGAAATTAGACCAAAAACGAAAAAAATTGAACCGGTTTTTCTCGACTATGAATGTTTTTTCAAAAGTGTAATGTCATTCAAATCACGACTGAAAGGGCTTTAATATGATATATCACTCGAACTATTCCAAAGGTTATTTAAGGTACCTGATTTTGCGTGGAAAACACAAAAACTAATACACACTCGAATACAAAGTTCCTCCCCATTTTCAAAGGCCGGAACAATAATTGAAAAAATTATCACTATATAAAAGTGGTTACTACGCTCATTGACTCTTAAAACATACAAAAAATCGCAATAATAACTCGCAGTTTTTCATGAAACTTAACCGGCTTATTTAGACTTATTACATTTTTGATGTTAAGCAATGTTAATTTATCTGGAATTACAAAAGACAACGAGAAATACAATGGCAAGAGTTAAATTAGTATTAAAAAATATCAAGGGGTTACGAGGCAAACAATATATTTGGGTAGATGACGTTGATCCGAATAAAAATTCATACAATTTTTAAGCTATAATCCCCAATCTAAACGACGTATTTTGAGGCAACTGAAACAAAAAACAGAACATAGCTAACTGACAGCTGATAAAAAGTAATGCACGCAAGAGAACAGAAAAAAAAACACTGACTTTCGAATTTCAAAGAAAAAATAGATGCTCTTTAAGCTCTTTGAATTTCAAGAATTATTTATGCTTGGCCCTTTTCTGATAACATTTACCCAATTTGAGAAAACTGAAACAATAGGTAAAGTTTTTATTCCGCTGGAAATCTAAATATTAAAATCGACTTTCGACACTAGAAAGTGTTCGTTTTTTTTGCACCATTTCCACTTTCAGATTTCTGTAGTTATGAGAGCATTTTAGGACTTTTTTCTGAAAAAAAACTAAAAAAGTCACCAAGACCTATATAAGAGTCTTCACTACGTTCATTACTTAAAAAAGACACTGACTTTGTTTAAAAAATCTCAACTTTCGAATTTCTAAGAAAACAATAGATGCCCTTTAAGCTCTTTGAGTTTCCCGAACAATTCATGAATTGCGCTTTTTTAATTAACCCAACTTGAGAAAACTCGATCAGTAGGTAAAATTTGAATTCACGTCTGTAGTTATTAGAGCAATCCAAGACTTTCTCCTGAAAAAAAAACAAAGAAAAATCACCAAGAACTTAATGTGTCTTCACTACGTTCATAAAACTTAATTATAAAAAATCAATGTTGAAAATTTACATATCACATGAAAAATCAAAATAAATTGATCAAAACTGGAAAAAAAAACTACAGACAAACGATAGTACGGCCATTAATGTTATCCAAAATCAATTTTTTTTTCTTCAAAAATATCAGCTCCCGGCGGAAGCGAACCCAATAACTCTGTCGTCCTAAGCATGCCCATTACATCTGGGGTAAATGCGCAGAAACCGTAAGTTAATTGAAAATTCTTATGCATTCAACATCTCATGTACGAAATCTGTTGGAAGTTGTTGTTTACGTGAAAAAAGGTCTAGCACCCGATAACAATAACCTTGCTAATGACGAAGGTAAAAACAGACAAACTAACAGTTTCGAAAAAAGAGAGTGAAAATACGGTCTAACTCTGGAAAAAATTCTTCTGAGTATATCCATCGTACTACCTATAAAGTCACAGGGCAAAGCAGAGCTTCGCACCACTTGTGATGCAACTTAAACGTAGCAAATTGGTCGAAAAATTTTAGACCAATTAGTCTCTAATTATGTGTAAATTGAACAAAATACTTGGAGGATAACAATTGAAACCGTTAAATTGGCATTCCGAAAAATTGACGTTTTACCTAAGCGGACAAGACTTGGGTAGATGATCGTTGAACCGAAATTAAATTTACCAAAAAAAAAATTTGAGCTGAAAAGTTTTGAAATTCAAAGTTTCCCCCTCCCGAAAACACAAAAGCATAAGAATCAATTTGCTCTTAAAACGACGCAACAAAAAATAGGGTGACTAAGCCAAAATCACATTTGTCGAAACCATTTAAGCCAAATAAACCGTTCAGGCAAAAAATGTGAAAGTGAATTTAAAAAGAAGAGGGGTCGCAAATTTGCTAATTACAGGAACAAATCAAAACACCTTTCAGTTCTAGCAAAATTTGATTCAATCAGAAGAAAATTTGTCTGATTGAGAACGTACGCAGACAAAAAAAGCAGACGAAAAAAAGTCCGATAATTATTTTCTCACAGAAAAAAAAATCATCTTAAAAAAAAAACGTTGTATATATTTTGATATCTTTGCTGAAGAAATGATGCAGTGATTTTTTTTAAAAAAAGTTGTGAACCCGAAAAAAAACACCTCTATTTCGATTTGATAAAACTGGCTAACCGCAGCCGTAAAATAAACACGACAATCAGGAAACTTGATTAGGAAAGTTAGCCAAAAAATCAAAACCAACCTTAAAAAACACCAAAGAAAAGCGGAGCCTGGCACAACTTGTGAGACACCAAGCAAAATTATCATTGCAAGCTGGCAGACAGAATGAAACAAATGCCGAGAATAAGTCGAAATTGTTTTTAAAATGTCGAACAAACCACTATCAAACGGTTGTCGCGAAGATGTTAAACTTGAGAACACTTTCAGCAAGATAATAGACGGCGTTTAACCAGTCTTAAAGATTTTTATAGTGTGGCAACTGAGACGAGACGACGCTTACAGCACCAGAGGAGCAGTGATTTAGCAAATAATCCGAAAAAAAACATGGACAGACTGACGATAAGTCGGGTAAAAGGCCGGCCCTTTTTTTTGAAACGGCAAATTTTCAGTTACAAATCAAGTCTCGGCTAGATTCGACCCTAGGAACTTTGCCGCTTCAGGTGTGGTTGTTACCTCTAGCTGAGCTAAATGGGCCGGAGTATAAATCAAGATGTCAATATAATAACTAGAAAATGTCTCAAACTCTGATTTGATAAAGCCTGATAGCTTTCAAATAAAACACAGAGACGAAGCAGCACTTCGCGTACACAAGCAAATGAAAATGGTGAAACGACTCTAACATGAAAAAAAAAGAAGAGAAAAGTGAAGAAAACGCAAAAAGAAGTCTTGAATTCTATGCACCGGATTCAAACCACGGACCTAGAAATTTTAAAAAAACTTAAATCCTCCCAACTACCTTACAGGCTTTTGTAGATAGACAAACATTAGCGGCCCAGCTGAAACTGGAGGTAACCGTTTGAATTTTCTATTGAATATGTTCAATTGATGCGGAAGGGAAAGTGTAATTGTAGAAAATTCATAATTTTAAGGGTTTCATTGGGGGCGATCCCCATGACATGCTCTATCGATTTTGATATACAACAGCATATGTGAAAACTTTCATTTGCGACTTATGTTGGAAAAAGTGGACATCCAGGAACAAAAACACGAATGTGGTAAAAATCGTTTCGATTATATTCATCATCTTCAGTTATGAACATTGCGTAGCTAACATGTTAGGATGACACTACGCTCCGTTGAGTAAAAAGAAATGCCCCTCCACCTGCGAGTTTTTACTAGTAAATATTCGGTTCACAAAGTCTGATCGTTTTTGGCACTAAAATTGGCATGTAAAATAATTAGGCCACAAACATATTTCGTTCTCATATTTAACCTTGTAAAACCTCTCGTTACACTATAAAACTGATCCTTATGTGAGGTGAGGGGAATGCAAAGAGCCAAAAATTAAATATTAGATAGAAAAGAATCTGATAGCGGGAATCAATTTACCAACTTAAAGACCCTAAGTCTCAAAAGTTACATCTACGCCAGCTGAGCACCTTAACAGAACATTGAATGGATTCTCATGTGCAAAATTCACCAATTTGAAAGAAACTGGATCAATAGTTATTTTTCATCTGCAAACTTTGAAAATATCATTAGAATAGAACCGCAAGTTATGCTCCGATTCCTCTTTTGTCCTTGTGATTTGCACTATTTTAAAAACTTCAATTCCCCGACCTACTATAATTTGGTATCAGCACCAGGTATTGCTCGTTCATTCATAATTTAAAAATTGATAGCAAAATGTTTTGTTGGAAAATAATTTCTCAATTGCTATATTCCATTTTAAGAGGTACAAACCTGTTAGAAGAATTATTTCCTCTTTTACGAGCCATAGAAGTTTCTCTCCAGAAAGGCCATGAAAATTCTCTTCTAAAAAGCCATAGCAATAAAAAAAACCATTGCAATCGATTGTCAAAGAAATATGAAAGAAATACTCACCTGAGTCGAAAAATGAACTATCAAAAATTCTATCACATCGTTCCATGTGATTTCTGAAAAACAGTCAAGATTTAGCCGATAAATAGCCAAACGAAAATATTCGTTCACTAAGAAAATACACTTTTTACACAGAGGACTTCAGAGCTACGGTGCGAGATGTCAAATTCTATTGGCAGAGAAGTATGAAGGTATTTCGACGATTGGAAATGTAAGATCAACAAAACTTAAGAGCCCGAAACAGCCTGTTCTTTATACACAGTAAGTAGTATACAGTAGTGTTATCTAGGCTACGAAAAAAAAAGCTGAAATACTTGCCCCAAACCCGGAAAAACGTCGATAGCATTTCTGTAACAGAATTTTGTAACTGAGGAATATGAAACAATTTTGTCTTTTGCAAAGGGTTCTGGATTCGGTCCGGACAAAATGCTACAAGTTATTAAAGAATTCATAAGCATTACGCTCAGAAGCATTTTGTCTATATGAGCGGGTGCAAATGTCTTTTAGAACAACGAAGTTTTTTGGGAGTTCTCCGGTAGGACGTGGCGCCAGATGAGATTTGGGAATTGCTGCACACTCCTTTAGAAACTTCATTGAACGTAATGACAACACAACGAGCTGAATTTTATTTCATTGGGTTCTAGTAATGCATTTGAATCACTTTTTAGGAAAACTATGATGAATCACGATTTTCGAATCGCTCGGAATTGTAGCAATACACTCATTGCGCCTACAGTAAGCCGATATATAAAAATAAACTAAACGAATTAAAATTGTAAATTACGAACGTTTTCGCACATTCCTGCATCGCCAGCTTTCAAAGAATTAGGAGTTTACATAGTTGTACATTTAGTTGTACATAGTATAATTGATCCATATCAGACGGATCAACCTGAAATTCACCTTATCTCAAAATAATCAGATAACATATGCTCAGATTAGTAAAATCAAAAACATTTAGACATCAAATCTGGAACTAACTATAGTAATGTAATTAAGCGGTTACGCAACGCTCTAGAAGTTTTATTGTACTCAAGTAGTTTTTCTATAATCGAGCAGTTTTGGAACTAGAGATTTTTTAATCGGAGAAAGCCGCGACATATCTTTTTCGAAAATCGAAAGGTCGCCCATATGGTCGCGTAAAGTCGTGACAAACCAACCAAAACATTGGTGGTCGCAACATACACATTTTATTCTTTTTCCGTAATAAGTTTTCGTTTCGGGTCGGTTATTTGAAAAATCTTCTATCTGATTTTTCGGTTTTGTCAAAACTCTCCCAATTTGAGGTCGTTCTACAAATCCGATGAATAGTTCCTTCAATTAAATTTCCTTTATACTGTGAAGGAGCGCAGCTTCTAAAATTAATAATAGTGCCGGTATCAGTGGGTTTCTTGTACGACTCATATGAGACCTGTTTCCGTGAAACGACGTTTAAATTAAAGTCCAGCAAGGACAAATTACTGTTCTCACCTAAATCGTCAAAGGTAAATTGTTGGTTTGGATGCAGTCTTCAGGAGAACCCCAGGATCATCCCTTAATTAGACAAAAAAAACTGAAAAAATGTCTCGATAACGACATTAAACCAATTTTTTGAGATTTCGCGTGCCAGATAACAGCGGTTTTTTTGGATCAAGCGGTACAGAGTTGTCGATTGAAACTCTTGAGATCTGAGTTAAGCCGGCAAATGCGGATAATAGTAAGGCATCAGAGATTCTAGCTATGCCAAGAGAGGTAGTAAGAAGGGGGTATAGATAGAAAATGGTGGCCTTCAGGAGTATTCTATCGCAATCAGCAAGCAAGGAGTAATAGCAAAAACCTGATAAGAAGACACAAAATCAAGTTTGAGAAACTCCCTGAAATACAGGATAGACCAATAAAAAACTTGATTACAGGTCGATCTAAGGGGTAGAATGTGAATCCTGCTTGAATTGGTACCACTTAAATTGTGGCAGCATAACAGAATCCGAATACCCGAACATTGCTGAAACAGTCTGGTAATGCAGGTCATGCTTGAAACTACACAAAACGGATCGATCCGAGGCGGGTGTTAAGGCTTTTCTTATATATGTGGATGACATAATTAAAACGGTGAGGTGTGATCCTGTGGTCCTCGAGGCTGCTAATATGATAAGTTGCATCAAACTTGCAATTTACCTTAGAAGAATTAGATGAGAACGGCAAATTGACCTTCCTGGATCTAGATTCACATGCAAGCGTCGACTCACGGAAATAGGTCACATATGGGTGGTAACAGATACCCCGAGATACAGAACGCATCAAAATATTTTCAGATTGCATTAAGTTATACGCAAAATTTCTTGAAGAAAAACGCATCGTATCTTTTTTGAGTCTCGCAAAAGGCAAATATTATCGTGTTTACTCGCAACGTAACCGATGCAAGTCGCGACATCCATTTTAGGTCAGCATGGTCATGCCCTAGCTATTTTGAGTCAAGATAGTCCCGAAATGCTTCTTTCGAGGCGCGAAGTTTGCGGCTTAATAAATTCGAGTCGCGATGTTCGCGGTATCAGTCGGGGATCTGAAAGCGGGTGACTTTCGATGTTTAAATGAAGACCAAACGGAAAAAAATAATGAACTTTTCTTGAATCTTGACAGAAATGACTTTCCTTCAACCCATTATGAGAAGAAACTATAGAAAAACATGTATTTTGGTTGCGCTCTAGCATAAGTTAAACTTGCGCCAAAGTTTCGTGGCCGGGTTGAAACGCGCAGAAAACTTTCAGTCGAAAAATAGTCTGTTTCGTCATGACGCACCCAATATGAGTCACGAAGGTCGCGACCTACCCATTTTAGGACGGCATTATCAAGGCATACTGATTTCTGGTCACGATAGAAACGAACAAATTTTTTTAAAACAGATTAGAAAAAACTGTTAGCTGGCTACTTCACCTCGAGGAAATTGTCTTTATTCAGTGACAAATGTTGTAAAACTGTCAAAAAGCTTGTGTTTAGTTCATTTTTTTTGCTCTTCGTGATTGAAAATATCTCAATGCGAATTTCCAAGATAATTGTGCAAAATTAGTTGACCAAAAAGCTTGCACAATTGTTTTTTGCAAGCTTTTGATTCGTTTTTTTTTGAAATTTGACGTTAAATCATCGTTTTAAGTTAATGTCAAATTGATTACCCATTTGTTGTTGCGATTGTCAAAACATAAAGATTTTGAATTGCCATGGTCGCGGCATACTTATTTTGAGACGCTAAGAACTCGGCTCAGTTATTTCGACTAGCAATGGTCACGGCAAGAATTTGGGACTTCGGCTCGTGTGAATAATGCAAATTTTAAATAGAGAACAAAGGAAAAGCTTTTAACGACATCTTCTATAATCACGAACAGAATGACTTTCACTCCATTATCTTTAGTATTAAGTCCAAGCCTATTTTTAAGCCTAATTGTTGTGATAAATTTATTAAAGTTTCATAAATTGGATGATATGGTTGGAGACACGCAAAAGACGGCAAAAAAACGACGGGGATCGAAGAATACAAATTACAAATGAGTAAAGTACAAGCAGGCCGAGAATCTTGGTGACGAGGGTATTCGCCGTCACAACAAACAAGCACTCCAGAAAGCAATCATGGATATTAATTGGGCAGAAACTCTGGAACAAGATCTAGACAATGCGTATACACGATTCACTGAATATGTACTTGCAGAAATACAGAAGAATATGTCAGACAGAGATACACGATGTCTTCGCTAATAAAAACACTTTTTAAACTGTGTGCTCGCTATTTCAGACGTCGCCTCAGAGATGCTAACAACCTATCAGAACGAATAGGAACTCTTATCGCCAAAAATAGATCTAGTGAATTAGCAGACTCGTCACACGGCACTTCAAAATGGTGGCAAAAAGTGAAAGACACTGTTAAACCTGCCAATAAGCACCCAGAGAAGGCATTGCCATTGCCACCAGCAGTTTTCAACTGGTTTACAGATCTAGTGAATTAGCAAACTCGTCACAAGGCACCTTCAAAATGGTGGCAAAAAATGAAAGACACTGTTAAACCTGCCAATAAGCACCCAGAAAAGGCATTGCCATAGCCACCTACAGTTTTCAACTGGTTTGTAGATTTTCAAGCCGATCGACAACAACGAGTCGTTTTCGATAGTTAGAAAACGAATTTTCTGCGTATCACAGGAATACCACAAGGAACAATCAGTGGACCTTTGCTTTTTTCGTGGAAGATTTGAAACCAATAAATAGCCATGTTAGATTATCGAAGTATGCTGAAGATGGTACTTTTACCATTCCGGTGTATGAAGGTAATGGAGACAGCTCACTAAAAGAAATGAACAATAGTCAGACTTGTAACATTCGCCCGGAAGATACATACCGACGGAAAATAAAACTAATGCAAATTGAGTTGCTTACCAATTTAATTACTCCCTATACTCGAGTGCATCAACATGTGAGTTCCTAATTTAAATTTCTCGAGTGTGTTTTATGATTGTTATGTTGAGATAAGGCGAGTTTTAGGTTGATCCATTTGAAATGGATCAAAGTTCCACTGTCCAATAAAAAAGTAACTTAACGGATTGTTCCAACCCTGTTTTTAACGGCGTTCGCGTATTTTGGGTATCTTGAGACCTAAGTATGGGGAAGTTCTTATTTTCTAGAGTGGGGGGATATTTTGGTAGTAGCCTTCAAGCTGTAGCGAGTTCTAGTCTCATGTCGCAAGCGAACCGAACTGGCTCCAACCGTTCTTGAGGCAGAAAAACACAAGAGATAGTGTCCCTGACCCTTGAGCCAGTGGTTATAGGGCCTATTTTTCTTAAGCCTCATATGTGACTGCAGTAGGCGACTGTTACATAGTGTTTTTATGGCGCTCCTGGGTGTTTTTACGACATCATGACTACGGAGTCGAACCCACTTGACACAGCTCCGGGCTGCATGCCCATTCTAGAGTAGCGGTGGTACGGTTCAGTGGGAACGTGTAAACCTTCCGGTTGTACCGTGATAGCTTTTTAAGAAAACTTGAGAAAACTTCCTGGTACGCTCTCCGAACGAGGCCTAGCTAACCTAGTAAGGGGGGGTAACTAGGGAAACAAAAACAAGAAAAAAGTATAGAAAAAGGAACAAAAACCATAAAACGAAAAGACAGTGACTTTGATACCAGATCACTTGGATTAAACCTTTATATTAATTAAATATTATACCCATACTGTTTTATAAGACCGGTCGTTTCGATCAATCTAGCCATTTAAACCAGTGACTCTGAAAAGGTGCCCGAGTGGGGGCGTTGTTAAGGGTTTTCAGACAGATTGCAACCTAGCCGGACCACTAGGAGACTTGACTGGAAGACGTGACCAGTCGAGTGGGAAAGTGGTTCACAAGGATCGAACCGGACCACTGGGAGACTTGACTGGAAAAGGTGACCAGTCGAGTGGGAAAGTGGTTCACAAGGATCGAAACGGACCACTAGGAGACTTGACTGGAAGAGGTGACCAGCCAAGTGGGAAAGTGTGCTGCTGTCAAGTGCAGAACAGAGACAACCAGCACAGGATCACCACAAGAGGACGCACAGGGGTATTCTCAAGTTGGGCAACGGGTATCGTTAGAATCCACATTACATTATAGGAGATAAGTTTAAAATTGGATAAGCGGAGTCCCATTGTTTTGAGGAAGTTTTTGCACAAGCAGGCCTGGAAACAGGTCTACGGTTTTCTCTCGAGAGGTTTAGCACCCGGCGCTTAAGGGATTTTTCGGCTTAAGAGGGGGGCTAAAGAGGGGGGAGGTTAGAAGGGGGGCTGGTTAGGTTAGAGGTTAGCGGTCATAAATTGTAAAAAGGGGGGACATTAGAGTAACTAATAGCTCGGCATCGTCGACTTAGTTACATTAGATATTTACACGCGTTGGTTACAGGAAGCGGATATCCAAAATTAGAATCAGATTAAGGTGGTCGGATCGGTATGGGGGAACGGACATAGACAGTTTTTGTGATACCCCATAAGATCGCTAGCAGGGGGGAGGAAAACGCGTGGCAATCGGGTACCAGACATTTTTTCGGACAGAGATTGACATTGGTCAACCTTGAATTTCAGGAGAATTCATCCATATGTTTTTGAAATTTTTCCAGTTTAAATTTTTTACGTTTTGGTGAAAATTTGTTGTTGGTATTTTAACGAACAGGTGATCACAAGATACCTGCAGGGAATTTAGGGTTTCAAATACAAGGGGATTGTAACATTCGCCCGGAAGATACATATCGACGGATAACAAAACTAAGTCTTAAGACGACTGGCTAGCGTCTAAACAGAGCTTTGCATGTTTTTCACCGTCTCTACCAAGCCAGTACTTTTCGGTGGTCTTTCTTACATCAGGCTGACAAAAAAACGTTACTGTTCTCCGGCTTCGACCAGAACGCTCAAATTAACTGAATTACATGCGAAATTAGTGAGCTCATGGCTGGGTCTCTGTATCCCCAGACCACGAGGTCACTCCTAAAAACAGGGCTACTACTTATCATATTACTATTGTTTTTGTTCAGTAGATAAAAATCATCATCTCCATCGAAGATGGATCAACCCTTTCCCCCAACTCCTAGCACCTCATCCTTGTCAAAACTAATCAAAATATCAGTTAAACTCAAGTCAGGACATGACAGGATGCTAAAAGTTTATGTGAGTTAATAAAAGTTTCCGTCCCGAGACCCTTCCGGATTCTTGAATCCGCCGAATCAAGCTCCTTACTCTTGATTTCTTGCTAATCCGGAAGGCTGGTTCTCACCCTTCACCGTTGTTGGCAACGGCCTTGCAACTATTGTAGCAGCACAATAGTTGCAACTCGGAGCGTTCTCTGCTATTCTGTAGTTCGTTGTCGTTTTCCAATCTCGATTTTCGTACTGTTCGCAATCGCAGATAAAGTTGTTCTGTTTTTTACTCGCTTTTTTGTTAAAATGGCCGTTTCAGCATTTCTCAGAAACGTGACGTCATCATTCGAATTTTTGAAAATTTAAAATACTAGAATATTCTAGCCCTCACCGTTTGGCTAAACGTTCCAATAACGTCGCTAATCCTTCGAAATCATCAACTCGGAAGGCTTACTGCTCAAAATTCGAATCCTGCATAAATTGCATTTTGGCCATTCTGGTCGAATGTCACATACTCCCCGGACATATACAATGTCACATACTGTCCTCATTGAATCGCGCAATGTTCATAAAATGGTTACAGTGTCATCGAACAGAATTTACAAAATGCACGAAATTACTTTTATCCACGTCATATCAACTCACTGCAGAATATAAATGGCATCATACTACATCAATATAGCCTTCAAATTCTCTCATTAATCTGCACATTGAGAATATGACCTAAGATAAAACATGTTTTCTGACTTCCAGTGTCAATGTCCCGATTAAAACTTTTTCTCTTAGATTTAAAAGGTGTTGGCTTGCAGGACAGTCCTGCCAACCAACAAGCTAAAATTATCCTACTACGCTCCTTCCCTTCGGAAATCTTGCTTGTCTATTGTCCTGAGTATTAAAACTAAGAAACTTTGTGGTTAGAAAAAACAATGCAACAACCTCCCTCCTCAAGAAGTTAATCAAGTTTTTCATGTCACCACAAAGTTATCAGTCTTCCTAAGTGATTAAAAACAATCATGCAGGCTGGAATATTTAAATATACTCTTCCCTCAAGCCTTTCTAAATAAATAATAAGTGAGTGTCTCTAAAGCCACTTCAACTAAAACCAAAATGCAAATTTATAAATGCAACAATTCCAAAACTCAACTAAATGTTTCAGTTTTCAATTACAACTTGGTTGCTTGGTTTCTCACTTGAGTTTTTCACACACATAAAACAATTCTGAGTTTTAACTTTTCTTCATCATCCCTTTGTTTTCTTCTTTTTTCGTCGTTTAGAAGTTCTAAAATTTCTAAATTCTTCTAATTTTCTTTCTTGCTGCCTCTTGTTTTCTCGACCATTCGTCAATGCTCCATTTCCTCCTCCTGTGACACTGACTCCGCACTCTCGGTTTCCGTGTCTTGTAGCACGTCATTGACTATCCTGACGCTGTTGGAAGCCGTCCTCCAACACTTCTGCTCTTCCACCCTCTGTTTACAGCAAGGTAGGGGATCCACGTTTGATTCTCTGTTTCTACAGAAGCTGTTGTGGAGACACAACGTCACGTTTCTCTCCAAATCTTCTTTCAGCATCTCTGCCTTCTCATTTCCACTACGCTCGCTCGTCCTGGAAATTCTTTTAACAGCGGTGGTCACTGCATTCCGATGGGTCACGAAAGCTCGCTTGAAAGCTCCTGCCCCAATGTCCAGCTGATATTCACTGTACACTCTGCCATGTTTCGACATATGCTTTTTCGCATACTCGTACAACCATGCAGTCATGTTAGCTCTGAACCATGGCATCAATCGTTTTCTTGCCCATATCTTCTTCACTTCCATCGGAATGTTTAGAACTTTGCACATTGTCTCAAAAAGATCTAAATCTTTTAGACAATCTAATTTCTGCAATTGTTCTCTCGTCGGTGCCTCCTGTCTATTATTTTCTCTCACATGAGCTTCCAGCCATCGTATCGCCATCATAACTCCCACTATCACTATTGTTATGGGCTGTGATGAATCTGGTAAACCCATGGAGAGCAGCTCTCCAGAGTCCCAGATCAACACCAAATTACTACGCTTGGGATACCACCAGGTCTGCAGCAAGCAGTGGCAAGGAAACTCGTCATGTGTCAACATGATGCTCCTCCAATTGCGTTTTCCTGAAGCTTCCAGCAATGGTTCCACTTCCATCATCACTCGGTGGATTTCATCATTCTCATCTACTGCATTGTAATCTGTGACAGTTGATCCTCTCTGTTTCTGTTTTTCAAAGTCACTGAAGTTCCCGCTCACATATCCCATGAACTTCTTTCCTAGTATTGACTCCAACTCCTCTTTGGTTCTCTCTGGAACTGCTGAGAACATCTTACATAGTAACTCGTAAGACTTTTCAGACATTCTCGCCAATCTCACGCACTTTGGCACTGAGAAAGCTTGATCCACGATCGTTCTTGTACTCTTCACGTCCACAGCCACGAAATGTACAGGGTATCTGCTCTTGCACATTGGAGCCAACGTTGAACCCACCAAATATCGTGCTCCTGATGGTCTACAATAAGTTTCGCTGTGTCTGATGTTCATCTCCGTTTCGATTGCTTCCCTCCATTTTCCTATATACTTCTGCTCAGTCTGCAGAACTCCTGGGAATACTTCTACGCTGATGGCTGTGACCATCTCATGTTTCTGTTCTAGATTCAATAGTGACTCTAAAGAACCAAACATGCTGTAGAATCCTAGTGCTGTCACTAGATTCACATCGGTTCCTCCATGGCAATCTGCTATCAGTTCCGTTTCCGTTCTTGCTTTCATCACTACATTTCCAAACAATACCGTCAACTGCTTGTGTTGTTTCTCCAGGGTTTTCACACAGTCTAGACTTCCACAAACGTGACCCTCTAGTCCACAGACTTCCGCCAGACAGCTACCAGGTTTGACCCAGTCTTCTGGTCCCCAGCCAGGCAACTCCACTCTATCTTCTCCGTTGCTCTTAGAGGCTGTTATCATCACATTATATATGATGTTGAGGTCACGCAGGTTACAGTCCGCATTCAGTTCCCTCTGTATGTCCTGTGTCGCCCGTAATATTGAGTCAGCGTTGGGACTAGGACACCACGATGGCTTCATCAATTCCCACACTGCCATCAAGCTCGTTCTCAGTAATTCATCTGAGAATCCCAACCCAAATTCCACTCTCTTGTCGGATTTTGGTACTGAAGGTGCAGTCACCTCTTCTTCCAAGACCAATCCCAATTTGGCCTGTGGATTGTTAACGCTCTTAGTCGTCACAATTCTGGACGTCCAGAATCTTAGTAACACCGCCTGCTCATAATCAAAGAAGCAATCACGTATGTCTTCACTCAGGAAAGGATTGTACGCTATCCCTATGATCCCGGATACATAGCTATATGACTTCTCCTTGATCGGTCCACAATATTCACTGGATTTCGGCAATGCTCCCATAGATTCTTTAGTGAGCCTCAACTCCTTGTTTGAGAATCTCCTGATCTCGTCTATCTTTTTCATGGGTTCCAATTCTTCAGGTTCTTTCATGTTCACCCTCATCGGTTTACTTTGCTGCATATCCAGCATTGCTAGTAAGAACATGGCTTTCGTTCGCTCATCGCCTTCCTTCAACATTTTAACACAAGTGCTTAATGCAGGTACTGAGATCTGCTCTATCAGGAATCGAATGAAACAGAGAGCGTCTCTCCGCTTTGCACACGCTACTGCTGCTCCCTCCTGGACTATCAGATCCCTCAGATTCGTCATAAGGAAAACTTTTTCCTCCTTTGATCTCTTCCTTTCTTCCGAATCATTTTCTTCGCGAGTCAGTCCCATCATGCACCAGGCGAGCCTGAGTTGTAATTCTGTCCTTACATAAGGTACTGCCACGAGAGCATGTATTCTTGGCGTAGTCCTCATTTCTTCTTCGAAATACCTCAATACTACTGCTTTCCATGGAAGGCTCACTAACTGCTCGATCGTCTCCGCCTCTACGTCAGACGACGCCAAAGTTCCATACGCCTTCTGCTTGAGGGTGGTGCCTTGCAACATCATTTCCAGATAACCCTCCATGGCTTTTTCGTCTTCCAGGGCCACTACATACCCTCTAGCCGAGTTCCGGTATTCCAACTTCTCCATGTATCCACCGGTGGGTTCATCTATCGACACTGTCTCCGACACTGTTAGTCGGTTGTATTCCACTGGTGTCAGTTGTCCTGCAACACTCCCTTTTCCATGATTCATGGGAGATGGTTTGAAGTCCCTCATTTTACTCTCTCCACATTGACTGAGTATTTCCATTTCTAAAGTTGCTCCAGTCAGAGTGCGGTCACTCCTTTTGGATTTATAACCGGTTGACTTTATCCCCGCCATGAGAATGGGTGGCACCATCGCTATATCAGTTAATATTCTATCTGTGCCAGACAATTGATAATCACCTTGCCCCAAATCCATGACTTCCTCGACTCGTTTTCTTTTCGCTGAGTTACCAGCTTTCATCGATATTTCCGAATCCACTTTCGTCTTTCCAATCCTCCTCGGCATCACTCTGCTGCCTAACTTCATTTTCATCGAATTGATTTTATCAATCACCATTTTCGATCGCATCGTTCCTCTCCTGGTCCTTGACAGGTACACCACCTCTCCTTCATTATCCTGCGGTGTCATCTTGATGGGAGAATTCGCTTCACTCTCATCAGTGGCTGAGTCGATCAATAACTCACTCAGTCTCCCTTCACACTCATCAAGCTTGTCAAGTACTTCTCTCATCAAGGGTTGATTGAGACCTGTTTTGAGAATGGACTGGGTCCCATAGCTCTGAATCACAGTCCAGACTTCTTCCATGAACGCCACTCTGTCCAGCTTACATCCCGTCCTACTCTCGTGGTCTCGGTGATGTACTTCCCATTCTTCTTCGGGTAGCGTTCCCAAGAAAGGTACTCTGGCTGAGGCCTCTATTCTTCTCCTCCGAGGTGATTCCATGAGGATTCTCTGATCGTTATTTCTTGTATTGCCAGGAGAGCTGCTCTCCGGCAAATTCCGTTTCATCTCCTCAAAGGCTGACGGAGGTTCCAGTGTCGAGATGCCTTCATCCGCTGGCTCAGTCGTTTCCAACGTGTCTGCATTATTCTCAAGATCACTGAAGATATTGAAATCCAGGCTGGATGTTCCTCCTGTCGATGCCCTGTCGTCCTCCCCACCAGCTTGATCTTGTTGCATGGGTTCTTCAGTCTGACGGTTTCCACCCTGTCCGTCATCTCCTTCTGACTTGTCCCTATTCGAGTTCGATGGTCCTTGTTTGTCATTGTCAGCTTCTTCCTGGAATCTCGGTATGAGCAATGTACCGGCTGATTTATCTTCCTCTTCTCCATGGACCACTTTGATTTCTTCGCAGCCGAAGGGTGCTAGGAAAATTCTCGTCTGCAATACTCCCGCAGCTTTCATCTCTTTTCTCACACTGGTCAGGATTACTGAGGCTTCAGGCAATTCAGTCCTGCCTCTCATCCTCATTGGAGCTAAGCCTAGTCCCCTCCATTCCTCATCAAATCCTTCAGGCTTGGGAGTAGCAGCGTTGCTTATTCGCCTTCTCGTCGCTTGATCCGTGTACGCAAATCGTGTGTACTGTAACACGGCGGCATTTCTCCCCACGAAGTATGGATCCATCGTCGCCGAGAAATTCCCTACTCTCCTTTCATTGGTTTCGAATGCTCTCAACCTAGGAGTTTGTACTACGGAGACTGCTCCGAGCAACATCCTTCTTATCAGAGGGAATTCAGGGATTGCTTTGGGTAGCTTCTTGTAATCGCCCCAGTCCTTCGTCTCTTCTCTCACCTTGTGATACGCTGCTGTGAGACGAGGCACTCTGGTCATTTCGCCATTCGTTTTGTCATAGGGCCTCAGATTCCAAAGCTTTGGAAACACCTCGATGTGCCCTCTTTCTACTTCTCCCATGCGGTCACAGAAGTGATCGTCAAAATTGATGACTGTCATCTCTGGCTCCGATATTTTCGCAAATAACAGATCTTCACTCATGAGCTCTCGCAATGCGTGCTGCTCACACCAGTTCAGTGTACTACCGTCCACTGCCGATATGAGGTTCAGGTGCAACACCGACCTCCTATATGCTTCCACTTTAACGTCAGGGAACGCAAAGGTGACTGCTGGTCCATAGATCACTGTCACGAACTCCGTGACTCCTCTGATCAGTGCCAAGGGATCGATTCTCATAGCTAAGCTCAAATCTGTTAACAGCGGCATGCCTCCAACATGTCGTCTAACATCTTCCTCTCTTTCAATTGTCTCGTCTTCTCCGGTTCCAAAGCGATTTTGCTGCAAGAGATACTGGATAAGAGTGTATCTCAGATCTCTTATTTTGTTCCACGAGTCTGTGGATTTCTTCATATCCAGATTCCTCACTCTCTCTTTCATCTGCTCTGGACAACGTGCCAGTTTCATCAGTCCTCCCAAGTTTCCGTGGGTTATTGCGATCAATGTCAGAAGTCCATCTAGTCGCAGGTTCTGTATTCCATCCGTAAGCAGTATCACCGGTCCTTTCACGAAATTCTCCGCTCCAAATGTCACAAACAGGGCTATTAATTCCACTATCGATACTTTCACTACCGCTTGGAGGAATTCCTTTATCAAGTAGTGCGAGACTTTCGGGTAGACTTTTGCCAAGAAGGACGCGGTCCATCCGGCTCCCAACCCTTCTAGCATGCTGTCTGTCCTTTCAAATCCCTCCTGTCCTTTCACTTCCTGGGTCCAGAAGGTTTCCAGAGTAATCTGACACATTCTGTTCCCGAACTCAGCTGTCTTTTCTCCGGCATTTTCCGCCAGGTTCACCTCCTTCAACAAGTAGGCGTGTATCTTAGTGATCATTACTGGGCCTTGCTGAAAAGCATCTGCACCCAATGCCGCTACTCTCGGATTCAGGTGTAGCCACTGGTTTGCTTCCGGCTTGGTTCTCAGCACCATCGCTTCCAGATGAGCTCTCGTCTCCAGTGAATTTTTTCTTCTCGTGTCTTCACTCGCCACTTCCATTGCTCGGAACCACAAGTCGTTGGACATCGCCGTGATCACTCGATGGTCGTCATCTATTCCTGGTTTCAGTTTGAGTTGCCGACTGAAGTTGGACAGTTCCAACCCCAGCACTTCGTCCAACACCAACATGTGTAACGCGTGGTCCTTGAACCCTCTCATCGCGTTTGAGATATCTGACCATACTGCCGGCAGTTCAGCCTTAAGTGGCCTCAGGTTCTCCATTTCTATCATGCGATTCGGGGCTGATATGATCACATCATATTTTCCCTCCGAAAGTAAGGCTACCATTGCATACACAAATTTCAGTCCATCCGGGAGATATGCATATCCCGGAGACAACGCAAATACTACTCTCAACGTCACTTTATTGAATGATCCCTCCTTTGTCGCGTCTACCACTTCACCCATTGACTCCAGGATGTCTTTTATCGCTGGCCATACTGCGTTTTCTGCTGTTGCAGGATCTCTGAGCCTGCTCAGAAAACCTCTACTGTGTAGATGGTCATTGATGCCAGCAAACACAATCGTTATCGGGTTCATTTCTGTCTGCCTTTGTACCCCTATAGCCAATGACACTGATTGCAATAGGTCTAGGTCAACTGCGGCCAGCATTATGACGTCCAGCCAAAACAAAGACTTAGAGGTGTACACGAACTCTGAATTCGCTACTACCATGATTTTGGCCTTTCTCATCTCTGCTTTGTCGTAGGCGGCGAAGATGGTCTCATCTTTCTTTATCGCTGTCAATCCGCCATATCTCTGGGCATCACCATCTTGGTTCACTAGTTTTGGGTACACTCTCTCCTTCACATGACCAGGTGGTGTCGTCAATTGCCTAAATATCTTCACGTGTTGTCCAATCGGCGCTCTCGCCGTCAGGAATCTTCCTGGCCTTTCTTCACGATTCCTCTCATCATGGTTCAATCTCACATCTTGCAACGGTCTTGCATTCACAGGTCCTATTGTGTTGTTGGAGGGCAGTCCCTCCAAGTCGGCAAACCTCAAGGCCGTCGTGGAGCTGAAATTTATGCTAGCGGCTATCAACCAGTCTACGCCGGTTATCGAGTACAATCTGCTGACGGATAGCGTCGCTCCATTCAGCATCCTCCTTGCATCTTCGATGAAGCTCACTCTCTGTAGGTCCAGCTTCATTAGTTCTTCTTTGTATATATGCCAAGGAGACGGTATGGATCGCGACCACATCAATGAGCCTCTGCTCGGTCTCTCCTCTCGACTGGTACTCGTCGTCTCCGATCTAGTGTCCGATCTGGATGTGCCTGCTACTTCCTCGATTGGTTGGTTGACAGGTCCTATCCTTTTCCTAGGATGGATTGTCCTCCTCATCGGTGCTTCTCCCAACCGATCTTGTACGTCTGTTCTTCGACCTGGTTCACTGGAGCTTTGTTGCCGGTAATTTATGGCGGCTGGGACCGTACCCAAGCGTGTTTCCAGGTTAGGAGGCACAAAGTTGGTGATCACCGTATCACTCACCGTTCCCTCTTCCTTCAGCACTCCTGTGTCAAAGAGTTCTGCTTCCAGCTCATCCAACCGTTCTTGGAAGACTCGATTCAACCAAGCTTGTCCTTCGACACTGTCGAAGTGGATGCCATCTGTGGTCAGTCTGGCTTGATCCATGGCTCTCAATTCATGTTCAATGTCCATGAGGATCATTCTTCCGGCGTTTCGATTTGCTAGGTTTCTCAAGATGTTGTTCCATCTCATGACTCCCTCGTTGTGCCTTCTTCCTGATACTGTCAAGCTTCTTGTGTTCATTGGCACCGTGCAAACGGTCAGTACCGCGCAACTGAACTTCTGCCAGAGAGTAGTAAACAAACACACCATCATTGCTTCCCACAGTGCTTCCTGCTCATCTGATCCTCTGGAGATGTCATTCGTCCCAACTAAGATCATCACATTGGGTATCTTCCCTGGATTCATCAGCTCCACCATGCGATATAATTGGGCAATCGTCGCGCCTCCAAAGGCCATCACCGTGGTGACCCATGAGGTCCTCAAATTCGACAGCACTCTGACTAAGCTGTCTCCCAATATCAGGTGAGATGTCCCGAGTGGTGGTTGCTGCAGGTTCACAGCCGGGCTCCAGGTAGCTCGATTGAAGCAGGCTCTCGGATCTGTCTCCGGAACTCCCGTGAAACTATACTTCAATTGATTATTCTTCTGCACGTCTATTACACGAGACACTTTCTTCGCTGGCATCTTCCTTACTTTCCTCTCTGGGATTCTCGAGTTCCCCATGAGTGGTGTCACGTTACTCATCCCTTGTCTGATTACTGTCTGGGAGAGTTGTACTCTGCCCGTATCGTCAATCGTTCCATAGGGTGCAGTCACCCCGGAACCTGGTGCATTCTTGTTAGCGACCAATCGTCCAGCGGTCTCTATCAGTTTTCTCACTGTCTGTTCTACGACGGGATCACCCAAGGTGTCACTAGGATCCGGGATTGTTACTCGGTTCGTCTCTGCTGGAAGCCGTGTCTCCGTTGTTTGACTCATTTCTCGAGGTGTCAAGAGCTCCATCGGGGACTGCCCACGAGGAATATCCCTTGCAGGTATCATTTTCTCAATGGACGTCGTCAACGCCACCTGCTCCGATCGCTCTTTGTATTCCTGCCTTAAGCGTTCGATCTCTTGACCCTGCTTTTTGTTGCAGTCTTCAAACAACTTTCTCCACATGTCCCGGTCTTCCTCCATCGCCAGCATGGTCTTCGTCATATCGTCTAACTCCTTCTTCGTACTTCTCAACTGATCGTTCATCTCGTCCAGATCTTGTATGGTTTGGTTCGTCTGAACCTTCTGTGTTACTTTCGCCCCTTTTGGTGGCACAGCTGCTCTCAGTGGTGAACCAGACGAGGTCGCCTCGCTGTTCATCTCCCGATGCATTCTCGTCAGCCCAGGTTTGGGCTTGGAGGGCATTGGCATCTCACCTGGTTGGTAAGTCCTAGAACTTCCCAACCCAGGCTCATTCGCCAAGTCACTCCCTGAGAGAGCCCCGTTTCTCCACCTCATCACTCTCATGTTCGGGCGGTCTAGTACTCCTCTTTCTCCATATGCTGCCATCAACAGGACTTCCGTGGGGCGGTCCCCACGGTTGTCGTGCCCCAAGATGTTAATCAGGGCGGTCAGCAACATGACCACCTCTGGGTCCTCCAGAGCGAAGTCTCGTTCGATCAGCCGACGATAGATCGCATCTACCATCGGTCCTACATATGCCTCTGCCAGGTCCATCAATTCATCCAGGTTGAAATTGTCCATACTGTTCTTTCCAAGTTTGATTTGATTTCGATTTCAAGTTTTGACTCAAGTGAGCAATTAAATGATCAATCAGGATCTAGAAAAGAAATCACGAATGTCACACCTGTCAATTTCACCTTAACATACATCGTTAAAATTTGCTTAAAGACAGTTCAGATAAAAAGATATTTATCCTAAAATTTATTAAAATCAATTGGTTTCTAAAATTTTGGAATTCGACCTAAGATTGGACAGTCCAAACTTTGGATCTATTCCCAAGATCGTCATTTAGTTGTTCATGGTCACTAACCCCTACTTACCCATGATCTTAATAACCTAACACATAACATAACATAACGCACCTCTCACATATTACACACAACTTAGTCTTTGGCCTAACACCCTCTCGCACATCACTCAGCCTATACTTAAGTAATATTTCTTATGTAGATATACTTGTATGTTCGTATCAGAGAATATCACGTGTACAAGCGCGTACAATTCCCGAGGATGCAGTCTTCCTCTATTTGGATCGTACACTGGAAGCGAAAGCTCCTTCACGTCCATTTCCACAAGGAAGTCCCTCAGCCTCGTCAAAGACAAGACTAGATTTTCTGGGTCCACGTGTTGCTTCTCTGTCGCCCTCGTTACCAGGAAGCATAAGTACTTTCCCGGTATTTGCGACACCGCCGGGGGTAAGGCTGCTACGCCCCCTATCCCTGGTCTTTGCTTCCAAAGGAATTCCACGTTTTTATATTCCCTCTTAAAATCTGCCGCTAGCGCCGTCCTAAAACTCATGTCTGCGGTGATAGCTACCGCACATGTTCTGTTTGTGAGTATGAAATCACTGTCTGTTAGTATTATGTTACTAGAATATTCATTTGGTAAATTAAAATATGACTCAACTACCCTGCCTATGTCAGGTTTCTTAGGTTCTTCACCTGTTTCTGCTTCTAAGTTTCCTGTTTCTCTTGCTATTCTCAATTTTTTTATTATCAAGTTTTCAGTGTGGGTAAGTCCTACCCCCACTCCCCGGACAAAAATATCCATCGGCGTCCCCGTCGATCGCATACCGGGTATTAAGTCAAGATTAGAAGCTGGAATGAGAAGTTGTCCTTCCTGGGCAGCCCAGGAAGGATCATCTCGTTCGGTCTTAATGTATTTCGCGCTTTCGCGATCTACGTCTTGAATCGTAACGCTGGTCTTTTCAGGGTCTGATGTCATTTCGTTCAGCCACTCTAAGACACGCAGGTTCGTCAGGTCTTGTTCATTTGACTGCTGTTGCTCATCGTCGAACTCCACCTCGGGTTTCGACCAGTCGTCAACCCACTCATCGTTGTGATCATCGACTATGTCAATGTCCTGTGACACTGTTATTTCCTCTAAACCCACTACTTCCTCCACTATTTTCTTTAGATCTATCCTATCCACTACAAAGTCGTCACCGTAAGGATTGTATTTCTTTCTTAGTCTCGTCCCGTCTTTCTGACGAGTCTGCATCGTGAACGGAAGATCTGGTTCCATGTTCTTGGGAACCTCTGTCTGTTCGGAATCCTGCCAATCTTCCTCTGCGTAGGGCAAGGTTTCATCGTCCGCTTCGATCTGTTCGTTTGGATCCAGGTCCAATGGTGTATCCGTACCTTCCTCTACGACTTCGTTTCCATCGTTCTTCTCCCTGGTGCCTTTTTCATTGACCTCACAAGCAGGATCCATCATTAGATAATCCCCTTCTTCCATGTCTGCAGGTATACACCAGTCTTCTGTCGATGGATTGTGTGGCTTGATGTTCTCGTAGTGGGCGGCTCGGCCAGTACTCAGTCTATAAAAGCGTCCCTCTTGGTGCACCTCTGTAATCATGAAGGGTCCCCTCCACTTCTTCAGAAGCTTTTTTGTCCCTTTCGGTGGTATAACGTTCTGAAATACCCATACGTAGTCTCCCACCGAGTAAGCCTTTGCACCAGCTGCTTTCTTGTCGAATCTTTTCCTCTGCCTTGCCTGTGCCTGCTGAGTGTTTCGTCTACACAAGTCGTTCAACTCCTGTTGGCGTCTGATCACATCCCTCACGTAGACCTGTGGGGATGTTTTCTTTCCCTCATACTCTGGGTAGAAGAATGTCAAGGGTAAAGACTTCTCGTGTCCCGTCAGCATCATGTGTGGACTGACTCCAGTGGTGGAGTGTTGCGTGCTATTATAAGCTCCCATCACCTGTGGAAGGTATCTGTCCCAATCGGTCATGTACCTGGAACAATATACCCTCAGCATCGACACTAACGTCCTATTCTGTCTTTCCACTAAGCCATTCGTCTGAGGGTGGTATGTCGTGGAGTGAGCCTGAGCGACTTGTGACCGTCTAATAAGCTCTTTCGTAAGCTCGCCTACGAAAGCCGTTCCATTGTCCGATTGAAACGTCATTGGACATCCGTGTCTTGCTATCCACGTATTGATCAGGTGGTCGCATGTCTCTTCCGCCGAGGCAGTTATGCAGGGCACGGCCTCTGCATACTTAATGAAGTGATCTATCATGACCAAGACTTGGTTGTAACCGCTGTCTGTCATGCATATCTTCTGGTGATCTATCTGCACCACCTCGTTGAATTCAGACGACTCAATTGATTGTAAAGGAAATCGCAACTTCCTAGGATCCTTGACCTGTTGGCATGACAGACATGCTGTCACCCATTTCTCGCATGCCTTTTTCATCCCAGGCCACTCAAAGCGCTTCAGGATCCTCTGATACACTTTGTCGATCCCTTGATGGCCCATCTGATCATGCGACCAGAATAATAGTTCTGTCTGATAGAGTTGCGGCAACACTATCGCGTTATATTTGTATAAGACCTTGTCTTCTTCTCTTCTCCTGCAAGCCACGATCCCGTCCTTGTTCAGATATAATCTCCCCTCCTTCTGCATGAAGTATTGTCTCAGGATCCTATAGCTGTCTTCTTCCAGATCACCTTTGTCAGGTGCACCGTTTTCTATCCACCTTTTTAGGTTGCTTGTCATGCGATCATTTCTCTGCGCCCTTAGAAGGTCCGAGAGTCTGTATCTCGCCTTCAAGTACGTCTTCATGACTCTCATCTGACTGTTCAGCTCGTTGGGCTGATGTGTGTCTTCTTCCATCTTAACGCACCAAATCTTCGCCAACGGTTGTGTTTCTTGTTGAAACGGCTGAAGATCAGTCCTGACTACCTCTTTCTGCGGCAACAGGCTTATCGAACGTTTCGATACCGCTATCGTTTCTAAGTCATCCGCTGCGTTGTCAAAGACTCTTTCGCTTGGTATTAGGTAGCGATCACTGTCAGGATCCTGGTACACCTCTCTGTCCAGGTTTCTCGCCCGAGTTTCCACTAGTAGCGTGTGTATCGCCAGTTCTGACAGTTCTGATCCCGAGGTCGAATCCCTGTCTGAATAGGTGTTCATTCTCGAGCTTTCTGACTTATCATCCGTCGAAGGTGTTGTGCTGGAGACTGCACGCTCCTCCAGATCATGTCCGTATTTCCTTCGCATCCATCTGAACTCCCCGGACAAAACTTTGTTCTCTAGGTCCTGTTTCTCATCAGGAATTTTCTCGTCTATCTCGGACTCCCCGGACAAATTTCCTTGTCCCGGGTGTTGATCTTGTGATCGCTGGTTTTTCTCCTTATCCTTCTCCCCGGACAAATAGTCTTGCAGCAGATTTTGTTTTACAACTCCACCCTCTTTATCCCGGTCTACAAAGGTGACAGTTTTCTTTTGCTTGCCGCTCTCCCGTCCTTTCTGTCCGTAAGAAGTACTGGTTAAAATCTCTTGGGGTATTGAGGATACTAGTTGCTGAACTATTGTCCTACAATCCCTCTTGTTCTCTTCGTGCTGTTGTCTGGACGGCATGATCTTCACTTTCTCACTGACTGTTAGCGATGCCACTGCTGCTGTCCACTCGGGGTCATCTCTGGTCACTTCTCTTTCTAACAATCCACCCAGTATCCGCATCACTTGTGGTGTGACTTGCACCGTTTTATCCAATAATGAGAGGCTGTTTATATTCATGCGAGAGAGTTCTTGCTGTACCAGGTTCGAGCGCAGCAACAAATCCAAGGGGACCGGGTCCTCCCTTGACAGGATCTTTATCTCGGCTGCTTTCTCTACAGGTAACTCAGGATGCCCCGGAATTGGATGTCCAGACTTATCCAACCATCTCGTTAAGGGAAGCGCTTCATAAGTTTCTTTGTCCAGAAACGAGAATCCCTCCTTTACTTCCGCCTGATTGGCCTGCTTCTGTTCCAATCTTTCATAGAACTCAGTTTTCTTGCTGAGACTGTCAGCATTCTGATGTTTATCACGCATCCTATGTTCGATTATCATATGGTAGCCATCCAGTCTTACTATCCATCTACCAATATAACTCTGATCCATCGAGTAGGTCTTCAACCAGGATAACGCTCTGTTGTCTACGCGTAACTTGAAGGGAGCGCTCCCCAAGTATGCACGGTACTTCTCCACGAAGGTGACTACTGCAAACATTTCTGCTTTTGGTGCGCCATATTTCATCTCTGTGTCACTCAAGACTTTGCTGCCGTATGCAATGGGACGGAGAACTGTTCTTCCGTTCCATTCTTGCTCTTGATGCAATATTCCTGAGATGGCCACCACCGATGCGTCTGTGTCGAGAACATACATGCCCTTTTCTGTAGGCATGCCCAGCACTGGCGCTTCGCACAGTTCCCGCTTTATGTTCTCGAATGCAACCTGTGCCTCATCGTTCCATTCGAACTTTTTCCCTTTGTTGCGCATCAGCTTCTGCATCGGATACACCTTGTCCGCATATCCTTTAATGAATTCACGGTAGTAATTGGCAAATCCTAGGAAGCTCATGAGCTGTGTGTCCGTTCTAGGAGCTTTCCATGTCAGCACGGCCTCTACTGCTTCTGGATCTGGCCTCACACCATGCCGGTCCACCATTCTTCCCAGGTACTTGATCGAATCCCTTAGGATTTCACATTTCGATGGTTTGCATTTCAAGCCTGCTCTTTTCATACATCCGAATACCTCATCGAGCCGGTCAATGTGATCCTCCAGGGTCGGTGTCGCTATGACTACGTCATCCACGTAGCACATCAAGAGATTCCCGTACTTTTTGGTCAATCCTGTCAAAGCCTGAGCCATCAGCCTTTGAAAGGTTGCTGTTGCATTGCACAAGCCGAAGGGCATCCTCTTCCACTGGTACAACCCCAATTCGCACGCGAAACCGGTTTTTTCCCTATCCTTTTTCCGCAAAGGAACCTGCCAGAAGGCAGAACCTAAGTCCAATGTGGTGAAGAACGTTGCATCACCAAGTTTAGATAGGCTCTCGTCTATTCGCGGTATCGGGTACGCATCTTTAATCGTTACCGCGTTCAAGTAACGAAAGTCGCAACAAAATCTAAGCTGCCCCCCTTTCTTTTTCGCCATTACTACTCCGCAAGCCCATGGCGATTTCGAGGGCTCTATCATGTCGTATTCAAGCAACATTTCTATTTCCGCTCGGCACGCTTCCGATTTATGTGGCGTCATTCGCCTTGCGCCTTCCCTATGGGGAACGGCGCCCTCTTCTAGTTCGATTTCGTGTTCGACGAAGTTACAGCAACCGATGTCCGCCTTATGTTTTGAAAATACCTCGGCGTTCCGATTTAGGAGGTCCCGCAATTTTTCGAAATCTCCCTCCCCTATTTTTCCTTTCAAATGTTCTATTTCTGGCAAAACCGGTTTGTCAGAATCTAGTTCATATGACGAGGGGCGTTCCGGAAAATTCGAGCAGCTTGATAAGCCGTCGTCCGTTTCGGATTTCATTGAAAACAATTTATGAATAGATTTTAATTCATTAATTCTCTTTAAGATTTTATCTTTATTTGCATGATAAGGACAGTCTTTCACACTATATTTCTTCGAGTTTTCTGTCTCCTCATAGTCGGTCCTCATCGGCAAGGCGTAGCCAAGCTTCTTTCCACGCTGGATTGAAACCGTGGTGTCCAGTGTGTTCAACAACACACTGACACACAGTCCGTTTCGCGTTACCGAGAAGCTCCGGCCTAAAATCACCGAACTCTGACTATTTGGATTCGGTACTAAGCAAACCTGTTTGCTATCACTTAACGAATTTAAATTTCTCATTCTAAAAATTGCTACTACAGCTTGTCCTGGTTGTAACTTTACTTTTCTATCCAAAAAAACTGGTACCTTATTTTCATCTGTTATTATCCTATTAATTGGTCTCTTAACATACTTTCGGTCCGGGTGTCTAATCCGTATTAGACCGTTGTTCAAGTCAATCATCACGTCAAAATTCCTGACAAAATCTCTGCCCAAGATGAATTGGTCGGCGTCGTCCAGATTCTCTACCACCAGGAAGCTCATCCAAAGGTCTCGTCCTCCCATGTGAAGGACCGTTATTGGTGTTCTTCCGGCTACGTAGATAGCTCCTCGATTGGCTGCAGCCAGTCGGAGATTCGTTGGAATCAGATCTTCCCGCGTGAAGCCCATTCTTTCCCAAGTTTTTATCGGCATCACACTCACTACCGCTCCTGTGTCCAGAAGCCCTGTGACTCCGATTTTTGTTCCGTTGGTGTCGAGCAGATGTGCTGTCACATCTGCTTCATATCCAATGTGTACTGCGTCTTGTTCCATCATGGCGTCATGGCCTATCCTGCGGACCTTGAGTTCCTCTTCTCCCAAATAGATCTGCCCTATTTGGTCATCATCTGTTGTTACATAAGTCCTGGTGTAGATGCTGATCCCATCCACGTTCAGCATCACTTGATACGGCCCATAGACTTCTAGGTAGCGTCCATGAAGTTTCTTCGTGCGAGGGCCACCCGTGGTTAGTAGTGCCCTCACAGCCCTCGACTCGGTGCGTGGCTCCATCTGCCTCAGATAGTCTGCATATGTGTCCAAATGCATCAAAGTGAACTCAGATGGTTCACTCAGATTTCTGATTACCTGATGCCCTGCCACCGAGATTATCGACTGTATTTTACTTCCTTGCGGTGCCATACCGAACCTCTGACCAGAGATAACATTAAGTTTCATGCTCAAGCTGCTTGGTGCTTTTGCCTCTTCAACTTCCGTTGCTTCAAAGGCGTTCAGTTGCTCCTGTAATTTTTCATTCTCCAGCTCGAGTTTCACCTTTTGCTCAATCTCTTTCGTCACTAGTTCCTGCTGTACTCTATTTATAGCATCCCTCGCAGCTGCCCTATAATCGATTTTGAAGTCATCGGCCGCAGTTGCTGGTTCCGGTTCACGTGCTTCTTCTGTTACCGCTTGCATCTTCTTTGCCACCAGCTCTTGAGGTTTATCCTTTCTGCGTGCCTCCGCTTCACTCAAAAGTCGAGCCTTGCTGGCTTTCACTCCTGACAAAGCTTCTTCATGTCTTGGATGCTTGATGTCTGCCACTGCATCCCAAAATTGCGGACAATCTGATTTAAAATGACCTTCCAAGTTACAAAAGAAACACCTCGGGCCGAATTTCGCAATTACTCCTCTCATGAAATCCTCATGATCCAACTCTGACGCATCTTCGTCCTCGAGGCTAAAGCCTATTGCTTTCATGCCTTGTTTGTAAGCTGGGCATGCTGACACATGATGGTCTGTTGAACTGCAATTAGCACAAGAACGTCTCTTGTCCATATCATCCCTCGGTTTGTACCAATTGTTCCCTTGGTTTGCTGGTCCGTTGTTAAAATTGCCATAATTGTTCTTGTAATATCCAGATCTCGAAGGAGGTTTCAACAAAAGATACTCTTTTGATTTGAGCCTCAACTCCTCCGGTGTTGGCGCATTAGTTGATAGTGGTGTGTAATGCGTTGCTAGCATCGTACGAAGTTCATCATTTTTCACACCATCGATGAATTTTGAGGCTACGGCCAGGTTCATCCTTCGGTTTGACTCATCCGGTTGGCTGCGTCTTCTCAGCATTTCCAAATCATCGAGAAACTTGTCTATTGTTTCATCTTCTCGTTGCCTCCGTTTCTCGAAGCGCATCATCGCCTGGTGCCCCTGCACCCCTGATCCGAAACGGTTTAACAAGATTTCGAAGATTTTCTCAGCAGTGTCACGTTGATACTGTTTCTTGGCCATGACACAGTTCAGGGCTGTCCCTTTTAAGTTGCTGGTGAGCGCGCTGCATTCCTGTCTCTCCGACAAGTCCTCTTCCTCGAAATGCAGCTTCATTACCTCTATCCAGGTATCAATACAGCCATCAGATTCGTCTTTGTAGCATCTTGGCTTCTTAAAGACTCTTCTGGACTTCTCACTGCGTTCATTGGTTCTAGATAACCTCGTCAGGAATGTCTCCAAAGACCTGTTCAGGGGTTCAAATGCTGTGGCCATTGCCGTAGCCTCCCTTGAGTGTCCCGCTTGAGTGTCCTCACACCTTGTCGAAGGCTCTGTGTGCGGTGCATCCCTGCAATCCGAATCACCATGAGCGTTTCCTGCTTGACCTGCATGACTCCTTTTCGGGCTTGCATGCCCCCTGTTGCCGGAATCACTTCTCCCAGTCGCATGTGTGCCTTGCGTTGGTCGTTCGTCAGAGGTCTGTCTGTTCCTCGTTGAATTTGCTCTACTGTTCGGGCTCCCTGCTGTATTACCCCTTGTGGCATAGCCTAATGAACTGCCCCTGCCTCTAGTGGATCCATATGTCTTCCTCCTTTGATGTTCATTGAAGTTCACCCTCGGTTCCCTGCTGGGACCTCCCGAGTTCGGCTCTCCTTCTTTTGGTCCACTCTTGCTGCTTAGTAGCCCGTCCAACCTATCCATGATAGCC
This sequence comes from Symsagittifera roscoffensis, assembly GCF_963678635.1. NCBI lineage: Eukaryota > Metazoa > Xenacoelomorpha > Acoela > Convolutidae > Symsagittifera > Symsagittifera roscoffensis. Next base: position 32,611,248 of record NC_087063.1, on the reverse strand, counting down.
TGCGTTCGCCTCTCCATCATCGCGTCTATCTTTGTGTCAAGAGACCCAAGAGACTGCTCTTGCTGAATTCTTAACTTCTCCATGTCGGCTCTTAAGCGTAACTCCCTCTGTTCCGCCTCTCTTGTCATTCGCGACAAGTTCCTCGTCATATGTTCGTCCGTTCTTTCTTTCAAGCGTTTTTCGCTTCTGCCAACTTCTTGTCTGTTGCGGTTTATTTCTTCCCGCAGACTTTCTCTTTCAATGTGAACTGCTCTTTCTAGTTCACTCATCCTTATCGACATCTGTTCATTTTGTTCTCCTAAACTGCCCACTATGTTGTTTAAGGCTTCCTCTAGTGCTGCCCCGTTATCCACGAGTGGCGTCACTAGTGGCGGTGTAACCCTGTCAGTCCCAGGTAACTTCGTGCTTGTCGAGATCCGGGCCTTGATTCTCTGTCTTGACGTCTTTTCATTATCTATTTCAGGATCCGCTAACGCGTTGCCTAGCCCTCTGGTTCTACTCTCTCCAGTTTGTGGCTCTGAACTTGTCCTAATCGCGAAGTCTTTTGACTGGCCTGGTGTGTTTGCCTCTTTGCTTATCGTTGTCACTACACCAAATTTGTCCATGGTTCCAGTCTCTCTTCCGACGTATGCTTCGTTCTCCTGGATCGAACTGTTGAGGCTGACCTGAGATCCAAAGTCCCCTTGCTCCTCTTCATCCTCTTCCTCCTGGGACTCACCATCGTTTCCTGCTCCTCCTCCCATGCTGAATGGAAAGATGTTTCCGAAGGTGTTCTTCATTCTTTCTGAGAACGATGATGAGGTTGTTTGTTTTCCAGTTCCGCTTGCTATCATTTGTTGTCTGTCGGAGATCTTCTAGTTGCCGTTACTTCAGTTGAGATGTCGGACAGTTCCGACCTCTCCTCTCGATCCAACGTCCCGGTGGAAGTGGCAAAATCATGGCCTTGTTCTACCGGAGTAGATTCACTCGCCAGCATTCTTCCTCTCCCTTCCAGTCCATTTACTCCCTGGTTGTCGTTCATGGTATGGTCCGTATTGACCTCCACTTCTAACAGTTCTCTTCGCTCTTCTGAGGTCTTCTGACTTCTCGTTTCAACCATTCTGCCTGAAACCGTCTCCTCTTTATCGGACCGGGATCGCTTGATCCAATCCACAAAAGGATCGGTCATCATTTTTCTTTGCTTTTCAGGTATGAATTTCCTAGAGCTATTACCTCGTTTTGGTATCCTTGACTTGTCTAAACTCATTCTTTATTTGTCACTTTCCTATGCCTACTCTTGACTCAATTGCTAGAGACCTTATAGTTTTATTAACAATAATAATGACACAACACAATAAGATTCACCAGATTCTACTAAATAGTGACCACGAATCCCTGTATGTTGTCAGAGTACAGTTTGTATAAAATTTATTCACAATGACCGATTATCGGTCCAAAGATCTGGAAACTAGCACAATATGATGTTATCAGTCAATTTTAAAAGATAGTGTACTCACTACCCAATCAAGCACAGTTTAGGTTGATTTAAAGTCAAAAAACAAAAAATATATATTGACACAATATGAATGTATATATAAAAAAACGTATGTGTCTTGTACTCTTAGTCGGTCGCAGTACAATAGTCGAACCTGTCTTTTAAAGAAAAAGCTTTCCCTGCTTGGTGCTGCACCAAACAGACAAAACTTTGAAGGCAGTTATTTGCTCAAGTGGGCGTCTATTGCACCCACCGAGTATTGTGTTACCTCTCTGCCTTCGGACTGCCCGAGCTAGACCTACTAAAATCCTCAGGGCAGTCACTTTTCCCAAAAACGTATTATGTTTCAATCCACACCAATGAGTCACGCTCTTTTTAATTTAGACTTAGTGTCGGGAATATTCGAGTTCGGACCTGTTTTGTATTAGTCTGGTTCTTTTTGAAAGGCAAGTTACCAGTGCAGTCACTGATACCTAGCCTGTGTATTAATAACCTAATACCTCTCGCTTTTTAGTCTTTCTTTCGTTTACCTAAGTCTTTAATAAAATAATACCCCTCCGGATTGGCACAAATAGGACCCTTCCGGACTGTCAGAATATGGACCCCTCCGGATTTGGACCCCTCCGATTTAGTTAATAGTAGACCCCTCCGGATTTGGACCCCTCCGGTTTTGTGGAAAGTAGACCCCTCCGGATTCGGTGCCCTTAGCTCTGTCAAAGTAGCTTTCCGTAGTTTTCTTAATTTCAACTTATACCCCTCCGGATACGTTCTGCGTTGCTTTTATGCTGTTTGAATTAACTGGGAAGGGTATAGGGTCCTTTCCTAGACCCCTCCGGATTGAAGTTAAGGCACTTATTTGACAATTCACACTAACGGTGAAGGGTCTTATCACTTGCCTAATTTCGACTCTATTATGGTTGTCTTGTGCCTTCAGCCCTCCCTTTTTGCCTAGAACTGTCCTAAGTTACTTAGTTCAATCGCTATCAACTTTTGGTAGGGGTATAAGGGTTTTTCAGAAAAATTTATAAAACTTGAAGGGTGTACCCCTCCGGATTTGTGTAATTTGCTAAAAACAATCTCAAAAAATTTTCTCGCTCGCTTTTTCGAGTAATTCTCTTTCCTACTAGTAAGTTCAGCTAATTTCTGATCTAATGGTACCAAGATTGACTCGATATGCTCTGTAGTTCCAAAGTTATTAACCAAAACGTCTTTTTTCCAAATTCAAAAATTTTCTCTCTTATAGGTTCCGCCTAACTTTTTCCGCAAATCTGGTCCTTTCGACCTAAAAATTATTGATCTGAGCTCACAAGGCCTATACTCTTCTAGTTCAATGCAAAAGACCCGATCTAAAACGCTTTTGTAGAAAAAATTTGCGAAAAACTATGCTACCTGGACCCCTCCGGATTGATGAATCCACCAAATCAAACACGTTATATTCGATTTCTCTGCAACCCGGAAGGCTTTCGGGTAGCGGGTTTTAAAACTCGTAGATTCACTAGTGGACGTTGTCCGAACAACTATTTTTACTGTCCTAACTCAAAGATTTCAAAAAATTTTCTGATTTTATAGTGTTTCTTACTATCAAAAATTGGGAAAATTTGGTTTTTGGTACCAAACTAGTTCCAACCACTTCCGAACTAAAGTTAACCGGTTCTACTTATTACAGTAGTGCAGTTACGATGTAACACACTAACTTAGCGCTTTTTTCCGTTTCAAAAAATATCGATATCTCAAAAATCGCGACTTGTGTGGGTCGATCAAAATATCGCTATTTTGACCCTAAAAACCGGTCTGTTTTCGTTGTTTTTCACTGAAAAACGATATAAGACTATTAATATAGGCTATATAAGTAATAATATTAGTAATACTATACCCCTCCGGGTTTGTTTATTATCCGAATTAAGGTGCTTAACTCGGATATTCGCAGTTCGGTGAAGGGTCACTACAGTGCAGCACTGTCGAGCCCCCCACAGATTACTATCTTACTTTTTGTACCAAAAGGGATACAAAACTTGTTAACGATACCCAACAGTCGATTGTTGTTGTCGTTGAGCCCCTTCTTGTTGCTCCTTGTACTGCTTGCCGGATCGGTCTTCACCCAAGACCCTTCCGAATTGAGCGCAAATCAGCTGACCCTTCCGGTTTGAGCGCAATTTATCATTAACTTGCTTAAATGCTCAAATAACCCTACAGTACAAGCCTCACAAACGGGCTACAAAACTGATCGTAACGATCCTGACTGATATAAATGCCTGTAATAACAATATATCTATCAACAACAAACGGGGGGGTTGAATCACATCTTGTCTGGGGGGATGATTTCTACTGATTTTTTACTTTTTTACTGTTTTTGGTTTTTTCGGTTATTTTTTTATGTTTTTTGTTTTTCTTGGGTACTATACTACTTTTTGTTTGGTTTTGCTTATATCTTTAAGTGTTTTTGGTCACAAACCACTCAGGGGATGAGGGGTTCATGATTCCCCCCACCCTTCCTGGTTCGTGAATTTTCGGTCTTAACTAGGTTAAAAAACTATTCACGGTAATCCGGAAGGCTTCCGCGTTCCGAACTACCCTTCCGCCCCGGCAGTTTAGGCCTATTAAGGGCGTTAATGTGAGCATCCGCTCGGCGCGGAGTGCTCGTTAACGGTTCCGCCGGTCATGATGTTATGAAAAAATAACACCCAGGAGCGCCATAAAAACATACATGTAACATTCGCCCGGAAGATACATATCGACGGATAACAAAACTAAGTCTTAAGACGACTGGCTAGCGTCTAAACAGAGCTTTGCATGTTTTTCACCGTCTCTACCAAGCCAGTACTTTTCGGTGGTCTTTCTTACATCAGGCTGACAAAAACGTTACTGTTCTCCGGCTTCGACCAGAACGCTCAAATTAACTGAATTACATGCGAAATTAGTGTGCTCATGGCTGGGTCTCTGTATCCCCAGACCACGAGGTCACTCCTAAAAACAGGGCTACTACTTATCATATTACTATTGTTTTTGTTCAGTAGATAAAAATCATCATCTCCATCGAAGATGGATCAACCCTTTCCCCCAACTCCTAGCACCTCATCCTTGTCAAAACTAATCAAAATATCAGTTAAACTCAAGTCAGGACATGACAGGATGCTAAAAGTTTATGTGAGTTAATAAAAGTTTCCGTCCCGAGACCCTTCCGGATTCTTGAATCCGCCGAATCAAGCTCCTTACTCTTGATTTCTTGCTAATCCGGAAGGCTGGTTCTCACCCTTCACCGTTGTTGGCAACGGCCTTGCAACTATTGTAGCAGCACAATAGTTGCAACTCGGAGCGTTCTCTGCTATTCTGTAGTTCGTTGTCGTTTTCCAATCTCGATTTTCGTACTGTTCGCAATCGCAGATAAAGTTGTTCTGTTTTTTACTCGCTTTTTTTGTTAAAATGGCCGTTTCAGCATTTCTCAGAAACGTGACGTCATCATTCGAATTTTTGAAAATTTAAAATACTAGAATATTCTAGCCCTCACCGTTTGGCTAAACGTTCCAATAACGTCGCTAATCCTTCGAAATCATCAACTCGGAAGGCTTACTGCTCAAAATTCGAATCCTGCATAAATTGCATTTTGGCCATTCTGGTCGAATGTCACAGATCAGTATTTGGGTTTTGACCAGTAAGATAGGGATTTTGGGAAAATTTTTACAAGAGCTCAAGTGGTGGTAAAAAGTACAGTGGTTCAATAGTCCCTACAACGAAGAAGAAGAGACTCTTGGGACAGTACCGAAGAAGTCTTGGGACATTGCAGTCTGGGGACAGTCTTGGAGCAACACGGTCTTGGGACAGTCACGGGACAGAGCAGTCTTGGGACAGTCTTGGGACAGTGCAGCCTTGGGACAGTCTTGGACCAGAGCAGTCTTGGTACGAAACAGTCTTGGGACAGTGGTCTTGGGACATTGGTCTTGGGCCATTGGTCTTGGGACATTGGTCTTGGGACGTTAGTCTTGGGACATTGGTCTTGGGACATTGGTCTTGGGACATTGGTCTTGGGACAGTGGTCTTGGGACATTGGTCTTGGGACATTGGTCTTGGGACAGTGGTCTTGGGACATTAGTCTTGGGACAGTGGTCTTGGGACATTGGTCTTGGGCCATTGGTCTTGGGACATTAGTCTTGGGACAATAGTCTTGGGACGTTGCTCTTGGGCCATTGGTCTTGGGACGTTAGTCTTGGGACATTGGTCTTGGGACATTGGTCTTGGGACACTAGTCTGGGGATACTAACAAGAAGCACTGGGAAAACACTGAATAATAGGAAGGGGGCACAAAAAGAGTACTAAGTCAGGTTGAAGTAACCAATTGTAAGATCATATTCCCTATCCTATCCTAACACATAAAATCTTCAAGAGCTTAAGAAAAGTTGTTTTCAGCAAATCGTCGATTTCTTTTTAGAAATTTTTTTTTATTATTTAAAGAGGTTTTAACTTTAGAGTAGAATTTTGTAGGTAAAAATACTGTAAATAGTAACAATTGTAAATAATGAGGCGGAGCAGAGTACCGGTAGCTGAGAAGAGATCTACCGAAGCGAAGACCAAGTATAACTCGTCGCTACGTAAAACAACATCCATCAATGGGTCCGAAGATAACAAAGAAGAACTTTTCAGTTAGTATGGTCAGCACGAGGAGTACCACGGAGAACAAAGCAAAAGAGGGCATAGAAGAGGAACGAGTAGAACCCACCATCGAGATTGATCTAGAGACACCTGATCAAAGTGTGGATGAAGCAGGAAAGAAGACGACAGAGTCAAATCCAATGCCTAATGCGGAAGAACACAACCCGAATCCCATATAGTTCTCACCGATAGACAACGCGGAAGACACAACAGGCAACACGCAAGAAACAGTGAAGGATGAGTCTCAAAAGAGAACGTCTTTTACTGAAAGATTAGCAATGATGGTCGGAATGAGATCAAAGGACGCAGCAGTGGAGGAGACGGAGGTTGAGAAAAGCAAAACATTCGGAACAGTATCCACGAGAACGACAGAGACCGATCAGAACGAGGGTCAGAGAAAATCGGGACCAACGATCAACTACAGGACAACAACGGACCATGGAACGACAACTCTTGAGTTAAGTGACTTGATGGCGAAACTAGATCAGATAGATGAGAAACTGAAGCACAGCGAAGAGGATAGAAATGTGATAAAGAAAGAAATGAGACACAACAAACATGAGTACTTGGACAACTATTTCCATCTAGCGAGAGCGACGGAGGAAAAGCTTCAGAAGATGTCTGACAAAGTGGAAACCACTGATGAAGAGCGAGAGAAGAACATCAGAAAGGACATGCAGGAAATGAAGCAGCGATATGACGCAGTGAATTGCCAGTTAGGGAGTTTGGAAACGAGAATGGATACGATGAGTAGCGAACAGGCTGAGAGCTCAAGTGCAATACAGACAAAGCTAGACGCTATTCTTAGGAATTCAACACAACAAGACAGGCCAGCTGCAGAGAGGACACAAGGTAATAGAGTGGACTTTGTGGAGCATCAAAGGAACAAACGACAGTCAACACCGTTACCAGCAACCAGGGAGGCCGCTATTACGGCACCGGTGGGGGCCAGGGCCATTATAAAGAGCGGAACAGTGAACACAACTAGTGGTCCAGGGGACTCCACGACTCACAACAACGTGGGACCGGATACCATGACTTGGGCAAGCACCTGGGAAATGATGAACAGGACGCTAGAAGCCTTCGCCACGAGGAACACCGACTCGAGTGACAGAGGAGGCAACAAATCCAGGAAAACCTTCAAGAAACCGAAGGAGTTCAAAGATGATTCAGATGGGTGCATTGACACTTGGGTAGAAGTCATGAGGTTGCACTTAGAACAAGACAACTTGAACGATGAGAGGCAAGCATGCACAGCGATACTGAGCAATCTGGAAGGCACGGCATTGAAATGCGTGGTTGCGAAGAAAGAAGAAGAACGCGACACAGCGGACAAAATCTTTGAAATATTGTTAAATAGATTCGGCTCAGGCGTGAAGGGTCATCAAGCGATGATGCGATTTGCGAAGAGGAGACAAAGGGACGATGAATCGATTGACAGGTTCCTAGATGACCTTGAGAGCTTGAGAAGAAGGAGTGACCCGGAAGAATCTACCAATCGAAGGAACTTCAGTATCGCCTCAAAGTTCATTGATGGGGTGAAGAGTGATGACTTGAGAACGATGTTAGCAACGTACTACACATTGTCGAAAGACAGTGCACCAACTCCAGAAGAGATGAGGCAGAAGTCAAGAGAGTACATGTTGATGAAACCCAAGAAATACTCGTACTCAGACAACGGGAACACACAGGGGGGAAGTCAGCCACAGAGGTCGTCATGGTACAAGCCCAGAGATGACATGGACAAACGCAGGTCATGAGCTAACTGCGGGTCGGCGGATCATCATATGGCGGATTGCACGACATACAAACAGGGCATGAAGAGTTTGGGATATGCACCCGACGAAGAAGATATGAGCCAGATGGAAGAACACGAGTTCTATAGTGGCTTGATCATCAAAATAGGTGCAAGATGCTTCTTCTGCAACCAAGAGGGGCACTTAAGGATGGACTGTCCGTTGTTTTGGGAAGCGGTCAAGAACCAGAGTCATCCAAAACACAAGTTGGCGCTAGCAGCAGAGCAAAACCAAAGAAACAGACAAGGTGAATTTGAGACGAAAGACCTAGAAAGACCGAATGCGGAGCTACCGACGAAAACAGTGAAAGCTGTAACACAAGGTAATAGTGCAGTAGAGGCCACGGCGAAGAACACACAAGAAATAGATTATGAGAAGGCGGCAGCGGAGGCCATCAACAAAGTGAAACAAGACCTAGCAGCGAAAGAAATAGAACAACGACTGAAGCAAGAAATCCAAAGACAGAAGATGAACGAAGCATTAAGTTGCTCACAGACAATACCAGAAGCTGCTGAGGGGTCGACAAAAAATGGAAATTGCAACACGGTAAAAATGGTTACAGGAAAGCCATTTGGCATAACAAAGATTGGGGCAAGAATAATGTCAATAATCACTGTGGGCGGCCACGAAGTAACGAGAAACTTAAGCGAACCAAGTGACCAGACAATAATGCACATTGATGTGTACGCAGATTACTTGAGTTGTATAAGTCCACAAACTACTTCTAGAGCGTTGAGAGCACTACTCACGAGAGGGGGTAGCAAGTCGGTACGTGTTGATAACAGGTACACAGAAGCTTATGGTCCACATGAAGTGATGCTAAATATAGATGGAATCAACATCTATACCAAAACAATGATAACATGTGATGAAGACTTAATTGGGCAAATCTACGTGGGGAGAGAAGAGTTGAAAGTGAGATCGATCGGAAACTGCGCCATGCTTGAAGAAGATGCGATGCACATCGGGACAGAGGCAGATGTGACAGGACATGTGTTAGACATAAGTTGCAAAAAGACTCAGTTACGTGGGTTACTCGATACGGGAGCAGTCTTGAGCGTCATACCAATCAAAACTTGGGAACGAATGGGCTTCGACAAAGATGACTTGATAGATTTGATGATAAAGAAACTCAGAGAAGTGAGAGAAAAGTGCGGACTGGAGCTGGAAGGGGAGGAGGCCGAGCCTACCATAGGACGGAATTTCAAAACGAAGTTTGAAATACCAAACGAATACTCAGAGAATATCCTGATAACGGATAGTGACTTCATTCTGTCAGACAGGACTAGCGCAATCTGTATCACGGCGGACATGAGTTTCAAATCAAGACTGGAAGCAGACTTCAAGAGAGAATACCAGAACGTGGAGTTTCTGTTTAGACAGAGACCGGGACTGGGAGGAATGGCCGCGCTTCCACCATCAGTAGCACAAGTCCCGGGCAAATATCTGTGCTTCCTAGTGACGAGAGTCAACGACAGAAACACGATCGATCCTGAACACGTGATATTGGCACTAACGAGACTACGAGACTTCATGATAGAAAGAGGGATAACGGAGGTCTCAATGCCGGTGTATGACCCAAACAGGTGGAAATTGAGCCCAAAGGAATTGTACGCTATCCTACACGTGGTTTTCGCAGAAACTGAGATAATGGTGCATCTTCACAAGAAATACTACTTGAGCATCGCCTGAGTCAGGTACGCGGGGGTCTTGAGTTGGGCATGAGGGAGGAATCTCGAGTTAGGTGTGGGGGTACAAAACAGGTAGAGAATTTTAGAGGTAATTGGCATGACAATTAACATTTTAGATGATTGATGGTGCTAAAACATAAAATGAATCTGCATGTTTTTAGAAAATTTCCAATTGAACTATTTTAAATAGGACGGAAAGGAAAGGGTTTTAACTATAATAGTAAAGGGAGTTTTTAGGTTAGGAACACCACCTGCTAATCTAAAAATGGAGTGTTATTTTCAGATTGATTTGGTAAAGTCAAATTGACTACTCAACTGTATTCAATTGAAGAAAGAGAACACAAGTTGAACGACACCTCAGGAAGTAATACTCAAGTTGCTCAGGTAATAATCAAGTTGCTCAGGTAATACTCAAGTTGCTCAGGTAGAACTCAATACTCAAGATCATTTGGGAACTTACGGAAATGGCAGATCGATTCTGGAAGTCCATGCCAACGACTTTCAAAAAAACCCACACTTGACGAATTATATAGACGTCTGAGGGACCTGGATTATACTCAAGTGGATGAGAGAATGGCAGTGATGTTGAACACCATCCTCCAGTTGGAGGATGAGGGCGAGTGTCGGGAGTCTGCGACAGAAGCAGTTTTGATGGTGGGCTACACCACCGATGGGATATCTAATCAAGAGCAAACCAGGTGGCTGTCTTGGAACGTGGATGGAGCAATAAGGGGGTTCGATTTGGCAAGGAACCCTGGCTTGAGTAATAACACTGAGTATGGAGCAGGGGAATTCCCACTACCGGCCAGACCATCAGCCAGATCCACGGGCCAGAGCACGAGCAAGACACCATTGATGTCTCGAGCACAGCAGACGGGGGAAGCATATCCGGACGTCAGCATCATGAAGAGAGAGCTTGAGAGGACTCAGCGGGAGAGAAACAAGGCGAACCTCGACCGGGATCAAGCGGTGCTCGAGAGAGACCAGGCAAAAGTTGAGAGGGATCAAGCGCGGAGGGAACTGGACATGATGAGAGCTGAACAGCTACAGGCAGAAAGGGTGCGGGAGAATGCCGCCAATTGCGAGCAGCTGAAGTCAGAGCTTGAAAGGATCCAACAACGACAGCGCGAGCTCGACAAGCAGAAGGGTGCTAGGCCCAAAGAGCGGGTGGTGACCGGCTCAAGGCCAGAGTCACGCATGGAGGTGGATGAGGCTCCTAGGTCGAAGGGACGATTCAACCTCGATCGTGCTGCTCAAGAACATATGAACGAAGGGCTGGAGGTGTGGATACCGTCTGAATCAGCGTCCTCCCTGCGTGGTCTAGAGACACAAGCAATACGCCCGTTGATGGACGTCGCGCTGCCTGGATATACGCCAAGTTCGACCCCGGGTAGCAGTCAGGTGAGTGGTAGCTCGTCACGACTGAAAGAATTGCACGAGCGGCTACAACTAAGGAATCGCGAGAGTCCAGCAAGAGTGGACCTGCCATCGACGTGGGGAGAACAACCTGTCAGGAGTGTGGTAATCTCGAGTTACAAAAAGAATACGGAAGGTAGATACCATAGGCACAATCGGATGGACTGGAGCACGGCGCAGATGGACAGGAGAGATTGCTTCCATAACGCGGCTTGGGTGGAATACTTCACGCAGCCACGTGTGCCCGAAGGAGCGGTCCACTTGATCATAGGGGACAGCTTGCTGCGGGTATTGACCCGGATCCAGTCCCATTGGCAAACGGGAATCTTGAGCTTCGCTGGAGCCGCGACGCCTCAGATGTTGGCGACACTTGAGATGCTAGGTATGGCAAGAGTATATACGGTGACACTGATGATCGGGACGAATGACGTGTCTAGGGGGGAAGCAAGGAAGGTGATGAGGCTGCACGACAAGATGAGCTGCATTCTCGAGTAATTGCGAATTCAAATGGATCCGGCCATTCTTACCATGTGCACCGTCCCTTACAACATGAAAGCGGATCAACATGCAATGGAGATGAACACAAAGGTGCGGAACCTGAATGAAATAATCAGGCTGATACACAAAAGAAGCGTCCTCCCCGTTGGGCTGTTGGACGTGGCCGAGCAAATGGAGCTATCTGCTTTCCCTGACGACGCATCTACGGATGGGATTCATTTTGATAGGCCAAGAGGGGTGGAGTGGTTGAATGACGTCTTCCAAAGGCACATAAACGCGTTGGAGACAGAGTTACTAGAGACGGCACAGGTCACGTTCGGACCACCCCTAAATCCACCTTTCTTTAACTCGAGAGCCTTGTCCAGCTGCTTGGGGCGATGGCTGATTCTAGAGACAGTTCGAGTGATAGCCGAACCAAGTTGCCGGGCGCTGCGCCCATGGAGGCTGATGAGGCAACGTCATTAACGCCCCAGGGATCGATAATATCCTCAGTGGTGGTGGCGGAGAAGAAGAAGCCGGAGAAACCAGTGGAGACCAAGAGGTTGAAATATGAGGAGAAGGTCAAGGAGCTGGACCTGGAGGACTTCGAGTGCAGGCTAGAGTTAGCGAAAGCTTTGGGTCTTGAGCAGGTGTCGCACGAGGACTTGGGCAGACTCCAGTGTGTGGACTGGCTGAAGGCTCACGAGACGCACTTCTCGAGAGCAAAAATAGCAGAGACGGCGCATCTGACTGGGATTCCCACAAAATCGGTGATGGGACCCATTAACTATAGACCTCTCAAGTCATTAGGGAGTCCGGGATTCGTAGTGGAGCCTCCCAAACACCGAACTAGCATTGCCAGGATTAGGGTGGCCACTCCAGCACAGTTGAGGGTGGTGGACAAGCTGATGGATCCCAGGGAGATGGAATTACCAGACGCCGCGTATGAAGGCACGAAACTAGCCAACGATCCCAGATACGGTAAACCCTGCAGGAATACGCAGCTGGCCAAGACCTTAGCTGTTTATGACAGGGCGGTTCCAGCCGCAGCGAGGGTGGTCATCGTAGCGGGATCGGACTTTGAGGGAACGTCTCCCAAATTGTTTTTGCCCGAGACTCTGATATACTCATTGCCGGGAGCAGAGCTGAACCAGATGTTAACCCTAGTGGTGGCAATAAAGTCGGAGATGCCTTGCAAGCCTGAGCTGCTGCTGTTTGCAGGGATGAACGATCATTTGCATGCGACGGGGTTTCTTGAGCAGCTCAAGGGAGATGAACCTACGCCGAAGAAGATCTGGGAAGCCATCCAGACATTATTTGCAGCCATGAATGAAGTACAAGAGAACGTTGCCTCACGATTTGGCTCCAAGACGAAAGTGGCGTTCACGACGTCCCCCGGCTACGCGAGCATGCCTCCCGCTCTACAATTTATGTATGCAATCTTGATCTTGATAGCAGAAGGGAATGGATGGCGTATTTTGATGGCAGCTCCCAATCGGGAACTGGAACCTACAAACTTGAGACTTCGCAGGTCAGAGCTTGCGGCGGCGTGGGCGGATGTGTCCCACGCGTTGAGGGGTTTTCACGAGTTGGCAGACATCCTCATCGTGTTGGACGAGGTTCTCTTGCTGGAGATATCTAACTTTGCTAGGCAACTCAAGCTCAGTCCGATTATAGGGGACGATCATCCAGTGGTGGCTCACCTGACGGCCAGTCTGTGGTTTCGAAACATGGAGGTGACCATAACAAGCTCCACCAGTAAATCTAGAGGGCCGAGCAACGAGAGGAAGAACGTGGCCGTATCAGAGAAGCAGCTGGAGTCGAGGGTGTATCGACTGACACAAGAGGGAGGCAGGTGGCCCTTCCTGACACCAAGGCTGGAGAACGCCACGGAGAAGACGAGAGAAGAGTGGAAGAAAGTGAATGGGGGCATGCCTCTATTGACGGATCTATGCCTGGCCATGAGATCAGACCCCATGGGGATGATCCGGGGGCTAAAGGAAGTCGTAACCTGTATCTATGGACCGGCAGTCACGTTCCCGTTTCCAGATCCTCTGGTGGAAGCTTATCGACACTCAGTGACCCACGTGAGCCTCATAAGCATACTAGATGGAACGGCACTTAATTGGTGTCAACAGGAGGTGCTAAGGGCACAGATGAGCAACACGGTGCTCTTCGGAAAGGTGAAGGATCCGGAGTTGGTGGCATGCAGTTTTCGAGGACAACTGCAGTGCAGGATGGGAGGCAAGCGCGAAGGCCCCATCGAAACTTATCCCAAGTTCTGGAACCTAAACCCCCTGACAGCAAGTGGGCAAGAGATCTTGAGAATTCCCGCATGGAAGAAGAGCTTCGAGCTGGTGAAGAGGGAGTTAGAAGCGATATTGGAGAAGGAAGTCCTGCCAGCAAGCATTCCCGAATTCCCGACAGTAAGGAGAATGACCCTGGGGATGAACAGCTCCCTGGTGGTCCCATCCCTTTTCGCAAGAGCGGCAACCGAAGAACAGCAGAAGGAGTTCATCGACGGCTGGGATCCTCTCTTCATCGGCTACACTGCAGCGATTTATTTCCACACCAGCGATGCGAAGATAAATTCATGGACAACTCAAGCCAAGAAAATGAGACGGTCGATGCCCCCGAAATTCGAGGTGCGAGATGCCTTGAGAATACTTGAGCGGGCAGGTCTAGAGAACCAGTTGCCAGTGTGGGACGATGGCAGGATGATAGTGAATGAAAGGCATATCGCACTGAAAGCAGACGAGGTGCTGTTTGCCACAAGGAGATACCGGGCACCTTACGGGCTAGAGCAGGTGGAAAGGAATCAGGAAGGAAAAAAGCTGGATGCAGCAGGCCCATTGCACGTGGCCCTGACAGAGTACAAGGAAACGGGTCCAGCTACGCCAGCACCCCTATCAGTGGATACCCCTGGGGATACAAGGAGTGGTCCCGTAGAGGATCGATTCAGAAGGATTCTTGAGAGAAGAGAAGCAGAATCGGGGGAGGAGAGCATGGATGAGCTTCTCAGCGAGGCAGGAGAGGATATGGAGGTGGGAAATACCCCGGAGCAGAAGCCATCAGAGGAAGAGTTCACCACGCAAGAGCTGTTGAAAGATCTGAGTGGAGAAAATTGGGCAGACACCCCCACACGCCACCTTTGACCTCATCTCCTCGCAAGAATCTAGAGTTGCCACTGACGAGTGAGAATCCCAACATGGGAATGATCTTCTTGAGTGCGGACAGAAGGGAGAAAAACACCTTCCAGGGAAACAGGGATGCCTTCCTAGGTACCCTGGACGCGGATGCTTGGCGAAAATTCTTGAGCGATTTTAATCGAGAAGTGGACGACGACACCACATTGGACGATTTCAAGGAGGAGCTGTGGGACACGGTGGTGAAGTTCGGAGAACCTATCCTGGTGGGGACAGGTCTGGAGGAGAAAGCTAGAAAAGAGCTGCTGAGCAAGATGGTCGAGTTGAGTAAGGCACCACGGAAGACCAGAGATGACAAATGTACAGACAGCTCTACTCCGAAACAAAAAACTGACGATAAAATAATTGAACATGTAAGGGGGGATAAGGTCGGAACTAGTAATATATAATTAAAAGTAGTAATAAAATTAAAATAAGGTCGGAACTAGTAATATAATTATCCTTAAGGCTCGAGCAGGGGGGAGGCAAGAGTTGGAAGGGTTTGTGGGAGATAAGGAGGTCGAATCAGTGATGATAACGACAACGCCCCGGAGTAAAGACGTGAGGTCTCGCAAGAGGAAGAGAGATATGGAGGGATTGGGAAGTCCTTCGGCGGATGCGGTCTCGGAGAAGAACTTGAGAGAGACGGCCCCCATGGTCCTGGCACGATGGAAGACAGCAGCCTACAAGAGTAGCTACGAGCCGAGGAAACTGCTCGATGTAGAAAAGGAGATGGAGATCCCCGCCAGTTCAGCAACGGAAGAAGACTTCAAACCTCAGAGGATAAAAATGAAGCGAGGTTCAACGAGCGGGCAGACCTGGGAAGTGGACGTGGGTAATGAATGGGTCTCAAATGAACACCAGGCTACAGGGAAGCAAGTGACTAGCGATCCTCTTGAGAAAAATAAAACAAGGAACACGGCCCGACCGTGGTGGGTGGCCCTGGAAACATTGCAGGAATTGGAAGACTGCCTGAAGAAGCTCGACAGTGGAGTGTCACGCAAACGACGCAACTGGGCTACCCAGCAGAAGGCTGGTATCAATAAATTAGAATTGGGGAGCCAGCTGAAGAGAACTTGGCAGAGTTTGTTAAAGGATCATTTTGAAGAAGCGATGAGAACATCATCATCGGCATCGCCGTTGATGGCGAATCCCTTTATTAGGACCGCAGGGCAACTGATGTTTGCGTGGAGCCTGTTGGGAAAAGAGTTAGAGACACTAACTTCGTACGACAAGTTGAAGTTGGGAGGCAAGAACCTAGAGGTATATCGAATGCTGATGCAGCATGTTGCTAGGGACAACTCAGGCTTGAGCCTGGCAAGGAGGAAGGATGCTACCTGCTTCTTGAGATGGACGATGTCGATGATGACTGACAGTACCATCCTAGCATGTCACCAGAGAGCAATTGGAAGCAAGACGCTGGAGAGGAGAGTCTCCACAGTAATCTTGAATGTGTACCAGAGTACTGGGATTGAATGTGTACCAGAGTACTGGGATAATGGTTCTAGGCAATCTCTGGAGAGCCACAGGAAGTTAGATGAGATACGGAGATTCTACAACAAGAAGTTCGAGGAGAAACACGACGTTCACCGTAACCTGGCTCCTCCAGGAGAGTACTCGGAACCCAACAAGAAGGGAGAGTATCAGTATGTGTCTGGAGTGATGGGGATGGCATACAACCCTTTCCTAGACTTAGAAGCTGGAGGTGCCTACAGAAACTATGAGGTGGCGGAGCTGCTGAAGTTCTGGATAGAGAGGATAATGGAGATAGACCCTGTGGAAAGAGAGAGACCTAATCTGGGTTTGATTCTCGAGAGGACACCGGAAGTAATAAGTGTGCCACGCTCAAGTAAAAAAGTAGAACTAAGAATGGGTAGCGGGAACGGCACGTTGACCACGAATCTGGGAGTGGTGTGGAAGTTGCTCAGGCCCTCTTGGTGTCCACATCCCCATGCGAGCCTGATCGAGGAAGTTACTGAGCGAGTGAGATTGGCGCCGACAGAGGATGAAGACTTAGCGACCTTGAGTATAGTACATAGACTGATCCTGCCTCAGATGAAGGAGTCAAGTGAGATGACGAGCGGAACAGGGTCGGTAAAGAAGATGGAGCCGGGAAGTTGTCTTGACTCGACGTGTGGGAATGGCGAGCACACCTGTGATGGACGATCGTGCGTCAGGATACAGTCTTTCCAGAAAGAAGACCTAGTCACCTGGTTCGAAGATATCACCGAAAGGGAGAAAAGTGAGATACAGATAGTGGCTGAGTGTTACGCGAGTACCACTGTGAACCTAGCAACAGCTCTGGGATTCTTCTCGAGAATGTGTAGTATCCAGTCACTGGAGAGGCTAGAGTCAGAACACCACTTGGTGACTGCTTTGAGCGTGGAGTCATGGCCCGGAGTGTTGCAGGTGACCCAGAAACACATCAAGAGTTGGAAGGTTGGACTCGAAGCGGAGATGGGATTTCCCATGAGCGAAGCCTATGGACTGCCTCTAAATGCGAAGTCCCTAGTGGGGTCAGTGATGGCCAACCTATGTGGCAGCCACTATCCATTGCACATGGCGATGGTAGAAATATCCAGCCAGAGGGTATTGATAGACAAAGCCTTCTCAGTGCCCAAATGTGTAAGACTAGCTCGGATGTCACATCATTCACACAAGCTGTTGAGGAAGATCCGAGGAACAGTGCCTAAAGAACAAAGGGACGACTTGAGTGAAATCTGGGGTGAAGGACTTCTAGGCTTGGAGAGCGAAAATACAAGTGACCTCGAGAGACAAAACGTGATTGGGAAACCCATGGTAGGTGCCCCAGACTTGGAAGAAGTCGACGTGATACACGAGAAGATGATGGAACTTGAGCCTCTCCTAGAAGCCTCGGGAGAACGCAATCTTAGGAGCATCGACCTCACACACGGGGATTGTCCGTGCCACTGTCTGGCGCAGACAGTGTGGTACCCAGACCAAGCCAATCTCTGCCTGATCTGGGATGTAGAAGAGATCAGGTCGTTGGGACTACCCGAGCATCAACAAAAAGTGACCATCTTGGTGGTGAGCACAATGCTGGCTCTACGATGGATGGAAGAAAACATAGCAAAGTATCGAGAATCGAAGACGCCAACAGCGGAGTCGATTCACGCAATAGATTACAGCAGGAGACTTGAGTTGTTCGAGACACCATGCAAGGTGTTCGCCATACCAATGGAAGTCAGACACGTGTGGAGCCGCTTGAGATTCTTTCCTTGGTTTCGCGCGACGTTAACATCCTGGTTGTATGTAGCGACCAAGGATCACATGAAGAAACATCAAAAGGAATATCGACAATTCCAGGCCGAGATAGGACCAGATGCCTTCAAGAGACCTCTGCTGACCCATCGAAATGCGATCACGACGGGGTGGAAAAGAGTGGGTAGAGTATCCAGAGACAACACTAGAGCGAGGGAGTCAATACTGGAGGAGGACCTGGCGAAGAATGTAAGCCTGAGTCTTCACAATTCCTTCTGTTTGAACCGGGAGTCGAAGGTGAAGAGCTTACCGAATCAAGCGAAGAGATTGCAAGAGCAAAGGGAGTGGATGCGATCCTATGAACAGCTGAAGGCTTGGGAGGAGATAGTGATCAGCTCCGATGACGAAGAGGCACTATTGGAACAGATCACAGTGTCAAAAGTATCTGGATCGGGTACCTCGAGGGCGAAGAACACGAGGTGAGCCAGTGGCTCGAAAGGAAAATTCTAGAGTCTTGAGACTTGAGAGGGAGGGGGCTCGAGGGTGAACTCGGATGAAATCTGGGTTCACGAAAAAGAAATTTTAACGAATAAGATATTGATATTAATATGCTAGATCTATTATATAAATCAAAATGCTGCATGACAATTTCCTGATTGAATAGGACGAAAGAAATTTTAAATCACCAGCTTAAAAAGCGGGAATTCATAAGGTGCAGGTGTGTGCAGATTTTGATTGCTGTTTAGCGATAGTGTGAAAATTTTATATGGTCTTGAATTTTGGAATGTAGATAAACTTGAGTCTGCTGCAAACTTCTGTAAATGACCACTGGCACTGTATCTTGAGTGACACTCGGGCTTCTGGGGATTCACTGACAACGACAGCACGCGATGAGGACATCGATCTTGAGTCCGGGGAGTATGTGCCAGTCGGTCATGTCTGGAAGTTTGACCTTGAGAGACACGAAAATACGTAATTTTCGAGTGGAATTTTAATTTTCAAAATTTCGAATGGAGCCTGTCATGCTCAATTTTCTCGTACCAACTGAAAACAGAAAGTGAAAAATCAGAACGACCGATTTTAGAATTGCGGGAAATTATTCAAGACAAACAGCGGGAAATTGCTATTCGCAATTTCCAGATATAAAATAGGACACGAGTAGAGCTGTCTTATCCCGAAATAGGAGGAGAGACAATAAATAGAAGAAAGAACGATTATTTGGAACAAACTAGAGTGAACCTTCAATGGAAAGGTGGACAGCTTGAGTGTCCCAATGGTTCATATAAAAACTCCAATTCTAGAGCCAGAATTTACTTCTGTTACCAAAACTGACCAGTATTAAACTTATTTAGTTATATTACCTAATTCTTGAGTTGCTTACCAATTTAATTACTCGAGTGCATCAACATGTGAGTTCCTAATTTAAATTTCTCGAGTGTGTTTTATGATTGTTATGTTGAGATAAGGCGAGTTTTAGGTTGATCCATCTGAAATGGATCAAAGTTCCACTGTCCAATAGAAAAGTAACTTAACGGATTGTTCCAACCCTGTTTTTAACGGCGTTCGCGTATGTTGGGTATCTTGAGACCTAATCATGGGGACGTTCTTATTTTCTAGAGTGGAGGGATATTTTGGTAGTAGCCTTCAAGCTGTAGCGAGTTCTAGTCTCATGTCGCAAGCGAACCGAACTGGCTCCGACCGTTCTTGAGGCAGAAAAACACAAGAGATAGTGTCCCTGACCCTTGAGCCAGTGGTTATAGGGCCTATTTTTCTTAAGCCTCATATGTGACTGCAGTAGGCGACTGTTACACTGCATTTTGTCCATTCTGGTCGAATGTCACAACTTAGGGTGTCAGAAAACTCAATGAAAATTAGTTTGGGTTAAAAGATGTGCTCATTTTCTAACAAGAGGTTTGAAAACTTACCCAACGCTCTGCTGAATATCGAATAAAAATTATGTCGGCCAAACTACTTGGCTATCTATTTCAATATGAATTGAACCCAAAACCCAGTTATTGATGATTTGCTAAGAAGTAGCCCGAAAAAGTATCGTAGTAACCGAGGTTACAGTCAGGAGTCCCTTCATCACGTACTCCAGTCAAAATCCTTGGAATTTTCTAGATATGGAAGTGATAATGATAAAAAAGATGACAAGTGTTTAAGTCCTTTTCAATTAAAATCGATACGGGTTACGTTTCTTCAATAAGAACACAAAAACAATCATGCAGGCTGGAATATTTAAATAATACTCTTCACTCAAGCCTTTCTAAATAAATAATAAGTGTCTCTAAAGCCACTTAACTAAAAATCAAAATGCAAATTTATAAATGCAACAAATTCTTCAATGTTCAAAGACCAACTAAATGTTTCAGTTCTCAATTGCAACTTGGTTGCTTGGTTTCTCACTTGAGTTTTTCACACACATAAAACAATTCTGAGTTTTAATTTCATCTTCTTCATCACTCCTTCGTCTTCTTCTTTTTTTGTCGTTTAGAAGTTCTAAAACTTCTAAATTCTTCTAATTTTCTTTCTTTTTGCCTCTTGTTCTTTCGACTGTCTATCAATGTTCCATCTCTTCCTCCTGTGACACTGACTCTGCACTCTCAGTTTCTGTGTCTTGCAACACATCGTTAGCTATCCTGACGCTGTTGGAAGCAGTCCTCCAACACTTCTGCTCTTCTACCCTCTGTTTGCAACAAGGTAGGGGATCCACGTTAGATTCTCTGTTTCGGCAGAAGCTGTTGTGGAGACACAACGTCACGTTTCTCTCCAAATCTTCCTTCAACATCTTTTCCTTCTCCTTTCCACTATGTTCACTCGTCCTGGAAATTCTCTTTACAGCGGTGGTCACTGCATTCCAATGAGTCACGAAAGCTCGCTTGAAAGCTCCTGCTCCAATGTCCAGCTGATATCCACTGTACACTCTGCCGTGCTTCGACAAATGCTTTTTGGCATATTCGTACAACCATCCAGTCATGTTAGCTCTGAACCATGGCATCAATCGTCTTCTTGCCCATATCTTCTTCATTTCCATCGGAATGTTTGGAATCTTGCACATTGTCTCAAAAAGATCTAAATCTTTCAGACAATCCAATTTCCGCAACTGTTCTCTCGTTGGCGCTTCCTGTCTATTGTTCTCTCTTACGTGAGCTTCCAGCCATCGTATCGCCATCATAACTCCCACTATCACTATTGTTATGGGCTGTGATGAGTCTTGTAAACCCATGGAGAGCAGCTTTCCAGAGTCCCAGATCAACACCAGAATACTACGCTTGGGATACCACCAAGTCTGCAGCAAGCAGTGGCAGGGAAACTCATCATGCGTCAACATGATGCTCATCCAATTGCGTTTTCCCGAAGCTTCCAGTAATGGTTCCACTTCCATCATCACTCGGTGGACTTCATCATCCTCGTCTACTGTTTTGTAATCTGTAACAGTTGATCCTCTCTTTTTCTGTCTCTCAAAGTCACTGAAGTTCCCACTCACGTATCCCATGAACTTCCTTCCCAGTATCGATTCCAACTCCTCCTTTGTTCTCTCTGGAACCGCTGAGAACATTTTACATAGCAACTCGTAAGATTTTTCGGACATCCTCGTTAGTCTCACACACTTTGGCACTGAGAAGGCTTGATCCACGATCGTTCTCGTACTCTTTACATCCACAGCTACGAAATGCACCGGGTATCTGCTCTTACACATTGGAACCAATGTCGATCCCACCAAATATCGTGCTCCTGATGGTCTACAATAAGTCTCACTGTGTCTGATGTTCATTTCCGCCTCGATCGCTAACCTCCATTTTCCTATGTGTTTCTGCTCGGTTTGCAGAACTCCGGGGAATAATTCTACACTGATGGCTGTGACCATCTCATGTTTCTGTTCTAGATTCAATATTGACTCTAAAGAACTAAACATGCTGTAGAATCCTAGTGCAGTCACTAGATTCACCTCGATTCCTCCATGGCAATCTGCGATCAGTTCCGTTTCCGTCCTTGCTTTCATCACGACATTCCCAAACAATATCGTCAATTGCTTGTGTTTTCTCTCTAGGGTCTTCACACAGTCCAGACCTCCACAAACGTGACCTTCCAGTCCACAGACTTCCGCCAGACAGCTACCAGGTTTGACCCATTCTTCTGGTCCCCAGCCAGGCAACTCCACTTTATCTTCCCCGTTGCTCCTAGAGGCCGTTATCATCACATTATATATGATGTTCAGGTCACGCAGGTTACAGTCTGCATTCAGCTTCCTCTGCTCGTCTTGTGTCGCCCATAATCAGCGTTGGGACTAGGACACCATGATGGCCTCATCAATTCCCACACTACCATCAAGCTCGTTCTCAGTAATTCATCTGAGAATCCCAACCCAAACTCCACTCTTTTGTCGGATTTTGGTACGGAAGGTGCAGTCACCTCTTCTTCCAAGACCAGTCCCAATTTGATCTGAGGATTGGTAGTGCTCTTCATCGTTACAATTCTCGACGTCCAGAATCTTAGCAAGACTGCCTGCTCATAATCGAAGAAGCAATCACGTATGTCTTCACTCAGGAAAGGGTTGTACGCTATCCCTATGATTCCGGAACGTAGCTGTACGACTTCTTCTTGATCGGTCTACAGTACTCACTGGATTTCGGCAATGCCCCGATAGATTCTTTAGTGAGTCTCAGCTCCTTGTTTGAAAATCTCCTGATTTCGTCTATCTTTCTCATGGGCTCTAACTCCTCGGGTTCTTTCATATTAATCCTCATCGGTTTGCTTTGCTGCATATCCAGCAGTGCTAGCAAGAGTAAGGCTTTCGCTCGCTCATCGCCCTCCCTCAGCATCTTGACACAGGTGTTCAATGCAGGTACTGAAATCTGCTCTATCATGAATCGAATGAAACAGAGAGCGTCTCTCCGCTTCGCACACGCTACTGCTGCTCCCTCTTGGATTATCAGATCCCTCAGGTTCGTCACAAGGAAAACCTTATCTTCTTTTGACCTCTTCCTTTCTTCTGAATCATATTCTTCGCGAGTCAGTCCCATCATGCACCAGGAAAATCTCAGTTGTAACTCGGTTCTCACGTAAGGTACTGCCATGAGAGCGTGTATTCTTGGTGCAGATCTCTTCTTCGAATTACCGTAACACCACTGCTTTCCATGGAAGGCTCACCAACTGCTCCATCGTTTCTGCCTGTATCTCAGACGACGCTAAAGTTCCATGCGCATTCTGTTTGAGGGTGGTGCCTCGCAACATCGTCTCCAGATAACCTTCCATGGCCTTTTCGTCTTCCAGGGCCATCACATACCCTCTAGCCGAGTTTCGGTATTCTAAAATCTCCATGTATCCACCGGCGGGTTCATCTATCGACACAGTCTCCGACACTGTTGTCGGTTATATTCCACTGGAACTAGTTGTCCTGCGACACTTCCCTTTCCGTGATTCATGGGAGATGGCTTAAAGTCTTTCACTGTGCTCTCTCCACATTGGCTGAGTATCTCCATTTCTAAGGTTGCTCCAGTCAGAGTGCGGTCACTCCTTCTGGATTTGTAACCTGTTGACTTTATCCCTGCCATGAGAATGAGTGGCACCATCGCTACATCGGTCAACATTCTGTTCGTGCCAGGTAATTGATAATCACCTTGTCCCAAATCCATGGCCTCTTCGACTCGTTTTCGTTTCGCTGAATTGACAGCTTTTATCGATATCTCCGAATCCACCTTCGTCTTTCCTACTCTCCTCGGCATCACTCTGCTGCCTAACTTCATTTTCATCTCGTTGATCTTATGAATCACCAATTTCGACTGCATCGTTCCTTTCCTGGTTCTTGACAGATACACCACCTCTCTTTTATCGTCCTGCGGTGTCATCTTGATGGGAGAGTTCGCTTCACTTTCATCAGTGGCTGAGTCAATCAACAACTCACTCAATCTCCCTTCACACTCATCAAGCTTGTCAAGGACTTCCCGCATCAACGGTCGGTCGAGACCTGTTTTCAAAATGGACTGGGTCCCATAGCTCTGAACTACTGTCCAGACTTCTTCCATGAACGCCACTCTGTCCAATCTGCATCCCGTTCTACTTGTACTCGATGATGTACTTCCCACTCTTCTTCGGGCAACGTTCCCAAGAAAGGTACTCTGGCTAAGCCCTCTATTCTTCTTCTTCATGAGGACTCTTTGTTCGTTATTTCTTGAATTGCCAGGAGAGCTGCTCTCCGGCAAATTCCGTTTCATTTCTGTAAAGGCTGTCGGAGGTTCCAGTGTCGAAATGCCTTCATCCGCTAACTCCGTCGTCTCCAACGTCTCCGCGTTGCTCTCGAGATCACTGAAGATATTGAAATCCAGGCTAGATACTCCTCCTCTGTCGATGCCCTGTCGTCTTCTCCACCAGCTTGACTTGCATCTTGTTGCATGGGTTCTTCCGCTTGACGGCTTCCTCCCTGTCCATCATCTCCTTCTGACATGTCCTTCTTTGGGCTCGAGGGTCCTTGCTTCTCATTGTCGGTTCCTTCCGGAAACTTCTGTATGATCAGTGTGCCTGCTGATCCATCTTCCTCCTCTCCATGGACCACTTTGATTTCCTCGCAGCCGAAGGGTGCTGGGAAGGTTCTCGCCTGCAGTGTTCCTCCTACTTTCAATTCCGGTTTCACACTAGTCAGGATCAAGGAGGCCTCAGACAGTTCGGTCCTGCCTCTCATCTTGATAGGAGCTAAGCCTAATCCCTCCCATTCCTCGTCAAATCTTCCAGGCTTGGGAGTCGCGGCGTTGCTTATTCGCCTTCTCGTCGGTTGATCCGTATAGGCAAATCGTGTGTACTGTAACACGGCGGCATTTCTCCCTACAAAGTATGGATCCATCGTTCCCACGAAATTCCCTATTCTCCTTTCATTGATTTCAAATGCTCTCAACCTAGGAGTTTGCACCACGGAGACTGCTCCGAGCAACATCCTTCTTATCAGAGGGAATTCGGGGATTTCTTCCGGCAGCATCTCGTAATCGCCCCAATCCTTCGTCTCTTCTCTCACCTTGTGATATGCTGCAACGAGACGAGGCACTCTGGTTATCTCACCATTCCTTTTATCATAGGGTCTTAGATTCCAAAGCTTCGGAAACACCTCGATGTGTCCTCTTTCTACTTCTCCCATGCGATCACGGAAGTGATCGTCAAAGTTGATGACTGTCATCTCTGGCTCTGATATTTTCGCAAATAACAGATCTTCACTCATGAGCTCCCGCAATGTGTGCTGCTCACACCAGTTCAGTGCACTACCGTCCACTGCTGATATGAGGTTCAGGTGCAGCACCGACCTCCTATACGCCTCCACCTTAACGTCAGGGAACGCAAACGTGACTGCTGGTCCATAGATCACTGTCACAAACTCCGTGGCTCCTCTGATCAATGCTAAGTGATCGGTTCTCATAGCCAAGCTCAGATCGGTTAACAGGGGCATGCCCCCAACATGTCGTCTAACATCTCCTTCTCTTTCGATAGTCTCGTCTTCTCCCGTTCCAAAGCGATTTTGTTGTAAGAGATATTGGATAAGAGTGTGTCTCAGGTCTCTTATCTTGTTCCACGAGTCCGTGGATTTCTTCATATCCAAATTCCTCGCCCTCTCTCTCATCTGCTCTGGACAACGTGTCAATTTCATTAGTCCTCCCAAGTTTCCGTGGGTAATCGCAATCAGTGTTAGAAGCCCATCTAACCGCAAGTTCTGGATTCCTTCGGTGAGCAGCATCGCCGGTCCTTTCAGGAAAGTCTCTGCTCCAAACGTCACGAAGAAGGCTAGTAGTTCCACTATTGACACTTCCACTACTGCTTGGAGGAATTCTTTTATCAAGTAATAAGATACGTTCGGGTAGACTTTTGCCAAGAAGAACGCGGTCCATCCGGCTCCCAACCCTTCCAGCATGCTGTCCGTCCGTTCAAAGCCTTCCTGTCCCTTCACTTCCTGGGTCCAGAAGGTTTGCTGGGTGATCTGACACATTCTGTTCACAAATTCAGCGGTCTTTTCTCCAGCATTTTCCGCCAGGTTTACCTCCTTTAACAAGTAGGCATGGATCTTCATGATCATCACAGGGCCTTGCTCAAAAGCATCTGCACCCAATGCCGCTACTCGAGGACTTAGGTGTAGCCACTGATTGGCTTCCGGTTTGGTTCTCAAAACCATCGCCTCCAATTGAGCTGTAGTCTCTTGGGAATTTTTCCTTCTCGTCTTTTCACCTGTCACTTCCATTGCTCGGAACCATAAGTCGTTGGACATCGCTACGACCACTCGATGGTCGTCGTCTATTCCCGGTTTCAGTTTGAGCTGTCGACTAAAATTGGACAGTTCCAACCCCAGCACCTCGTCCAACACTAACATGTGCAGAGCATGGTCCTTGAATCCTCTCATCGCGTTCGAGATATCTGACCACACTGCAGGTAGTTCAGCCCTGAGTGGCCTCAGGTTCTCCATCTCTATCATGCGATTTGGGGCTGATATGATCACATCATATTTCCCTTCCGAAAGCAAGGTCACAATCGCGTACACGAATTTTAATCCATCCGGGAGATATGCATACCCCGGAGATAACGCGAATACTACTCTCGGTGTCACCTTGGTGAACGACCCCTCCTTCGTCGCATCCACCACTTCACACATCGACTCAAGGGTATCTTTTATCGCTGGCCACACATCATTTTCTGCCGTTGTAGGATCTCTGAGTCTGCTCAGAAAACCTCTACTGTGTAGATGGTCATTGATGCCAGCAAACACGATCGTAATTGGATTCATGTCCGTCTGTCTTTGTACCCCTATAGCCAGAGATACCGATTGCAGTAGGTCCAGATCGACCGCTGCCAACATTATGACGTCCGGCCAAAACAGAGACTTGGAAGTATACACGAACTCTGAATTTGCTACTATCATGATCTTGGCCTTCCTTATTTCTGCTTTGTCATAGGCGGCGAAGATGGTCTCATCTTTCTTTATCGCTTTCAATCCGCCGTATCTTTGGACATCACCATCTTGACTCACTAGCTTCGGGTATATTCTTTCCTTTACATGACCTGGAGGTGAGCTCACTTGCCTGAACATCTCCACATGTTGTCCGATCGGCGCCCTTGTTATCAAAAATCTTCCAGGTCTCTCTTCTCGATTCCCTTCATCATGATTCAACCTCACGTCCTGCAATGGTCTTGCGTTCACTGGTCCCATCGTGTTATTAGAGGGCAGTCCCTCTAGGTCAGCAAATCTCAAGGCTGTCGTGGAACTGAAGTTTATGCTAGCGGCTATAAGCCAGTCTACGCCTGTTATCGAGTACAGTCTGCTGACGGATAGCCTCGCTCCATTCAGCATCCTCCTTGCATCTACGATGAAGCTCACCCTCTGGGGATCCAGCTTCATTAGTTCATCTTTGTATACATGCCAGGGAGATGGTATGGGCCTTGACCACATCAACGAGCCTCTGCCCGGGCGTCTCTCCTCTGGACTGGTACTTGTCGTCTCCGATCTCGTGTCCGATCTAGACGTGCTGGCTGTCTCTTCGATTGGGTTAACAGTTCCTAGTCTTCTCCGTGGATGAATGGTCCTCCCTACCGGTGCTTCTCCCAATCGATCTTGAACATCCGTCCTTTGACCTGGTTCGCTGGAGCTCTGCTGTCTATAATTCGTGACGGCCGGGACGTGTTTCCAGGTTAGGAGGCACAAAGGTGGTAATCA
This sequence comes from Symsagittifera roscoffensis, assembly GCF_963678635.1. Taxonomy (NCBI): domain Eukaryota; kingdom Metazoa; phylum Xenacoelomorpha; order Acoela; family Convolutidae; genus Symsagittifera; species Symsagittifera roscoffensis. Next base: position 32,583,661 of record NC_087063.1, on the reverse strand, counting down.
CCGTTTCGCTCGATGCTCCTTCTTCCCTCAGCACTCCTGTGTCAAAGAGTTCTACCTCCAACTCATCCAATCGCTCCTGGAAGACTCTGTTCATCAAGCCTGTCCTTCTATACTATCGAAGTGGATGCCGTCTGTGGTCAGCCTGGCCTGATCCATCGCTCCCAACTCATGTTCGATCTCCATAAGGATCATTCTTCCGGCGTTCCGGCTTGCGAGATTCCTCAAGATGTTATTCCACCTGACGAATCCTTCGTTCTGCCTTCTTACTGCTGCTGTCAAGCTCCTTGTGTTCATTGGCACAGTGCAAACGGTCAGTACCGCGCAGTTGAACTTCTGCCAGAGAGTAGTAAACAAACACAACATCATCAATTCCCATAGTGCTTCCTCTCGAGATGTTGTTCGTTCCAACCTGGATCATCACACTGGGGATCCTCCCTGGATTCATTAGTTCCACCATCCGATATAACTGGGCTATAGTCGCTCCTCCGAAGGCCATCACCGTGATGATCCAAGAGGTCCTCAAATTCGATAGTACTCTGACCAAGCTGTCTCCCAGTATCAGATGTGATGTCCCCAGTGGCGGTTGTTGCAGGTTTACTGCCAGGTTCCAAGTCGCTCGATTGAAGCAAGCTCTCGGATCTGTCTCCGGAACTCCCGTGAAATTATATCTCAATTGATTGTTCTTTTGTATGTCTATTACACGTGACACTTTCTTCGCTGGCATCTTCTGTATTCTTCTTTCTGGGGCCTTAGAGCTCCCCATTAGTGGCGTCACGTCACTTATTCCCAGTCTGATCACGGTCTGGGAGATTCGTACTCTGCCCGTGTTATCGATCGTTCCATAGGGTGCAGTCACCCCGGAACCTGGCGCATTCTTGTTGGCGACCAGTCGTCCAGCTCTCTCTATCAGCTTCCTCACCGTTTGTTCCACGACGGGGTCACCCAAGGTGTCACTAGGGTCCGGGATTGTCACTCGATCTGTTGCTGTCGGGAGCCGTGTCTCCGTTGTCTGACTCATTTCTCGAGGCGTCAAGAGCTCCATCGAGGACTGCCCACGAGGAATACTCCTTGCAGGTATCACCTTCTCCACAGCCGTTCCGATCGCTCCTTGTAGTCCTGCCTCAAGCGCTCAATTTCTTGACCCTGCTTTTTGTTGCAGTCTTCGAACAATCTTTTCCACATGTCTCGGTCGTCCTCCGCGATGAGCATGGTCTTAGTCACCTCTTCCAGCTCGTTTTTCGTTCTTTCCAGCTCGTCCTTTATCCCATCAAGATCTTGCATGGTTTGGTTCGTCTGAACCTTTTGTTCTGCCTTCGCCCTCTTTGGTAGCACAGCTGCTCTCAGTGGTGAACCAGACGAGGCAGCCTCGCTGTTCATCTCCTGATGCATTCTCGTCAGCCCAGGTTTGGGCTTGGAGGGCATAGGCATTTCACCTGGTTGGTAAGTCCTAGAACTCCCCAATCCAGGCTCATTCGCCAAGTCACTCCCTGAGAGAGCCCCCTTTCTCCACCTCATCAATCTCATGTTCGGGCGGTCTAGCACTCCCCTCTCTCCATATGCTGCCATCAACAGGACTTCCGTGGGGCGGTCCCCACGGTTGTCATGCCCCAAGATGTTGATCAGGGCGGTCAGCAACATGACTACCTCTGGGTCCTCCAGAGCAAAGTCTCGATCCATTAGCCGACGATAGATCGCATCTATCATCGGTCCTACATATGCCTCTGCCAGGTCCATCAATTCATTCAAGTTGAAATTCTCCATACTGTTCTTCATATTCGATTCGGTTTGATTCAAAGGTTTGACTCAAGTGAGTAATTAAACGATCAATCAGGATCTAGAAAAAGGTTCACGAATATCACACTTGTCAGTTTCGCCTTAACTTCTCGTTAAAATTCAATTAAAAACAGTCAGATAAAAAAATTTTCATCCTAAAATTTATTAAAATCAATCGGTCTTTAAATTTTTGGAATTCGACCTAAGATTGGACAGTCCAAACTTTGGATCTATTCCTAAGATTGTCATTCATTTGTTCATGGTCACTAACCCCTTCTTACCCAGGATCTTAATAACATAACACAAAACATAACATAACACACATTACATACAACTTAGTCTTTAGCCTAACACCCTCTCGCACGTCACTCAGCCTATACTTAAGTAATATTTCTTATGTAGATATACTTGTATATTAGTATCAGAGAATATCACGTGTACAAGCGCGTACAATTTCGAGGATGCAGTCGTCCTCTGTTTGGATCGTACACTGGAAGCGAGAGCTCCTTCAAGTCCATTTCCACGAGGCAGTCTCTCAACCTCGTCAAGGACAAGACTAGGTTCTCTGGGTCTACGTGCTGCTTCTCCTTCGCCCTCGTCACCAAGAAGTATAGGTATTTTCCCGGTATCTGTGATGCCGCCGGAGGTAAGGCTGCTACGCCCCCTACTCCTGGTCGTTGCTTCCAAAGGACCTCTATGTTTTTATATTCTCTCTTAAAATCTGCCGCTAACGCTGTCCTAAAACTCATGTCTGCTGTGATTGCTATCGCACATGTTCTATTTGTGAGTATAAAATCACTGTCTGTTAGTATTATGTTTCTTGAATATTCATTTGGTAAGTTAAAATATGACTCAACTACCCTCCCTATATCAGGTTTCTTAGGTTCTTTGCCTGTTTCTGCTTCTAAGTCTCCTGTCTCTCTTGCTAATCTCAATTTTTTTGTTATCAAGTTTTCAGTGTGGGTAAGTCCTACCCCCACTCCCCGGACAAAAATATCCATCGACGTCCACGTCGATCGCATACCGGATATCAAGTCGAGGTTAGAAGCTGGAATGAGTAGTTGTCCTTCCTGGGCAGCCCAGGAAGGATCATCTCGTTCGGTCTTGATGTATTTCATGCTTTCACGATCTACGTCTTGAATCGTGACGCTGGTCTCTTTAGGGTCTGATGTCATATCGTTCAGCCATTCTAGGACACGCAGGTTCGTCAATTCTTGTTCATATGACTGCTGTTGCTCGTCGTCGAATTCTACCTCGGGTTTCGAACGGTCGTCGACCCACTCATCGTCGTGATCATTGAATATTTCGATGTCTTGTGACACAGTTATCTCTTCTAGACCCACTACTTCTTCCACTATCTTCTTCAGATCTATCCTATCCACTATAACGTCGTCACGCGTAAGGATTATATTTCTTTCTGGGTCTTGTCCCGTCACTCTGACGAGTCTGCATCGTGAACGGAAGATCCGGTTCCAAATTCATGGGAACCTCCATCTGTTCGGGATCCTGCCAATCTTCCTCTGCGTAGGGTAAGGTTTCATCATCTGCTTTGATCACCTCGTTTGGATCCAAGTCCAGTGGTGCATTTGTTCCTTCCTCTATGACTTCCTTTCCATCGTTCTTCTCCCTGGTGCCTTTCTCGTTGACCTCACAAGCAGGATCCATCATCAGATATTCCCCTTCTTCTATGTCTGCGGGTATACACCAGTCTTCTGTCGATGGATTGTGTGGCTTAATGTTCTCGTAGTGGGTGGCTCGGCCAGTACTCAGTCAATAAAAGCGTCCCTCCTGGTGCACTTCTGTAATCATGAAGGGTCCCCTCCACTTTTTTAGGAGCTTTTCGTTCCTTTCGGTGGTATAACGTTCTGAAATACCCATACGTAATCTCCCACCTTGTAAGCTTTTGCACCAGCTGCTTTCTTGTCAAATTTTTTCCTCTGCCTTGCCTGTGCTTGCTGAGTGTTTCGTCTGCATAAATCGTTCAACTCCTGTTGACGTCTGATCACATCCGTCACGTAGAACTGTGGAGACGTTTTCTTCCCCTCATACTCCGGGTAGAAAAAGGTTAAGGGTAAAGACTTCTCGTGTCCAGTTAGCATCATGTGTGGACTAACTCCAGTGGTGGAGTGTTGCGTGCTGTTATAGGCTCCCATCACCTGTGGAAAGTATCTGTCCCAATCGGTCATGTACCTGGAACAATATACTCTCAGCATCGACACTAACGTTCTATTCTGTCTTTCCACTAAGCCATTTGTCTGGGGGTGGTATGTCGCGGAGTGAGCCTGAGCAACCTGTGAGCATCTCATAAGCTCTTTCGTAAGCTCCCCTACGAAAGCTGTTCCATTATCTGATTGAAACGTCATCGGACAACCATGTCTCGCTATCCACGTATTGATCAGGTGGTCGCATGTCTCTTCCGCCGAGGCAGTTATGCAGGGCACGGCCTCTGCATACTTCGTAAAATGATCTGTCATGACCAACACCTGATTATAACCACTGTCTGTCATGCATATCTTTTGGTGATCTATCTGCACCACCACGTTGAATTCAGACGACTCGATCGATTGTAAAGGAAATCGCAATTTCCTTGGATCCTTGACCTGTTGGCATGACAGACATGACATGCTGTTACCTTCTTCTCGCATGCTTTTTTCATTCCAGGCCACTCGAAGCGCTTCAAGATCCTCTGATATACTTTGTCGATCCCCTGATGGCCCATCTGATCATGCGACCTGAATAATAATTCTGTCTGATAGAGTTGCTGCAACACTATCGCGTTATATTTGTATAGGACTCTGTCTTCTTCTCTTCTTTTGCAAGCCACAATCCCGTCCTTGTTCAAATATAACCTCCCTTCCTTCCGCATAAAGTACTGTCTCAGGATACGATAACTGTCTTCCTCGAGGTCCCCTTTATCCGGAGCACCATTCTCGATCCACCTTTTCAGGTTGCTTGTCATGCGATCATTTCTCTGCGCCCTTAGAAGATCCGAGAGTCTGTATCTCGCCTTCAGGTACGTCTTCATGACCCTCATCTGACTATTCACCTCATTGGGCTGGTGTGTGTCTTCTTCCATCTTAACGCACCAAATCTTCGCCAGCGGCTGTGTTTCTTGCTTGAACGGCTGAAGATCAGTCCTGACTACCTTTTTTTGTGGCAACAGACTTATCGAACGTTTCGATACCGCTATTGTCTCCAAATCATCCGCTGCGTCGTCAAAGACTCTTTCGCTTGGTATAAGGTAGCGATCACTGTCAGGATCCTGGTACACCTCTCTGTCCAGATCCCTTGCCCTAGTTTCCACTAGTAGTGTGTGGATAGCTAGTTCGGACAGTTCTGATCCTGAGCTCGAGTTCCTGTCTGAGTAGGTGTCAATTCCTGAGTTTCGGGAGTTGTCAACTGTAGAAGAGGTTGTGATGGAGTCGGCACGCTCCTCCAGATCATGTCTCTGCCTTCTTCGCATCCATCTGAACTCCCCGGACAAAACCTTGTTCCCCAGGTCCTGTTTCTCATCAGGATTTTTTTCATCTATCTCAGACTCCCCGGACAAACTTTCGTGTCCCGGGTGTTGATCTTGTACTCGCTGGCTCTTCTCATCGTTCGTCTCCCCGGACAAACACTCTTGCTCCAGGTTTTGTTCTACCTTCTCACCTTCTCCATCTTGGTCCTCAAAGGTAACGGTTTTCGTTCGCGTATCGTTACCCTGTTCTTTCCGACCGTATGAAGTACTCACTAAGACCTCTTGGGGTTTTGATGATACTAGTTGCTGAACTATCGACCTACAATCCCTCTCGTTGACTTTGTGTTGTCACTGCTGCTGTCCACTCGGGGTCATCTCTGGTCACTTCTCTTTCTAACAATCCACCCAGCATCCGCATCACTTGCGGTGTGACCTGCACTGTTTTATCCAATAATGAGAGGCTGTTTATGTTCATGCGAGAGAGTTCTTGCTGGACCAGGTTTGAGCGCAGCAACATATCCAAGGGGACCGGGTCCTCCTTGGATAGGATCTTTATCTCGGCTGCTTTCTCTACAGGTAACTCGGGATGCCCCGGAATTGGATGTCCAGACTTGTCCAGACATCTCGTCAAGGGAAGCGTTTCATAAGTTTCTTTGTCCAGAAACGAGAATCCCTCCTTTATTTCTGCTTGATTGGCTTGCTTCTGCTCCAATCTTTCATAGAACTCAGTTTTCTTACTGAGGCTGTCAGCATTCTGGTGTTTATCACGCATTCTGCGCTCGATTATCATATGGTAGCCATCCAATCTTACTATCCATCTACCAATATAAATCTGATCCATCGAGTAGGTCTTCAACCAGGATAACACTCTGTTGTCTACGCGTAACTTAAAGGGAGCGCTCCCTAGGTATGCGCGGTATTTTTCCACAAATGTGACTACTGCAAACATTTCTGCTTTTGGTGCGCCATTTCATCTCAGTGTCACTCAAGACTTTGCTGCCGTATGCAATGGGACGGAGAACCGTTCTTCCATTCCATTCTTGCTCCTGATGCAATTTTCCTGAGATGGCTACTACCGATGCGTCTGTGTCAAGAACATACATGCCCTTTTCTGTAGACATGCCTAGCACTGGCGCTTCGCACAGTTCCAGCTTTATGTTCTCGAAGGCAACTTGTGCTTCATCGTTCCATTCGAACTTTTTCCCTTTGTTGCGCATCAGCTTCTGCATCGTATACACCTTGTCCGCATATCCTTTAACGAACTCACGGTAGTAGTGGCAAACCCTAGGAAGCTCAGGAGCTGTGTGTCCGTTCTGGGAGCCTTCCATGTCAACACTGCTTCTACTGCTTCTGGGTCCGGCCTCACACCATGCCTGTCCACCATTCTTCCCAGGTACTTGATTGAATCCCTAAAGATTTCACATTTGGATGGTTTGCACTTCAAGCCTGCTCTCTTCATGCAACCAAAGACCTCATCGAGCCGATCAATGTGGTCTTCCAGGGTCGGTGTCGCTATGACCACGTCGTCCACGTAACACATCACGAGATTCCCGTATTTCTTGGTCACTCTGGTCAAAGCCTGAGCCATCAGTCTTTGAAAAGTGGCTTTTGCGTTGCACAAGCCGAAGGGCACCCTCTTCCACTGGTACAACCCTAATTCGCACGCGAATCCGGTTTTCTCTCTGTCCTTCTTCCGCAGAGGGACCTGCCAGAAGGCAGAACCCAAGTCCAGTGTTGTGAAGAACTTGGCATCACCAACTTTGGAGAGGCTCTCGTCTATTCGCGGTATCGGGTACGCATCTTTTATCGTCACCGCTTTCAAATAGCGAAAGTCGCAACAAAATCTTAGCTGCCCCCTTTCTTTTTCGCCATTACCACCCTGCAAGCCCACGGCGATTTTGAGGGTTCTATCATGTCGTATTCGGCAGCATTTCGATTTCCGCTCGGCACGCTTCCGACTTGTGTGGCGTCATTCGTCTCGCGCCTTTTCTGTGCGGAACGGCACCTTCTTCTAGTTCAATTTCGTGTTCGACGAAGTTACAGCAACCGATATCCGCTTTACGTTTTGAAAATACATCTGCGTTCCGATTTAAAGCGTCCCGCAATTTTTCGAAATCTCCCTCACCTATTTTCCCTTTTAAATGTTCTATCTCTGGCAAAACTGGTTTGTCAGATTCTAGCTCATATGACGAGGGGCGTTCCGGAAAGTTCGAGCAGCTCGATAAGCCGTCGTCCGTTTCAGATTTCATTGAAAACAACTTATGAATAGATTTTAATTCATTAATCCTCTTTAAAATTTTAACTTTATTGGCATGATGAGGACAGTCTTTCACACTATGTTTCTTCAAGTTTTGTGTCTCCTCTTAGTCGGTCCAGATCGGCAAAGCGTAACCAAGCTTCTTTCCACGCTGGATTGAAACCGTGGTGTCCAGTGTGTTCAATAACACACTGACAAGCAGTCCGTTTCGCGTTACCGAGAAGCTCCGGCCTAAAATCACCGAACTCTGACTATTTGGATTCGGTACTAGACAAACCTGTTTACTATCGCTTAACGAATTTAAATTTCTCATTCTAAAAATTGCCCCCACAGCTTGTCCTGGCTGTAGCTTCACTTTTCTATCTAAAAAAATTGGGACCTTGTTTTCGTCTGTTATTATCCTATTAATTGGTTTCTTAACATACTTCCGGTCCGGGTTTCTAATCCGTATCAGACCGTTGTTCAAGTCAATCATCACGTCAAAATTCCTGACGAAATCTCTGCCCAATATGAATTGGTCGGCGTCGTCCAAAATTTCTACCACCAGGAAGCTCATCCAAAGATCCCGTCCTCCCATGTGGAGAACCGTTATTGGTGTTCTTCCGGCTACGTAGATCGCTCCTCGATTGGCGGCGGCCAGTCGGAGATTCGTTGGAATTAGATCTTCCCTCGTGAAGCCCATTCTTTCCCAAGTTTTTATCGGCATCACACTCACTACCGCTCCTGTGTCCAGAAGCCCTGTGACTCCGATTTTCTTTCCGTTGGTGTCGAGCAGATGTGCGGTCACATCTGCTTCATACCCAATGTGTACTGCATCTTGTTCCATCATGGCGTCATGGCCTATCCTGCGGACTTTGAGTTCCTCCTCACCCAAATAGATCTGCCCTATCTGGTCACTGTCTGTTGTTACATAAGTCCTAGTGTAGATACTGATCCCATCCACGTTCAGCGTCACTTGATACGGCCCATAGACCTCCAGGTAGCGTCCATGAAGTTTCTTTGTGCGAGGGCCACCCGTTATTAGTAGTGCTCGCACAGCTCTCGACTCAGTGCGTGGCTCCACCTGCCTCAGATAATCTGCATATGTGTCCAAATGCATCAAAGTGAACTCGGATGGTTCACTCAGATTTCTGATTAACTGGTGTCCAGCCACTGAAATTATCTTGCTTCCTTGTGGCGCCATGCCGAACCTCTGACCGGAGATCACATTAAGTTTCATGCTCAAACTGCTTGGTACTTTAGTCTCCTCGACCTCCGTTGCTTCGAAGGCATTCAGTTGTTCCTGCAGTTTCTCATTCTCCAGTTCGAGTTTCACTTTTTGTTCGATCTCATTCGTCACCAGTTCCTGCTGCACTCTATTTAGAGCATCCCTCGCGGCTGCCCTATAATCAATCTTGAAGTCATCAGCCGCAGTCACTGGTTCCGGTTCACGTGTCTCTTCAGTTACCGCTTGCATTTTCTTCGTCGCCAGCTCTTGAGGTTTGTCTTTTCTGCGTGCCTCCACTTCACTCAACAGGCGAGCCTTGCTGGCTTTCACTCCTGACAACGCTTCTTCATGCCTTGGATGCTTGATGTCTGCCACTGCATCCCAGAATTGCGGACAATCTGATTTAAAATGACCTTCCAAGTTGCAAAAGAAACACTTCGGGCCGAATTTTGCAATTACTCCTCTCATGAAATCCTCATGATCCAATTCTGACGCATCTTCGTCCTCGAGGCTAAAGCCTATTGCTTTCATGCCTTGTTTGTAAGTTGGGCATGCCGACACATGATGGTCTGTTGAACTGCAATTGGCACAAGAGCGTCTCTTGTCCATATCATCCCTCGGTTTGTACCAGTTGTTCCCTTGGTTTGCTGGCCCCATTGTTAAAATTGCCATAATTGTTCTTATATTAACCAGATCTCGAAGGAGGTTTCAATAAAATATATTCTTTTGACTTGAGCCTCAACTCCCCTGGTGTTGGCGCCTTGGTGTGTGATGCGTTGCCACCATTGTCCGAAGTTCATCATTCTTCACACCATCGATGAATTTTGAGGCTACTGCCAGGTTGATCCTTCTCAGCATTTCCAAGTCGTCTAGAAACTTGTCTATCGTTTCATCCTCTCGATGCCTCCGTTTCTCGAAGCGCATCATCGCCTGGTGCCCCTGCACCCCTGATCCAAAACGGTTTAACAAGATTTCGAAGATTTTCTCGGCTGTGTCACGCTGATATTGCTTCTTGGCCATGACACAGTTCAGGGCTGTCCCTTCCAAGTTACTGGTGAGTGCACTGCATTCTTGTCTTTCCGACAAGTCCTCTTCTTCGAAATGCAGTTTCATTACCTCTATCCAGGTATCAATACAGCCATCAGATTCGTCTTTGTAGCATCTTGGTTTCTTAAAGACTCTTCTGGACTTCTCACTGCGTTCATTGGTTCTGGATATCCTTGTAAGGAATGTCTCTAAAGACCTGTTTAGGGGTTCAAAGGCTGTGGCCATTGCCATAGCATCCCTTGAGTGTCCCGTCTGAGTGTCCTCACACCTTGTCAAAGGCTTTGTATTCGGTGCATCCCTGCAATCCGAATCGCCGTGAGTGTTTCCCCCTTGGCCCACATGACTCCTCCCTGGGCTCGCATGTCTCCTGTTACCGGAATCACTTCTCCCAGTCGCATGTGTGCCTTGCGTTGGTCGTTCCTTAGAGGTCTGTCTGTTCCCCGTTGAACTTGCTCTACTGTTCGGGCCCCTCTATAGTCCCTTGTGGCATAGCCTGATGAACTGCCCCTACCTCTAGTGGATCCATATGTCCTCTTCCTTTGATGGTCATTGAAGTTCACCTTCGGCTCCCTGCTGGGACCTCCCGAGTTCGGTTCCCCTTCTTTTTGTCCACTCTTGCTGCCTAGTAGCCCGTCCAACCTATCCAAGATAGCCTGAGTTCGCCTCTCCATCATCGCGTCTATCTTTGTGTCAAGAGTCCCAAGAGACTGCTCTTGCTGAATTCTTAACTTCTCCATGTCGTCTCTTAAGCGTAACTCTCTCTGTTCCGCTTCTCTTGTCATTCGCGACAAGTTCTTCGCTATGTGCTTGTCCGTTCTTTCTTTCAAGCGTTTTTTGCTCCTACTAACTTCTTGTCTATTGCGGTTTATTTCTTCCCGCAGACTTTCTCTTTCAATGTGAACTGCCCTTTCTAGTTCACTCATTCTTATGGGATCTGTTCATTTTGTTCTCCTATACTGCCCACTATGTTGTTCAAGGCTTCTTCTAGTGCTGCCCCGTTATCCACGAGTGGCGTCAATAGTGGCGGTGTAACCCTGTCGGACCCAGGTAGCTTCGTGCTGGTCGAGATTCGGGCCTTGACTCTCTGCCTCGACGTCTTTTCTTTATCCACTTAAGGATTCGCCAATGCGTTGCCTAGCCCTTTGTTTCTACTCTCCCCAGTTTGCGGCTCTGAATTTGTCATAATCGCGAAGCCTCTCGACTGGCCCGGTGTGTTTACCTCTTTGCTTATCGTTCTCACCACACCAAATTTGTCCATGGTTCCAGTCTCTCTTTCGACGTATGCCTCATTCTCCTGGGTCGAACTATTGAGGCTGACTTGAGACCAAAAGTCCACTTGCTCTTCTTCGTCCTCCTCCTCCTCCTCCTGGGATTCACCTTCATTTCCTGTGGCCACTCCCATGGTGAATGGAAAGATGTTTCCTAAGGTGTTCCTCATTCTTTCTGAGAACGATGAGGACGTTGTTTGTTTCTCAGTCCCGCATGCCATCATGGTGTTGTCTGTTGGAGATCTTCTAGTTGCCACTATTTCAGTTGAAATGTCGAACAGTTCCGACATCTCCTCTCGATCCAATGTCCCGGTGGAAGTGGCAAAATCATGGCCTTGTTCTACCGGAGTAGATTCACTCGCCAGCCTTCTGCCTCTCCCTTCCAGTCCATGTACTTCCTGGTTGTCATTCATGGCCTGGTTCGTTTTGACCTCCACTTCTAACATTTCTTTTCTCTCTTCTGAGGTCTTCTGACTCCTCGTTTCAACCATTCTGCCTGAAACCGTCTCCCCTTTGTCGGCCCGGGCTCGTTTGATCCGATCCACAAAAGGGTCGGTCATTGTTTTTCTTTGCTTTTTAGGTATGAATTTCCTAGAGCTATTACCTCGTTTAGGTATCCTTGACTTGTCTAGACTCATTCTCAATTTGTCATTTCTTAATGCCTATACACTCAATTCGATTGCTAGTGACTTTATAGTTTGACTATCAATAATAATGACACAACACAATAAATTTCACAAGATTCTATTAAATAGTGACCACGAATCCTTGTATGTTATCAGAGTACAGTTTGTATATAATTTATTCACACTAACCGATTATCGGTCGTAAGGTTTGAGGACTAGCACAATATGATGTTATCAGTCAATTTAAAAGATAGTGTACTCACTACCTAATCAAGCATAAATTATGTTGATTTAAAATCAAAAACAAAAAAAAAATTTTTTTATGACAGAATATTAATACCTCTATAAAAAAAAACGTATGTGTGTTGTACTCTCAGTCGGTCGCAGTACAATAGTCGAACTTGTATTTTAAAGAAAAAGCTTTCCCTGCTTGGTGCTGCACCAAACAGACAAAACTTTGAAGGCAGTAATTTTCAAACCCCTGATCCAAACCCCTGATCCTGCACCCCTGATCCAAAACGGTTTAACAAGATTTCGAAGATTTTCTCGGCTGTGTCACGCTGATATTGCTTCTTGGCCATGACACAGTTCAGGGCTGTCCCTTCCAAGTTACTGGTGAGTGCACTGCATTCTTGTCTTTCCGACAAGTCCTCTTCTTCGAAATGCAGTTTCATTACCTCTATCCAGGTATCAATGTAGCCATCAGATTCGTCTTTGTAGCATCTTGGTTTCTTAAAGACTCTTCTGGACTTCTCACTGCGTTCATTGGTTCTGGATATCCTTGTAAGGAATGTCTCTAAAGACCTGTTTAGGGGTTCAAAGGCTGTGGCCATTGCCATAGCATCCCTTGAGTGTCCCGTCTGAGTGTCCTCACACCTTGTCAAAGGCTCTGTATTCGGTGCATCCCTGCAATCCGAATCGCCGTGAGTGTTTCCCCCTTGGCCCACATGACTCCTCCCTGGGCTCGCATGTCTCCTGTTACCGGAATCACTTCTCCCAGTCGCATGTGTGCCTTGCGTTGGTCGTTCCTTAGAGGTCTGTCTGTTCCCCGTTGAACTTGCTCTACTGTTCGGGCCCCTCTATAGTCCCTTGTGGCATAGCCTGATGAACTGCCCCTACCTCTAGTGGATCCATATGTCCTCTTCCTTTGATGGTCATTGAAGTTCACCTTCGGCTCCCTGCTGGGACCTCCCGAGTTCGGTTCCCCTTCTTTTTGTCCACTCTTGCTGCCTAGTAGCCCGTCCAACCTATCCAAGATAGCCTGAGTTCGCCTCTCCATCATCGCGTCTATCTTTGTGTCAAGAGTCCCAAGAGACTGCTCTTGCTGAATTCTTAACTTCTCCATGTCGTCTCTTAAGCGTAACTCTCTCTGTTCCGCTTCTCTTGTCATTCGCGACAAGTTCTTCGCTATGTGCTTGTCCGTTCTTTCTTTCAAGCGTTTTTTGCTCCTACTAACTTCTTGTCTATTGCGGTTTATTTCTTCCCGCAGACTTTCTCTTTCAATGTGAACTGCCCTTTCTAGTTCACTCATTCTTATGGGATCTGTTCATTTTGTTCTCCTATACTGCCCACTATGTTGTTCAAGGCTTCTTCTAGTGCTGCCCCGTTATCCACGAGTGGCGTCAATAGTGGCGGTGTAACCCTGTCGGACCCAGGTAGCTTCGTGCTGGTCGAGATTCGGGCCTTGAGTCTCTGCCTCGACGTCTTTTCTTTATCCACTTAAGGATTCGCCAATGCGTTGCCTAGCCCTTTGTTTCTACTCTCCCCAGTTTGCGGCTCTGAATTTGTCATAATCGCGAAGCCTCTCGACTGGCCCGGTGTGTTTACCTCTTTGCTTATCGTTCTCACCACACCAAATTTGTCCATGGTTCCAGTCTCTCTTTCGACGTATGCCTCATTCTCCTGGGTCGAACTATTGAGGCTGACTTGAGACCAAAAGTCCACTTGCTCTTCTTCGTCCTCCTCCTCCTCCTGGGATTCACCTTCATTTCCTGTGCCCACTCCCATGGTGAATGGAAAGATGTTTCCTAAGGTGTTCCTCATTCTTTCTGAGAACGATGAGGACGTTGTTTGTTTCTCAGTCCCGCATGCCATCATGGTGTTGTCTGTTGGAGATCTTCTAGTTGCCACTATTTCAGTTGAAATGTCGAACAGTTCCGACATCTCCTCTCGATCCAATGTCCCGGTGGAAGTGGCAAAATCATGGCCTTGTTCTACCGGAGTAGATTCACTCGCCAGCCTTCTGCCTCTCCCTTCCAGTCCATGTACTTCCTGGTTGTCATTCATGGCCTGGTTCGTTTTGACCTCCACTTCTAACATTTCTTTTCTCTCTTCTGAGGTCTTCTGACTCCTCGTTTCAACCATTCTGCCTGAAACTGTCTCCCCTTTGTCGGTCCGGGCTCGTTTGATCCGATCCACAAAAGGGTCGGTCATTGTTTTTCTTTGCTTTTTAGGTATGAATTTCCTAGAGCTATTACCTCGTTTAGGTATCCTTGACTTGTCTAGACTCATTCTCAATTTGTCATTTCTTAATGCCTATACACTCAATTTGATTGCTAGTGACTTTATAGTTTGACTATCAATAATAATGACACAACACAATAAATTTCACAAGATTCTATTAAATAGTGACCACGAATCCTTGTATGTTATCAGAGTACAGTTTGTATATAATTTATTCACACTAACCGATTATCGGTCGTAAGGTTTGAGGACTAGCACAATATGATGTTATCAGTCAATTTAAAAGATAGTGTACTCACTACCTAATCAAGCATAAATTATGTTGATTTAAAATCAAAAACAAAAAAAAAATTTTTTATGACAGAATATTAATACCTCTATAAAAAAAACGTATGTGTGTTGTACTCTCAGTCGGTCTCAGTACAATAGTCGAACTTGTATTTTAAAGAAAAAGCTTTCCCTGCTTGGTGCTGCACCAAACAGACAAAACTTTGAAGGCAGTAATTTTCTCAAGTGGGCGTCTATTGCACCCACCGAGTACTGTTTTACCTATCTGCCTTCGGACTGCCCGAGCTAGACCTACTAAAATCCTCAGGCCAGTCACTTTTCACAAAAACGTATTGGGTTTCAATCCACACCAATGAATTACGCTCTTTTTAGTTTAGACTTAGTGTCGCGAATATCCGAGTTCGGACCTGTTTTGTTTTGGTCCGGTCTTTATTGAAAGGCAAGTTACCAAAGCAGTCACTGATTCCTAGCCTGTCTGCTAATAACCTAATACCTCTCCCTGTAGTCTTTCTTCTGTTTACCTAAGTCCTTTAATAAAATAATACCCCTCCGGATTGGCAAAAATAGGACCCTTCCGGATTGGCAAAATTAAGACCCCTCCGGATTGGAACCCCTCTGAGTTAGCAAATATAAGACCCCTCCGGATTGGGACCCCTCTGAGTTAGCAAATATAAGACCCCTCCGGATTCGGACCCCTCCGAATTTGAAAAAAATTTTGACCCCTCCGGATTGGGAGCCCTCTGGTTTTGTAAAAGCAGCTATTCGGAGATTTCCTTCTTTCGACTTATACCCCTCCGGATACGTTCTCCGATGCTATTACGCTTTTTAAATTAACTAGGAAGGGTATGTGATCCTTTCCTAGACCCTTCCGGATTGAAGTTAAGCCTCTTATTTGACAATTCACGCTAACGGTGAAGGGTCTTATCGCTAGCCCAACTTCGGCTCGATTAAGGTTTTCTTGTGCCTTTAGCCTTCCCTTTTCGTCTAGAACAGCCTAAAATTACTTTATTCAATCGCTATTACTTTTTGGTAGGGGTGTAAGGGCTTTCCTAAAAATTTTTTTATAAAACGTGAAGGGTCTACCCTCCCAAATTGGTGAATTTGCTAAAAACAATCTCAAAAACTTTTCACACTTACTTTTTGAAAAAATTGTCCCTATCAGTAAGCTCAGCTAATTTCTGATCTATTGGTACCAAGAATAATTATATCTGTCCAGTAGTTCCAAAGTTATTAACCAAAACGTCTTTTTTCTAAAGTCAAAAAATTTCTCTCTTATAGGTTCCGCCTAACTTTTTCCGCAATTCTGTTCTTTTCGACCTAAAAATGATTGATCCGAGCTCAGAAGGCCTATACTCTTCTAGTTCAATGCAAAAGACCCGATCCAAAACGCTTTAGTTGAAAAAATTTGCGAAAAACTATGCTACCTGTACCCCTCCGGATTGATGAATCCACCAAATCAAACACGTTAAGTTCGATTTCTCTGCAACCCGGAAGGCTTTCGGGAAGCGGGTTTTAAAACTTGTAGATTCACTAGTGGACGTTGTCCGAACAACTATTTTTACTGTCCTAACTCAAAAAGTTTAAAAAAGTTTCTGATTTTACAGTGTTTCGTACTATCAAAAATCGCGAAAATTCGGTTTTCGGTACCAAAATAGTTCCAACCACTTCCGAACTAAACTTAACCGGTTCTATCTTTTATAGTAGTGCAGTTACGATGTAACACACTACTTTAGCGCTCTTCTTTCCGTTTCAAAAAATATCGATATCTCAAAAATCGCGACTTGTGGGGGGTTCAAAATATTGCTATTTTGACCCTAAAAACCGGTCTGCTTTCTGTGTTTTTCACTGAAAAACGATATAGGAGTATTAATATAGGCTATATAAGTAATAATTTAAGTAATACTATACCCCTCCGGGTTTGTTTAATTTCCGAATTGAGGTGCTTAACTCGGATATTCGCAGTTCGGTGAAGGGTCACTACAGTGCAGCACTGTCGAGCACCCCACAGATTACTATCTTAATTTTTGTGCCAAAAGGGATACAAAACTTGTTAACGATACCCAACAGTCGATTGTTGTTGTCATTGAGCCCCTTCTTGTTGCTCCTTGTACTGCTTGCCGGATTAGTCTTCTCCCAAGACCCCTCCGGATTGAGCGCAAATCAGCTGACCCTTCCGGATTGAGCGCAATTTATCATTAACGTGCTTAAATGCTCAAATAACCCTACAGTAAATGCCTCACAAATGGGCTACAAAATTGATCGTAACGATCCTGACTGATATAAATGCCTGTAACAACAATATATCTATCAACAACAAACGGGAGGGTCGGATCACATCTTGTCTGGGGGGATGATTTCTACTGATTTTTTACTTTTTTACTGTTTTTGGTTTTTTCGGTTATTTTTTTATGTTTTTGTTTTTCTTGGGTCCTATACTACTTTTTGTTTGGTTTTTTATATATCTTTAAGTGTTTTTGGTCACAAATTTCTCAGGGAACGAGGGAATGGCCGATCCCCCCACCCTTCCTGATTCGTGAATTTTCGGTCTTAACTAGGTTAAAAAGCTATTCACGGTAATCGGGAAGGCTTCCGCGTTCCGAACTACCCTTCCGCCCCGGCGGTTTAGGCCTATTTAGGGCGTTAATGTGAGCATCCGCTCGGCGCGGAGTGCTCGTCAACGGTTCTGCCGGTCATGATATTAAAAGAAAATAACACCCAGGAGCGCCATAAAAACATCTATGTAACATTCGCCCGGAAGATACATATCGACGGAAAATAAAACTAAGCCCTAAGGTGACTGGCCAACGTCTAAACAGAGCTTTACATGCTTTTAACCGTCTCTACCAAGCCAGTACTTTCGGTGGTCTTTCTAACATCGGGTCGACAAAAACGTTACTGCTTTCGGCTTCGGTCAAAACACTCAAATTGACTAGATTATATGCAGAAATAGTGAGCTCATGGCTGGGTCTCAGTATCCCCAGACCACGAGGTCACTCCTAAAATCAGGGCTACTACTATTTATTAAATTATTCATGTTTTTGTTCAGTAGATAAAAATCATCATCTCCATCGAAGATGGATCAACCTTTTCCCCCAACTCCTAGCTTCTCATCTTAGCAGAATGAATTCAGATGTTAATTAAATTCAATTCAGGACATAATGGGGAAGCTAAAAGTTTATATAAGATGATAAAAGTTCCAGTCCCGAGACCCCTCCGGATTCTTGAATCCGGGGAAATAAGACTCTTATTCTCCTTCCGGAAGGCTGTCTTCCACCCTTCACTGTTGTTCGCAACAGCCTTGCAACTATTGTAGCGACACAATAGTTGCAACTCGGAACGGTCTCTGCTATTCCTGCAATCTGTTGTTGTTTCTCAATCACAATTTTCGTTGTTATCGCTATCGCAACTAATGTTGTTGTGTTTTTCTTCGGCTTTTTAACAAAATGGCCATTTCTGACGTTTCTCAGAAATATGACGTCATACTTCGAATTTCTAAAATTTCAAAACACCAGAATATCTTGACCTTCACCGTTTGACTAATTGTCCCAATAACGTTGTTAATTGCTTAAAACCGTCAATTCGGAAGGTTCGCTGCTAAAATTCCGAATCTGCTGAATCTGCATTTTGTCCATTCTGGTCGAATGTCACAACTTAGGGTGTCAGAAAAATCAACGAAAATTAGTTTGGGTTAAAAGATGTGCTCATTTTCTAACAAGAGGTTTAAAAACTTACCCAACGCTCTGCTGAACATCGAATAAAAATTATGTCGGCCAAACTACTTGGCTATCTATTTCAGTATGAATTGAACCCAAAACCCAGTTAATGATAATTTGCTAAGAAGTAGCCCGAAAAAGTATCATAGTAACCGAGGTTACAGTCAGGAGTCCCTTCATCACGTACTCCAGTCAAAATCCTTGGAATTTTCTAGATATGGAAGTGATAATGATAAAAGAAGATGACAAGTGTTTAAGTCCTTTTCAATTAAAATCGAAAGAACACGCAACGTTTCTCCAATAAGAACACGCAACTCGACACGAGAAAATATAATATTCAAGTGTTACAAAGAAAAAATTTCGTCGAAAGTTATTTTGTCATTCATTGTTCCGAGTACGCAAGCGGCGTTCGCAATCTGTATTGCCAGGGAGCTTCTCTGTTTTAAAAAACTGCCTGCTCTGGGTTCCTCAGTGCATATGCTTAGGTTTTTACAAAGCTTGCTCAAAAAAATTTTTGTGCTGGGGCCGGCCGCGCCCTGAATTTCAAAAACTAGCGGTTGAAAAAGATATACGTCATTTACAAGATCTTTATACTTGTCAATTTTTTGCTCTTCCGCTTCAGCGGCAGCCGTACCAGGGTTCCAAACAGACCCGGCATTATTCCTACAAGGAGCTAAGGATTCTACTACCGTTACATCCCACAAGAGCTGCTTACCAACAGCCCATGGAACGAGCGTCAAACCGTCTGGTCGCTTCTGATCGGTCCTGTAGAGGTGTCGTGGTTCTAAAACAGACGGAATGTGAGTAGAAGATAAATTCTGCTTTATAAGGGCATTCAGGTTTGAATGCCTAAAGAATCTCCCTGCACTTTTGAGGCAAGAAAGACCATGCCAACCATCCTCGGTAAAATATTTTCCGCACACGCATTTATGCCGTTCGCATATTTTTGAGCCTAATCGAAGTCCTATGGCAATTCTGAATTGTTGGTTCGACAGTTTTAACCTTAAATTTTAGCACGGGATGACGCTCAACCATTGGGAGCCAAATCTATCTTGGAACGCGTTGAATCTTTTTACGTCCGTTGGTTCGAGTCGTAAAATCAAGTCTACAATTTCGCTGTCAAAAATTGGTTCCGTCCAATTTTTTCGGATTTCATTTTCCGGAGCCATTTCAATTTTTCCAAGTTCAAACCACCGTTTAAGCGCATCATCATAGGTTCCATCCACATGCTCCAAACCAAAGATTTCGCTCAAGGCATCTTTTGCTCCTACTGCTGAGGCTAAGAAAGCGGGTAAAGCGAGTAGACGAGCGGAAGAAACGCCCAAGCCACCTTTGGCTGCCGGGAGAACTGCTTGTAAAAACTGGTTATCATCCATTTTCACGTTAGTGACATTGCATTATGAATTTCTTAGTAATTTTTTGTAGCGTTCCAAAAAATACTTTTGCAAAAAACAAGGGCTCGTACGCAAAAAATTTAGGAATTATGGTATGCTAAAGCAACTTTTCAGGAGGTAAAAACCATAATGGGCGTCTAGTTTGTCAATGACATCCGAGATTTTTTCAAGCTCCCAAATTTTTTCGTCGAGCAATTCTTTTCGGCAAAGCTCGGCGATTGGAGATCTTAAAATGAGGAGTTCTTCTTTTTTTTTTATTTTGTGGCATATTTTTCGAAATTGTGTTAAAATTGAATTATTCTGTGTACTAGTAGTCGGTCCCAAAAAACAAAGTTCGCACTTCTCAGTGTTCAAGCTCAGGCCGTAAATTTGTTCCGATTGCAGAAAGTTCTTAAGGTCCCGGAGTACTACCTTATAGTCGTCGGCTAAATTTCCATCATCTAAAAACCAGATGTTAATTTTCGACTCCAACTGTTTTACTAGTGTATGAAATGTTTCCGCAAAAAAGGGTGGGGCTTCAGGATCACCTTGCTGAGTTCCGTCTTCTGACATTATGACAGAGCTTCCGTAAAAAAGGTAGCTAGGTTTACCATACGCGCAATGGGTGTAATTATACAATTCGGGGCGATTTGAATAAACATGATTCAGCATTGTTTCTCTATTTAGAGAGTTAAAGGCATTCTTAAAATCTAGTTTTAAAAGAACAGTGCATTTTGGATTGTCGTCGCGTTCAATTAGGTTTCGAAACGAGTGCGCAGCTATTTCTGCTCCTAGTTTGGTACCGCATCCTACCTGTACCTTTCCGATAAAATTTTGTCGCTCGGAGAGGGCCTTGCTTCCAGCGCATTTAGACGCGATACGCCTTTTGCCATCTCCAATGAGGTTTATCAAATTAGTAAGCGATTTCAGAAAATTAAGCCCTGCACTGCCATTCGACTTACTAACAAGATCTTTAAAAATTTGAGGAATTATTTATCAGGACCTGCTGCTGATCCGTTCGGAAAGGACATTATCGATTTGTATAGGTCGAAATCGGTTACGAAAAAACTATCAAACTTTTCTGGATTTGAAGCTGCAAATTTGGCTCACTGAGGGTGCTTAGACAACAGTTTTTGATAGTTATCAGTTGAAAAAGGAGCAATTTTGTCATCCGAAGCAGCAAGCCTTGTTCCTCCCTGTAAATTTCCTTCATCGAGATTACTACTTATTAGATTTATTCTCTGCTCGAGGTCACTCAGAAGCGGGCTTGAAACTTGGGGATGGGGTTTTGGAAGTGACACGTCATTTGCTCGAGTTTTTTTATTTATCAAAGAGCTCATGCTTGTGGTCTGTTTGCGTTCACTTCTTTTCGGTTGCTCCAAAAAAAACAAGAACGACGTTAAAAAAATTAGCCATTTTGTAACATCTTCTACATTGTAGGCGATATCATTTATTTTGTCCGACAGACTTTCCGCCAAGGGAACACGCGAGTCTTTTGGTACTCTCTTGAGTAATCGGACATTTGAGATGGCTGTATTAACATAATTGTCTAGCACTAAATCATTACCTATTGTTGCTTTATTAACAGATTTTACATCAACGCATAAAGGACACTGAAACCATTGGGTTTTCTTAGAGTCGCTAAGAGAAATATTTACACAACTGATATGATACCAACTAGAACAACAATCACATCTAATCCAATTTATCAGTCCTGAAGGTTTTAAGCAACCTTTGCTTGTACACTCTTTGTTGTTTTTCCTCATCTTGACGCAGCATAAAGGTAAAAAAAAGGATTATGACTGGACTTTAGTGGACTGAACTAACCCATGATAAATGGTTAGTGGGAATTTTATAAATCAGCAAATAAGAAAAATAAAGGACAATTAAATTAAACTTTAAAATCGAATTATAAAATCAAAAACAAGGAACAATCTCACCCGAGCTCAGTAGGTTCAGTGGTGCACCACCAGACTCTTCAAGCCAGTTCCAGTTTCCCACCTCCCCACAGAAAGCAACTTGCCAGACCTGTCTCTGAAATCCCTCAGAGGGCGCTCCACAAACAAGCACAAACATTAAACATAACAAATCTATTTAATAAGTTTATCAGAATAATTAGGCTAAAAGCCCGAAAAATGTACTTACTATGTCGGCTTAGAAAAAACGGTATGCAGACAAGTGGCTTAAAATTGCTATTTGAGTCTTAGATTACCAGCCGTCTAATGTTTTGTTCCAGAGTCTATGGGAATGCATCAAGCACTGAAAAGTCCAAAATCGACAGAGCACAGAAAAATGGCCACATAACGAAATATTCAAAGAACGAACTAACAGTAGGCAATATAATTTAACAAAAAGACAAGGTTATGTTGCCGAAGATCGAGAAAATGGGTCGCACTTTCTACAAGGTCTACTGCCTGCACCATGAACACATGTTGCCAAAGATTTTAACGGAATCATTCAAAACACTGTTTTTAAAAAGGTGATTGTTTGTCGAGTTTCAACTCTAGTCGGTTTGTTACTCAAGGACATTTTGATTTTTCTTCTTCTTCTACTACGTTTTGTGTATCGAAATTTTGATTTTACGGCTGATTTAAACTTGGCAATAAAAGATTTTTAAATTATTCTACGTAACTTGAAATGACAAAATATCAAAAGTATCATAGTAACCGAGGTTAAAGTCAGGAGTCCCTTCATCATGTATTCTAGTCAAGATCATAGGAATTTTCTCGATATCGCAGTGATAATGATTAAAGAAGATGACAAGTGTTTCAGTCCTTTTCAATTAAATTTGATACGGGATACGTTTCTTCAAAAAGAGCACGAGAAAATATAATATACAAGTATTACAAAATAAAAAATTTCGTCGAAATTTTTTTTGTCATTTTTTGTTCCGAGTACGCAAGCGGCGTTCGCAATCTGTATTGCCAGGGAGATTCTCTGTTTTAAAAAGCTGCCTGCTCTGGGTTCCTCAGTGCATATGCTTAGGTTCTTACAAAGCTTGCTCAAAAAAATTTCTGTGCTGGGGCCGGCCGCGCCCTGAATTTCAAAAGCTTGCGGTTGAAAAAGATATCCATCATTCATAAGATCTTTATACTTGTCAATTTTTTGCTCCTACACTTCAGCGGCAGCCATACCAGGGTTACAAACAGACCCGGCTTTAATCCTACAAGGAGCTAAGGTGTCTACTACCGTTACATCCCCCAAGAGCTGCTTACCAACAGCCCATGGAACGAGCGTCACACCGTCTGGTCGCTTCTGATCGGTCCTGTAGAGGTGTCGTGGTTCTAAAACAGACGGAATAAGAGTAAAAGATAAACTCTGCTTTATAAGGGCATTCAGGTTTGAATGCCTAGAGAATCTCCCTGCACTTTTGAGGCATGAAAGACCATGCCAACCATCCTCGGTAACGTCTTTTCCGCACACGCATTTATGCCGTTCGCATATTTTTGAGCCTAATCGAAGTCCTATGCCAATTCTGAGTTAGTGGTTCGACAATCTTAACCTTAAATTTTTGCACGGGATGACGTTTAACCATTGGGAGCCAAATCTATCTTGGAACGCTTTGAATCTTTTTACGTCCGTTGGTTCGAGTCGCAAAATCAAGTCTGCAATTTCGCTGTCAAAAATTGGTTCCGTCCAATTTTTTTGGATTTCATTTTCCGGGGCCATTTCAATTTTTCCAAGTTCAAACCACCGTTTAAGCGCATCATCATAGGTTCCATCCACATGCTCCAAACCAAAGATTTCGCTCAAGGCATCTTTTGCTCCTACTGCTGAGGCAAAGAAAGCGGGTAAAGCAAGTAGACGAGCGGAAGAAACGCCCAAGCCACCTTTGGCTGCCGGCAGAACTGCTTGTAAAAACTGGTTATCATCCATTTTCACGTTAGTGACCTTGCATTATGAATTTCTTAGTAATTTGTCGTAGCGTTCCAAAAACAAATTTTGCAAAAAACAAGGGCTCGTACGCAAAAAATATAGGAATTATGGTATGCTAAAGCTATTTTTCAGGAGGTAAAAACCATAATGGGCGTCTAGTTTGTCAATGACATCCGAAATTTTTTCAAGCTCCCTAATTTTTTCGTCGAGCAATTCTTTTTGGCAAAGTTCGCCGATTGGAGATCCTAAAATGAGGAAATCTTCTTTTTTTTTTATTTTGTGGCATATTTTTCGAAATTGTGTTTAAATTGAATTATACTAGTAGTCGGTCCCAAAAAACAAAGTTCGCACTTCTCAGTGTTCTAGCTCAGGCCGTAAGTTTGTTCCGATTGCAGAATGTTTTTAAGGTCCCGCAGTTCTACCTTATAGTCGTCGGCTAAATTTCCATCATCTGAATACCAGATGTTAATTTTCGACTCCAACTGTTTGACTAGTGTATGAATTGTTTCCGCAAAAAAAGATGGGGCTTCAGGATCACCTTGCTGAGTTCCGTCTTCTGACATTATGACAGAGCTTCCGTAAAAAAGGTAACTAGGTTTACCATACGCAAACTGGGTGTAATTATACAATTCGGGGTAATTTGAATAAACATGATTCAGCATTGTTTCTCTAATTAGAGAGTTAAAGGCATTCTTAAAGCCTACTTTTAAAAAAACAGTGCATTTTGGATTGTCGTCGCGTTCAATTAGGTTTTGAAACGAGGGTGCAGCTATTTCTGCTCCTAGTTTGGTACCGCATCCTACCTGTACGTTTCCGAAAAAATTTTGTCGCTCGGAGAGGGCCTTGCTTCCAGCGCATTTAGACGCGATACGCCTTTTGCCATCTCAAATGAGGTTTATCAGCTTAGTAAACGATTTCAGAAAATTAAGTCGTGCTCTGTCATTCGACTTACTAACAAGATCTTTAAAAATTTGAGGAACTAATTTATCAGGTCCTGCTGCTGATCCGTTCGGAAAGTTTTTTGTCCATTTACATAGGAACAATCATAGGGTCGAAAGCCTAATTGTTGTGATAAACTTAATAAATATTTTCATATCTCGCAATGTCAAGATGAAATAGAGGAGACGCTCACTCTGTCTCTGGTGACTTGTGCGGGAAGCGCAACAAAGTGGCGGTAGTCAATGGATTCAGTGTGACCTATGCGACCTCTGGTGTCACTAAAACTGCTCGTGAATCTCAGTCGATCGTCTACCACAAATCGTAAACGTTCAGTTGCTCCTGTTCAAATGCAATATTTGTTTACAGAAAAAGTCTATAGTTCTTTCATTTTTTACTGTTCAAGAAGCCATAAAGGATGCTCTCTCTGAGCCTCCTGCGACTATTGACTGAGTTTTAAAAAAAGTATGCCAATTTTGTACCTGTTTCTGATCCGAGTTATGCAGCTGTTACTGTTTTCTGCTCATGTTGATAATCACTGGACTCCTGAATTGAAGTTTGATGGTATTTCGGAAAACAAAGGCAAATTCAACTCACAAACAGAGTCTGATATTTTCAATTAGATTTCTATTTTGTCATATCTTTGGGAAGAAAACCCCATACGTGTCAAGTCTTTCAGAAGCCTTGGTCAGAAAAACCCCGATGCGTCCCGACCCAGAACTTTTCTTGTTGAGTTGTACTCGCAGTTCGATTGCGAGAAGCTTCTATCCAAGACTTACTAGCTGAATACTTAATTTTCTCCTGTTTATATTTCAAAATCCTTATCTCGCTCAGAGCAAATAACAATGCGTAAACTCCTCAAACTGAGATCTGATGTATCAACAAAAGACAACATTCCAAAAAAAATATTTGAAAACACGTAGTCTGAAAATACTTCATAATGGTGTGGAAATTACCGATACTGAATGACTGTCAAAGCTAAAGCTGTGTCTTATTAATGTTCAAAATCTTATCAATATCTTCCAGCGTATCAAGCTTTTTAATTTTCTTTCTTCCAACTCTGCTGACTCTTTATCACTGAGACATGGCTCTATAGTGATATTAATTGCCATCAAGTTTTACCATTTAATGAATTCGTTATAGTTTCTCGCTGTGACAGATTAAACAATGTCCACGGTGGTGTTCTTATTGCATGCCGTAAAAGTTATTCTTTCAATATCATTCATTCCTACAGTTTCTGTGAATTCAGTTGTTCAATTGTCATCAAAAACAATCACACGTTTTTTGGTTTGATGGTTGTTTTTACTCCCCCTCTCAGCTCCGATTATCGCGTTGAGTCATCTACACTTATAAGCGTTGTTCAAAACTATCGTGATGAGGCGCTCAAACACATCGGTCACTGCCCGTCAGACCAAACAGTGTTTGCTGTTCTAGGAGACCTCAGTTGAGCTGACGTCTGTTGGAGCTCATACTATGAATCTTCTGAATATTCGATGCAATAATTTGAGCGCGTTTGATGATCTCAATCTGTTTCAACTTGTGAATTTTTCTACTATTTGGTCTGGTAATACACTAGGTCTTTTCTGGTCGAATGATCCACGGGGATTTCATGTCTATCGTCAGAGAAAACCTATTCCAATCGCTATCCAATTTTCGCTCATTTGCAAGTCTCTGGTGATGATTGTGTTACACCTGATGTCTCAAAGCAAATGTATTCGAAGGAGAGTCTTAACACGGAACATTTTTTTGTTTGTTAATACATCTTTTCACCAAGTTGTACTCAAATTCTCAACAAGATTTCCTCTCCATTTTTGATGTTTCTATTAAAGCAGCACTTAATGATTCATGCCCTAAAAAGAGTTAAAGAAGACTTAGTTTCCCTTATCACTACTCTTCTCATTCTATTCATTCGGCCAATAAAAACTCTTGAAACTGTTTAAGAGGTCCCGAAATATTACCAACAACCTTCATTGGGGCAGTAAGCAAGCTATCTGTGACGAGTCAAGCAGTAAATTTTCCAACGAATTTTTTTCTTCTGTTTTCCGGAAGTCCGTGTTTGACTATACTCTTTCAACTGTTTCTCCTGATTCCGATATGAAATTATCGGAAGTCGATGTGTCTCCGTAGGTTGTCAGTTAATGTTTAAAATCCGTTAAAAACACCTGTTCTGTTGACTCTGTTCCTGCTTTTGTTTATTAATAATGTACGTTGTTACTTTTCCCTATTGTTTGTTTTATTTTTTACTTTATTATCAACACTTGCGTCTGGCCTGCTGCCTGGAAATGTGTTTTTGTTACTCCAATTCTGAAGTCTGGGTCTCCTAATGATATTACAAAATACAGACCTATCAGTATCTTACCCCTCCTTGCTTTATGTTTTGAGAAAGTTCTCTTCAATCATATATATCCAAAGATTAAACAAAATGAAAACATTAGTCAAACTCTCAGCTTGGTTTCAGAAAACAACAATCAAATGTAACACAGTTGTTATCATATCTTGATGAAGTGTACCACACTAATTATTTCAATGTTCAACGTCTGCTGCTGTTTATTTTGACTGCTGCTGTTTATAGTGAAGCCTTTCATTCTGTTCGTCATTATATCATTCTAAACAAGCTATCAATGTATGGTTTCGATCATGATTTCTTGTTACTTTTTTTGTCGTGTCTCTGTAACCGATCACAGTGTGTTCGTATAATCGCGCAAATTTCCAATCCTCATCCTGTTACTAGTGGCGTTCCTTAAGGCATCATCTTGGGCCCGCTTCTTTTTCTTCTTTATATAAATGATCTGCCAGATTGTATAGAATTTTCCAGTTGTTAATTGTTCGCTGACGATTCAAAGTTGTTTTTTACTGATTTTACTTTGCTACAGCATGATATTGATTCTTTTAAAAACTGGTGTACTGCAAATGATTTATCGGTCAATCACGAAAAGTGCAGTCTCATTGTTTTAAAATCAATTTTCCTCGTAATGTCATGGTCAACAACCAGAATATAACTGCCTCAAATGTAGTAGAAGACCTGAATTTACTTGTCTCTGATGACTTGAATTGGATGAAACAAATCAAAAATAAGCTGTTATCATGCAACAAGTCATTTAACTTTATCATATGCAATTTTCTTTTCACGGTCTCTCATTCCACCAGGCTCATGTTTGTTAACATGTGTATCAGGACTATCAAACTTTAAGCATCCGCTGTTTGGTTTACTTCATTATGTTATATCCGAAAACTTGGAAATTTTAAACGAAAGTGTCTGAAACGGGTTATTGGTTCAATGCCCTGTAAAGACCAGTTATTTCTCACAAAAACTCTGCCTATTTGTTACCATCTTATTTTCAACAATGTGTTACTGTTCACCGAAATGTTACATAGTCTTACCGAGCTGCCGTTTTCTGCGTATTTCTTTTTTAATTTGACCACCAGCCGGAAATCCACCATCTTCTCCTCAATTCAAACAGGAAAGAAGTGGCAGACAGAGAAGTTCTTCTTTCATCGCGTTGAGAAATCCGTCAACGAGTTGATCCGTCTTGGTGTAGACACTTTCGCTCCCCTCGAGTTTTTCAAGAGAACAGTCAAAGAACTTCTTTTAGAGAAAAATCTGTCAACTTTTGATCAACTGAACTCTTCTTCATGGTTCTTGATCAAACTGTCAATCTTAACTTTATATTTTTAGTTTTTTGGCCTTAATTTATTCAAGGGAATTAGTTTTTTCATCATTATCATGATCTTTATCTTAGTAACCGAGGTTTTAGTCATGACTCCTTTCATCACATTATCCAGTCAAAATTATAGGGATCCTCTAGATATGAAAGAGTTAAGTAGCACAATGATAAAAGAAAGTCAGATGGATTGGAATCAGGCCAACCAGATTGAGAAAACTAACACCTGCACAGATTAAACTGAAGTTGAAAATGACTCAAAAGTACTGACCTGATTTGAGGTTATGAGCCTACTATAACCTTATATAAAGCTGCGCTTTTTTTCCTTGGCTCTACAAACAAAAAATTTCATCAAAAATAGTTTAATCATTAGTAGTGTCGAGTACACAGTCAGCGTTCGCAACCTACACTTCGAGGGAGATTCTATGCTTAAGAAAACTACCTGTCCTCGGTTCCACGGAAAAAATGTGTGCTCGAGTTTTTACAAAACCTATTCAGAAAATTGTCTTTTCAGATATTTTGAATCTACGAATTCAAGGGCAACGAATTTGTTTTCAAATATTTTGAATCTGGGTGGAATCAAATTAAAATTTAATTCTAAGCTGCTGATTTGACAATTATATAGTTAGATTTTTACACGGTATGACATTCAGCCGTTACGATCCAAAAATATTCTATTAAGCATTGAAACTTTTTACATCAGCAGGATCTAGTGTCAAAAAAATTGAGACATTTCTTTATCAAAAATTGGCTCTGTCCAATCTTTTGGACTTCGATATCCAGATCTACTTCACCTTTTGTTGAATCGAAGCAAAGTACTAAAGACTCTTCGTATGTTCCATCCTCGTGCTCCAAATCAAAAATTTCACCTAAGGTAGCTTTCGATTCTACAGCTACAAAAGCGGGTAAAGCTAGTAAACCAGCCTTTGGCTGCAGGGAGAATTGCTTGTAAAAACTGGCAATCATTATTCGTTACTTTTCTTAACTTAAAGAAGAGTTTTTAAAATTTGATTGCGTTTTTCTTAAAAAAACACTTTGCAAAAAATAGGACTTGTCCTCAAAACATATAGTTTCGGCAGGCTAGAGCAATTTTTTAGGAGAAAGCAAACATAATGTGCATCCAGCTCATCATTAACCTCCAAAATCCTTCTAGTTCAGCTTTTTTTTACTTTAGGGGTTCTTTTCGACAAGACTTGCCAATAGGGGAGCCCATGATTACAAGTTCATCCATAGACTTTATTTTTAACTTCGGACATACTTTTTCAAATTTACCTATAATTGTTTTGTGCTGCGTATTTTTTGGTCTGTCCTAAAAAATAGTCAGATTTTTCTACAACATATTCCTGTTTTCAGTATGTTTTTATGGTTCCGGAGCCTTTTCATGTAGTCTTGGGCTTGGTTTTGATCATCTCAATACCAAACTTTTATTTTGGTTCAAGTTTTCCTACCGCAGTCTGTATTTTTTCAGTAAAAGGCGGTGGAGCCTCCGAATCACTGGTTGTTTTCCTTCCACCGACATATGGATGGAGTTTCCGTTAAAAAATTTAATCCGCTTTACTGTAGGCGCAGTGAGTATGTTAGTACAAAATTGGGTTGTTCAAAAAAACGTGATTCAGCATAGTTTCTCTAACAAGCGAATTGAAATAAATCAATTTTTTAAAAGAGTGTGCAGCAATTTCGGCTCCTTGTGTAATACTACATTGTAGCTGAATACTCCCAAAAAAAATTTGTCGCTCCCAAAAAATTTCCTGTGACTTTAGACGCGATGTGCTTGAGCGTGCCTGAGCGTGTTGCCGATGGCAGTGGGTCGCAAACCTCCATCCTTCTTTATGATGGCGACAACTTTTGCCCCAAAAAAAGAAAAGTCTTTGCTGTTTGGGTTCTTTTTCTTCAACAAAAAAGTTTGGGAGCTTAGTAAGCAATTTTAAGAATATGAGCACCGTATTGCCGTTCAAATTACTGATAAGGTCTTTGAAAACTTGTGAAACAATCTTGTCTGGACCAGCTCCCGAACCATTCACAAAAAAATATAATTACTTTGAAAACCTCGAACTCAGTTACCAAAAAGTTATCCACAGTTTACGGGATTGGAATTTTATATCAGCCCTTTTGGAGTGCTAAGATACCAATTTTTCATAGCTAGGAGTCGAAAATTGAGAAAATTTGTTATGTGAAGCGGCCACTTTTGTTCCTCCCTTCAAATTTCCCTCATCAAGCTTGGTGCTAATTAAGCTTTATTCTTTGCTCGAAATCTGTCTGGGGCGGGTTTGAGTCTTGATCTAGGGACACAATTTTGACTCTTATTTTTTTGATGTTTTGATTATTATCGAACTCATAGCTTTCCTTTGTTCACGACCACTTTTTTGAATTATTCAACAAAAACAAGAAAAACCAGCCAATACATTACATTTTCTACATTGTAGAAAAAATCATTCCTTTTATCCGAATGATTTTCTGCCAAGGGATCACGGGAAATCATAGGTACCCTCTTGAGCGCTTAAACATGAGAAATTAGGATACCTTCTTTTTAGGATTAAATCATAAACAATTGAAGCCTTTTTGGCAGATTTCACGATAACAAACATAAAACTTTGGATCGTTTTGGAGACGCACAGACATAATTTATTACAAGTGATACGATACCAATCAGAAGAAAAATCACATCTTAAAACCAACTTGAAATTTGAAATCTTAACCCAATTTAAAAGTCCTGGGAGTTTTAAGCATTATTTGCTTGTACCTTCTTTGTTGTTTTTCCTCATCTTAACCGCGGACGCAAGGGTAAAAAGAAGGAATTTTACTGAACACAATTGAACTGAATTAAACCCTAATAACAGGATTGAAAATCATAATTGAAGGAAGAATGATTACCAAATTAATTTGAAGAAATATATGAAATCAATTAAACTCGCTGAAAACGAACAATATCATCCGAGCTCAAACAATCTCACCCGAGCTATTCTGGTTAATTTGCGAGAACTTTTTGCAGTTATTTGCAATGAAAATATGACAACAATCAGTTTGCCTTCAAGATTTACATCGAAATCAAAAAAATTGCCTATCATGCACAAAAAAAGCATTTTTACTCGGTTTTTATACAAAAAAACTTCCTGTACTAATTGCAGAGTTGCTACTGTTTTTAATGTTTTTGTCAATCTTTCTTCGCAATTCCTATTTTTATCTTCAATTTTTTTGTTCAATTTTTGTATAGTTTTATTTATTTGGAAGCTTCTAGTCCTTAGGTTCTTATGAAAACCAAAAAAACCACATTTTGACAATTTCTGTGATTGGAAACAAGAGAATAATTGGAATATTATGTTTGCTAGAAAGAAAAAAAAGCCAAATTATTTTTTGTTTAAATAGTTTCTCTAAGGGGATTTCTTCTCACCCGGAGAAGTCTACTTTGTACAGTTGTAAATTTAAAAAAAATCGAAAAAGTAAGAGTTGACATTTTTTTGTACCAAATGAAGCATCAATTTGGTAGATTTTTAGCGGGAATTGAAAAGTTGAATTACAATTGTGCATCATCATTTTTATAAGAATACAAATTTAATAAAATATTCATCAATCATAAAAATATCCTCGGCCAATAACTACACAAAAAACAAAAATCCAACCAATCAGACGTTTGAAAGTTTGAAAGTCGCGCCAAAATTACCACATAATTTTATCATCAGATTTAAGTGTCTGAGACATTCTATTTGTTTTATCATATAATTCAACTAAATTTATATTTAATTTTTTGATTTGTCTTTTTTTCGAACTTCGAAACATATCAATTGCTGATTTCGAAAATTTTTTATTTTTGTGTTAACTAAAAATTAGTTTTCGAAACTATAGTTTAGGGATCATTTTCCTGCTCCTAAACCCATTGAGCGGGGTAATTCTCACCTTCCAGAAGTGAAGTGCTTCTAATGCCAGTAGCTTTGAGAATTTAAGGATAGGAGGCAGGATTTTTAGACGTATGATTTTAAAAACAATTGGTACCATGATTATGTTCCGCACCTTATTTGCAAATATCGGACTTTTATTGCCATGGTGCTGCAACAATATCATGGTCAGTGTGTCTGTTTTGTCAAAATTCCCTTGATGTAGGCCCTCCCAGGGCTTTTGTTGACTTTACCTTTGACGAGTTTGTCAAATGTTCTTAAAACAATCTTATCGGTCCAAGATTCTGGAAATTGGTTGTCCACTAATTATTTCTCTTTATCTTCTGAGCCTCATCGAACTTATTTCAAGTTGAAGTGCTTCTAAAAATTCAATTAACTGCGTCTTCTATTATATTTTTCTTATAATGGTGTGGAGCGGAGCTCAAAAAATTAGGAATTGTCCCTGTATCAGTTGATTTTCGATACCATCTAGCATCACAGGTTTCGTTTTTACCTGTGTTCACGAAACATTAATGTCAAGAAAGGCTAACTTGCCTTTCTCGTTAGCTTTTTTACCAAAATAAACTGTGGACTAGGATGTAAATGATTTGCAGCGTTAAACAACTCTTCTGGATCTCCTTTCGCATTTCTCATGATATCATCTACTATCTCAAAAAGAATTTTATTTCCTCTGAGTGTTGGTTTTTTCTCTTAACTCACAGCATGCAGAAGCAAAAGCAATTTTTATTAGCTATATTTTTATATTCAATTTCATGAAGCTTACTACATTTTTGATGAAACCAAATTAGACAATTTTCACATTTAACGCTTTTCTGCTTTACGTAACTTTTTTCCTTTTTTCTAGACAGATTCAATTTAGATATTCAATTGGCTTGCAACTTTTGGGACTCTCTTTCTTCAAAACAGGTTCGAATTTTTTCATTCAAAAATTTGACAGCATGATTGTAAGAGAAAGACTCCCACAGTCAAACCATCCTTCTATGCATGCCACATATCATTGCACTTAAAGTGACCTGACATAATGCATAGTTTAGCAAACTCTTCATAGAATTGCGTGAACTTTTAGTAAGTTTCTCCTGCTCAAAAATTTTTCTGAGTGCGATGTCAATAGCCTCTTTGAAAGGAAGATTAGTGTACAAATTATTCACATCAAAGAAATTATAATATTATCAGAGTCTAATTCAACCTTCTCAATAACTTTTCGTACTGCTTGCTTGTGTATGTTTCTATGTTAGTTCTCTCAATTTTGTCAAAACAATTGGCCGAAATTTTGTTCAAGTTCTCGTGTTATCCTCCGGGCAGAGATCGAGATAGGCGCAGTAGTTTTTTTTCTTGTGTACATTTGCTAAACCATTCAAACAAGCCGGCTGACTACCCATTGATCTCAATTTGGTGTACAGATGTTCGCTTATGTCATTGTTTTTTTTTCAGATTCATTAGCTCTTTTTTAATAACTTTCTGAATTTTCAACACCACCGAGTCATCAGTGTTAACCAATGGTTTAAATTAGTCTGACTGTAAAAGTTCAAGCATTTTGGCTTTGTATTGGCTTTTTTTATGTTGCAAAACCTAACCCTCATCGAATGACACTTCTAAGTGATCGTTGTTTTTGAGAACTTTCCCATTTTTTCCACCACTTTGTCAGTTCTTTCAGAAGAAGAGTCAGGGAACTTCTTTTAGAGAAAACTGTGTCAACTTTTGATCAATTCAACTCTTGTTAAAGGTTCTTGAAGTGCACTTGTCAAACTGTCAATCTTGACTTAAAATTTTTTAATTTTTTTTGCCTTAATTTTTTCAAAGGAATAAATTCTTTCATCATGATTATCATCCTCATCATAGTAACGATATTTTGGTCAGGACTCCCTTCATCACATTATCAGACAAAAATAAAGGAGTTTTCTAGATATGAAAGAGTTAAGTAGAACATGGATAAATGAAAGTCAGATGGATTGGAATCAGGCCCACTAGACTGATTAAAAAAACAGATTAATTTGAATTTGAAATTGACAAAAAAACGGACTATAGACTGATATAAAGCTGCGCTTTTGTTCCCTTGGTTCTACAAATAAAAATTTCTTCAAAATTAGTTTAACCAGTTAATGCCGAGTACACAAGCAGCGTTCGCAAGTTACATTTCGAGGGAGGTTCTATGCTCCCTGCCCTGGGTTTCTTAGTACAAGTGCGATCGAGTTCTCACAAAACCTATTCAGAAAAATATCACTGCCAGGGCCGGCGGCAACCTGAACTTCAAAAGCTACTGGCTGAAAAGTGTATCCATCAAAATGTTCAATGCATCAATACACCTCTATGTTCGACATAATTTCGATCCTCCGCCAGGCAGTTCTGGGGTTATAAACCGAGCAAGTGCTTATTCTTCTAGGTGCTAGGGAGCCCACTACCGTTACATCCCACAGAAGCTGCCTACCAACAGCCCATGGGGCGACCGTCAAACCGTCTGGTCGCTTCTGATATGTCCTGTCGAGGTGTCGTAGCTCTAAAACAGGAGGAAGGTGAGTGAAGGCGAGACTTTGCTTTACAAGGGCACTCAAATTTGAATGTATACAGAAACTCTTTGCACTTTCGCTATCCATTTTCGTTTAGATCTTTTCCGCAAACGAATTTTTTTTTTCAGATATTTTGAACCTAGGTGTAATCAAATTAAAAGTTAATTCTAAGCTGCTGATTTTTCAATTACAATGTTCAATTTTTACGCAGTATGAAATTCAGCCATTACGATCCAAAATATTCAGCCAGCATTTAACCTTCATGTCAGTAGGATAGTAGGATCTAGTTTCAAAATCATTTGAGAAATTTCTTAATCAAAAATTGGCTCTGTCCAATCTTTTGGACTTCGTTATCCAGATCTACTTCACCTTTTGTTGAATCAAACCGAAGTACTAATGAACCTTCAGATGTTCCATTCTCGTGCTCCAAACAAAAAGTTTCACTTAAGTACTTTTCGCTTCTACTGCTAAAAAGCGGGAAAAGCTAGTAGACGAGCGAAAGAAACAGCCAAGCCACTTTTGGTTGCAGGGAGAATTGCTTGTTCAAATTGGCAATCATTCATCGTTAAATTTGTTACTTTAATGAAAAATTTTATAAAATTCGAGAGTGTTTTTCCGAAAAATCACTTTGCAAAAAAATAGGCTTTGTCCGCAAAAAAATACAGTTTTGGCAGGCTAAAACAAATTTTTAGGAGAAAGCAAACATAATGTGCATCCAGCTCATCATTAACCTCCAAAATCTTTCTAGTTCAGCTACTTCTTTTTTTAGGGGTTCTTTTTGACAAGACTTGCCAATAGGGGAGCCCATGATTACAAGTACGCACTTTCAGGTAGTCTTGGTCTAGGTTTCGAGCATCTAAAAGTTTTTCTACCGTGTTTTTCAGTAAGAGGCGGTGGAGCCTCCGAATCACCTTGTTGTTCTCCTTCCTCCGACATAAGGATGAAATTACCGAAAACATTTTAATTCACTTTACTGTAGGCGCAACGAGTATGTTTGTACCAAATCGGCGGTTCAAAAAAACGTGATTTAGCATAGTTTCTCTTGTTTGTAAAGCCTTATTGACAGATTTTACATTAACAAACATAAAACCTCGTTTTCGAATTGCACAGACATAATTTAGTACAATTGATACGATATCAATTAGAAGAACAATCACATCTTAAACCCAAATTAAAAATTAAAATTTTAACCCAATTTAAAAGTCCTGAAGTTTTTAAGCATTTTTTGCTTGTACCTTCTTTGTCGTTTTTCCTGATCTTGATGGCCAACTCAAGGTAAAAAGAAGGAATTTTACAGAACACAAAGGAACTGAATTAACCCATAATAACAGGATTGAAATTTTATAGTTGAAGAAAAAAAAATTTACAAAATTAATTTGAAGAAAAAAAAATCAACAAAACTCGCTGAAAAGGAACAATCTCATCCGGGCTCAAATAATCTCACCTAAACTAAACCTGGTTAAACTGCGAGTTGCAGAGTTGCTACTGTTTTTAATGTTTTTGTCAATCTTTCTTCGCAATTCCTATTTTTATCTTCAATTTTTTTGTTCAATTTTTGTATAGTTTTATTTATTTGGAAGCTTCTAGTCCTTAGGTTCTTATGAAAACCAAAAAAACCACATTTTGACAATTTCTGTGATTGGAAACAAGAGAATAATTGGAATATTATGTTTGCTAGAAGGAAAAAAAAGCCAAATTATTTTTTGTTTAAACAGTTTCTCTAAGGGGATTTCTTCTCACCCGGAGAAGTCTACTTTGTACAGTTTTAAATTAAAAAAAAAATCGAAAAAGTAAGAGTTGACCAAATGAAGCATCAATTTGGTAGATTTTTAGCGGGAATTGAAAAGTTGAATTACAATTGTGCATCATCATTTTTATAAGAATACAAATTTAATAAAATATTCATCAATCATAAAAATATCCTCGGCCAATAACTACACAAAAAAACAAAAATCCAACCAATCAGACGTTTGAAAGTTTGAAAGTCGCGCCAAAATTACCACATAATTTTATCATCAGATTTAAGTGTCTGAGACATTCTATTTGTTTTATCATATAATTCAACTAAATTTATATTTAATTTTTTGATTTGTCTCTTTTTCGAACTTCGAAACATATCAATTGCTGATTTCGAAAATTTTTTATTTTTGTGTTAACTAAAAATTAGTTTTCGAAACTATAGTTTAGGGATCATTTTCCTGCTCCTGAATCCATTGAGCGGGGTAATTCTCACCTTCCAGAAGTGAAGTGCTTCTAATGCCAGTAGCTTTGAGAATTTAAGGATAGGAGGCAGGATTTTTAGACGTATGATTTTAAAAACAATTGGTACCATGATTATGTTCCGCACCTTATTTGCAAATA
The DNA here is from genome assembly GCF_963678635.1 of Symsagittifera roscoffensis. Classification (NCBI taxonomy): domain Eukaryota; kingdom Metazoa; phylum Xenacoelomorpha; order Acoela; family Convolutidae; genus Symsagittifera; species Symsagittifera roscoffensis. Next base: position 32,546,957 of record NC_087063.1, on the reverse strand, counting down.
TCGGACTTTTATTGCCATGGTGCTGCAACAATATCATGGTCAGTGTGTCTGTTTTGTCAAAATTCCCTTGATGTAGGCCCTCCCAGGGCTTTTGTTGACTTTACCTTTGACGAGTTTGTCAAATGTTCTTAAAACAATCTTATCGGTCCAAGATTCTGGAAATTGGTTGTCCACTAATTATTTCTCTTCATCTTCTGAGCCTCATTGAACTTATTTCAAGTTGAAGTGCTTCTAAAAATTCAATTAACTGCGTCTTCTATTATATTTTTCTTATAATGGTGTGGAGCGGAGCTCAAAAAATTAGGAATTGTCCCTGTATCAGTTGATTTTCGATACCATCTAGCATCACAGGTTTCGTTTTTACCTGTGTTCACGAAACAGTAATGTCAAGAAAGGCTAACTTGCCTTTCTCGTTAGCTTTTTTACCAAAATAAACTGTGGACTAGGATGTAAATGATTTGCAGCGTTAAACAACTCTTCTGGATCTCCTTTCGCATTTCTCATGATATCATCTACTATCTCAAAAAGAATTTTATTTCCTCTGAGTGTTGGTTTTTTCTCTTAACTCACAGCATGCAGAAGCAAAAGCAATTTTTATTAGCTATATTTTTATATTCAATTTCATGAAGCTTACTACATTTTTGATGAAACCAAATTAGACAATTTTCACATTCAACGCTTTTCTGCTTTACGTAACTTTTTTCCTTTTTTCTAGACAGATTCCATTTAGATATTCAATTGGCTTGCAACTTTTGGGACTCTCTTTCTTCAAAACAGGTTCGAATTTTTTCATTCAAAAATTTGACAGCATGATTGTAAGAGAGAGTTTCCCACAGCCAAACCATCCTTCTATGCATGCCACATATCATTGCACTTAAAATGACCTGACATAATGCATAGTTTAGCAAACTTTTCATAGAATTGCGTGCAATTTTAGTAAGTTTCTCCTGCTCAAAAACTTTTCTGAGTGCGATGTCAATAGCCTCTTTGAAAGGAAGATTAGTGTACAAATTATTCACATCAAAGAAATTATAATATTATCAGAGTCTAATTCAACCTTCTCAATAACTTTTCGTACTGCTTGCTTGTGTATGTTCCTATGTTAGTTCTCTCAATTTTGTCGAAACAATTGGCCGAAATTTTGTTCAAGTTCTCGTGTTATCCTCCGGGCAGAGATCGAGATAGGCGCAGTGGTTTTTTTTCTTGTGTACATTTGCTAAACCATTCAAACAAGCCGGCTGACTACCTATTGATCTGAATTTGGTGTACAGATGCTCGATTATGTCATTGTTTTTTTTTTCAGATTCATTAGCTCTTTTTTAATAACTTTCTGAATTTTCAACACCACCGAGTCATCCGTGTTAATCATTGGTTTAAATTAGTCTGACTGTAAAAGTTCAAGCATTTTGGCTTTGTTTTGGCTTTTTTTATGTTGCAAAACCTAACCCTCATCGAATGACACTTCTAAGTGATCGTTGTTTTTGAGAACTTTCCCATTTTTTCCACCACTTTGTCAGTTCTTTCAGAAGAAGAGTCAGGGAACTTCTTTTAGAGAAAACTGTGTCAACTTTTGATCAATTCAACTCTTGTTAAAGGTTCTTGAAGTGCACTTGTCAAACTGTCAATCTTGACTTAAAATTTTTTAATTTTTTTTGCCTTAATTTTTTCAAAGGAATAAATTCTTTCATCATGATTATCATCCTCATCATAGTAACGATGTTTTGGTCAGGACTCCCTTCATCACATTATCAGACAAAAATAAAGGAGTTTTCTAGATATGAAAGAGTTAAGTAGAACATGGATAAATGAAAGTCAGATGGATTGGAATCAGGCCCACTAGACTGATTAAAAAAACAGATTAATTTGAATTTCAAATTGACAAAAAAACGGACTATAGACTGATATAAAGCTGCGCTTTTGTTCCCTTGGTTCTACAAATAAAAATTTCTTCAAAATTAGTTTAACCAGTTAATGCCGAGTACACAAGCAGCGTTCGCAAGTTACATTTCGAGGGAGGTTCTATGCTCCCTGCCCTGGGTTTCTTAGTACAAGTGCGATCGAGTTCTCACAAAACCTATTCAGAAAAATATCACTGCCAGGGCCGGCGGCAACCTGAACTTCAAAAGCTACTGGCTGAAAAGTGTATCCATCAAAATGTTCAATCCATCAATACACCTCTATGTTCGACATAATTTCGATCCTCCGCCAGGCAGTTCTGGGGTTATAAACCGAGCAAGTGCTTATTCTTCTAGGTGCTAGGGAGCCCACTACCGTTACATCCCACAGAAGCTGCCTACCAACAGCCCATGGGGCGACCGTCAAACCGTCTGGTCGCTTCTGATATGTCCTGTCGAGGTGTCGTAGCTCTAAAACAGGAGGAAGGTGAGTGAAGGCGAGACTTTGCTTTACAAGGGCACTCAAATTTGAATGTATACAGAAACTCTTTGCACTTTCGCTATCCATTTTCGTTTAGATCTTTTCCGCAAACGAATTTTTTTTTTCAGATATTTTGAACCTAGGTGTAATCAAATTAAAAGTTAATTCTAAGCTGCTGATTTTTCAATTACAATGTTCAATTTTTACGCAGTATGAAATTCAGCCATTACGATCCAAAATATTCAGCCAGCATTTAACCTTCATATCAGTAGGATAGTAGGATCTAGTTTCAAAATCATTTGAGAAATTTCTTAATCAAAAATTGGCTCTGTCCAATCTTTTGGACTTCGTTATCCAGATCTACTTCACCTTTTGTTGAATCAAACCGAAGTACTAATGAACCTTCAGATGTTCCATTCTCGTGCTCCAAACAAAAAGTTTCACTTAAGTACTTTTCGCTTCTACTGCTAAAAAGCGGGAAAAGCTAGTAGACGAGCGAAAGAAACAGCCAAGCCACTTTTGGTTGCAGGGAGAATTGCTTGTTCAAATTGGCAATCATTCATCGTTAAATTTGTTACTTTAATGAAAAGTTTTATAAAATTCGAGAGGTTTTTCCGAAAAATCACTTTGCAAAAAAATAGGTTTTGTCCGCAAAAAAATACAGTTTTGGCAGGCTAAAACAAATTTTTAGGAGAAAGCAAACATAATGTGCATCCAGCTCATCATTAACCTCCAAAATCCTTCTAGTTCAGCTTTTTTTTTACTTTAGGGGTTCTTTTCGACAAGACTTGCCAATAGGGGAGCCCATGATTACAAGTTCATCCATAGACTTTATTTTTAATTTCGGACATACGCACTTTCAGGTAGTCTTGGTCTAGGTTTCGAGCATCTAAAAGTTTTTCTACCATGTTTTTCAGTAAGAGGCGGTGGAGCCTCCGAATCACCTTGTTGTTCTCCTTCCTCCGACATAAGGATGGAATTACCGCAAACATTTTAATTCACTTTACTGTAGGCGCAACGAGTATGTTTGTACCAAATCGGCGGTTGAAAAAAACGTGATTTAGCATAGTTTCTCTTGTTTGTAAAGCCTTATTGACAGATTTTACATTAACAAACATAAAACCTCGTTTTGGAATTGCACAGACATAATTTAGTACAATTGATACGATATCAATTAGAAGAACAATCACAACTTAAACCCAAATTAAAAATTAAAATTTTAACCCAATTTAAAAGTCCTGAAGTTTTTAAGCATTTTTTGCTTGTACCTTCTTTGTCGTTTTTCCTGATCTTGATGGCCAACTCAAGGTAAAAAGAAGTAATTTTACAGAACACAAAGGAACTGAATTAACCCATAATAACAGGATTGAAATTTTATAGTTAAGAAAAAAAAATTTACAAAATTAATTTGAAGAAAAAAAAAATCAACAAAACTCGCTGAAAAGGAACAATCTCATCCGGGCTCAAATAATCTCACCTAAACTAACCTGGTTAAACTGCGAATTTTTGTTCCAGTTATTTGCAATGAAAATATGACAACATCCATTTTGCCTTCAAGATCTACATCGAAATCAAAAAAATTGCCTATCATGCACAAAATAAGCCTTTTTCTCGAATTTCATACAAAAATTTCAATAAACTATTTTAGTCTTTCTTGGCCATTCTTAATTGTACCTTCAGTTTTTTTCGTTCACTTTTTGTATAGTTATATTTATTCGGAAGCTCTTAGTCCTTAGGTTTCTCTAAGGTAATTATGACACCCTAAGAAAAACCATAATATGACAATTTCTGTGATTGGAAACAAAAAAGTAATTGAAAATTTATGTTTGCCTGGAATAAAAAAAATCTTGAAGCCATGATAGTTTTAGTTGAAATTATTTCTCTGGAGAGACTTTTTTTCACCCGGAGAAGTCTATTTTAAACAGTATTTGGTCCAAAAAAAATTCGAAAAATTAAGAATTGACGTTCTTTCACCAAATGAAACATCAATTTGTTTGACTTTTACAGGGACTTGAAAAGTTAAATTAAAATTGTGCATCAACAGGTGTATAAATATTAGAACTTAACAAGATGTTCATCGATCAAAAAAACTTCCTCAAACAATAGCTACATAAAATAATAAAAATTCAACCAATCAGAAGTTTGAAAGTTTCAAAGTCGCGCCAAAATTACCACATAATTATATTATCAGATTTAAGTGTCTGAGACTTTATTTTTATTTTATCGTTTAATTAAAGTAAATTTGAAGTTCATTTTTTGGTTTGTCTCATTTTTGAATATCGAAACATATCAACTACTGATTTCGAAATTTATTTATTTTTGTGTTAACTGAAAATTCGTTTTCGAAACTATAGTTTAGGGATCAGTTTCCTTCTCTTGAATCCATTGCGCGTGTTAATTCTCGCCCTCCAGATCTGAAGTGCTTCTAATGCCGGTAGCCTTAAGAATTTAAGGATAGTAGGCAGGAATTTTAGGTTTATGTTGTTAAAAACAATTGGTACCTTGATTATGTTCCGCACCTTATTTGCAAGTATCTGACTTTTATTGCCTTGGTGCTGCAACAATATCATGGGTAGTGTGTCTGTTTTTATCAATACTTTCTTGATGTAGGCCCTCCCAGGGCGTTTGTTGACTTTACCTTTGACGAGTCTGTCAAGTGTTCTTAAAACAATCTTATCGGTCCAAATTCTGGGTATTAGTTGTCCACTCCTTGTTTTCTCTTTACCTTCTGAGCCTCATCGAATTTATTTCAAGTTGAAGTGCTTCTAAAAATTCAATTAACTGCGCCTTCAATTATGTTTTTCTTATAATGGTGTATAGCGCAGCTCGAAAAATTAGGAAGTGTCCCTGAATCAGTTGGTTTTTGATACCATCTAGCATCACAGGTTCCGTTTTTACCTGTGTTCACGAAACATTAATTTCAAGTAAACTGTAGGTTAGGATGTAAATGATTTGCAGCGTTAAAAAACTCTTTAGGATATCTTTTCACATTTCTCACGATATCGTCTACATGAAGCTTATTACATTTTTGATGAAGCTTATTACGTCTTTCATGAAGCTTATTACATTTTTGAAGGAAACAAACTAGACAATTTTCATATTCATCGCTTTTCTGCAATACGAAACTTTTTTCCTTGATTCTAGACAGATTCCCATAAGATCTTCCATTGATTTGCAACTTTTGGGATTCTCTTTCTTCAAAACAAGTTCGAACTCTTTCATTCACAAATTTGCCAGAATGACTGCAAGAGAGGCTCCCATAGCCAAACCATCCATCTACGCATGCCAAATATCATTGCACTTAAAGTGATTTGACCTAAAGCATGGTTTAGCAATCTCTTCATAGAATTGCGTGCAATGTTGGGAGGTTTTTTCTGCTCATAAATTTTCTGAGTGCACTGCGCCGTCAATAGCCTCCTTGAAAGGAAGATTAGTAAACAAACTATTCACATCTAAGAAATTATATTATCGTCAGAGTCTAATTCAACCTCCTCAATAATTTCTCGTAATTCTTGCCTGGGTGTTTTTCTATGTTTGCTCCCTCATTTTTATCGAAACATTTGGCCGAAATTTTGTTCAAGATCTTGTGTTATCTTCCCGGCAGAGATCGAAAAGGGCACAGTGGTTTTTTTTCTTGCGTATTTTTGCTATACCATTCAAACGAGCCGGTTGACTACCTAATGATCTCAATTTGGTATACAGTTGTTCGCTTATATCATTGTTTTTCTAAGATTCATTAGCTCTTTTTTAATAACTTTCATAATTTTCAACACCACCGAGTCATCAGTGTTAATCATTGGTTTGAATTGGTCTGACTGTAAAAGTTCAAGCATTTTGGCTTGGTATTGGCCTTTTTTATGTTGCAAAACCTAACCCTCATTGAATGACACTGCTAAGTGATCGTTGTTTTTGAGAACTTTCCCATTTTTTCCACCACTTTTTAGATGGCGTCCGTTTCACTCGCTTTACATAGACTTTGCTGCCGCGTCAATCTCACACAACGACTCCCTTAGTACTTTTTAATTTTTCAAATGGGACAAAAAACGTCCACATCAGCCAAAAAACGATTTCTTTGAACTTATCCCGAACAGGGTGTTTGGGTCTAAGGGTCAAACTTCTTGCACCCACCTTGGTAAATCAATGCCCTCCAAAGCTATTTCTGACCTGTCAGATTTTTTGCCTAAATCTCTATCACATCTTTCTAAATTTGTTTTTTTCATAGTAAGCTGAGAATTAAAGCAACCTTCAAGAAAAAGATTTTAATAGTGACAAAAAATTAATTGAAAGGGACTAGGTTAAAAAAACGGAATCGAAAAAGCTCCATAATTATTCAATTTTCACAACGGATAAAAAAATTTACTCCTGTTTGGAAAGAACCTGGGAAAAACACAAAAAGGTTGTGTTGAAGGATTTCTAACATTTTTGATAACAACAAAGGTGATGTTTCTACTCTTGAAGGCATGCAAAAAATGATAGATTTTTAAATTAATAAGGGTGTCAACTTGATAAATATAGTATAACCGCTTCCGAACCTCACAAATAACTGCTTCCACAAATCGACATATCAAAACTTTACCCGTTCTTTGATGATGATGAGGTTTAACATTCAAAATTTAGAGAAGACATGACTGCTTGACGAGAAACAGTTTAAGCAGCTCTCGGCCGAACTTTTCTCGTCACTCATCAAATCTGATTTGATTTGACGCTAGCTGATTTTATGTAGGCCCTCCCAGGGCGTTTGTTGACTTTACCTTTGACGAGTCTGTCAAGTGTTCTTAAAACAATCTTATCGGTCCAAATTCTGGGTATTAGTTGTCCACTCATTGTTTTCTCTTTACCTTCTGAGCCTCATCGAATTGATTTCAAGTTGAAGTGCTTCTAAAAATTCGATTAACTGCGCCTTCAATTATGTTTTTCTTATAATGGTGTATAGCGCAGCTCAAAAAGTTAGGAAGTGTCCCTGTATCAGTTGGTTTTTGATACCATCTAGCATCTCAGGTTACGTTTTTACCTGTGTTCACGAAACATTAATTTCAATTAAACTGTAGATTAGGATGTAAATGATTTGCAGCGTTAAAAAACTCTTTAGGATATCTTTTCACATTTCTCACGATATCGTCTACATGAAGCTTATTACATTTTTGATGAAGCTTATTACGTCTTTCATGAAGCTTATTACATTTTTGAAGGAAACAAACTAGACAATTTTCATATTCATCGCTTTTCTGCTATACGAAACTTTTTTCCTTGATTCTAGACAGATTCCCATAAGATTTTCCATTGATTTGCAACTTTTGGGATTCTCTTTCTTCAAAACAAGTTCGAACTCTTTCATTCACAAATTTTCCAGAATGACTGCAAGAGAGGCTCCCATAGCCAAACCATCCATCTACGCATGCCAAATATCATTGCACTTGACCTAAAGCATGGTTTAGCAATCTCTTCATCGAATTGCGTGCAATGTTGGGAGGTTTCTTCTGCTCATAAATTTCTGAGTGCAGTGCGACGTCAATAGCCTCTTTGAAAGGAAGATTAGTAAACAAACTATTTGCATCTAAGAAATTATAATATCGTCAGAGTCTAATTCAACCTCCTCAAGAATTTCTCGTACTTCTTGCCTGGGTATTTTTCTATGTTTGCTCCCTCATTTTTATCGAAACATTTGGCCGAAATTTTGTTCAAGATCTTGTGTTATCTTCCCGGCAGAGATCGAAAAGGGCGCAGTGGTTTTTTTTCTTGCGTATTTTTGCTATACCATTCAAACGAGCCGGTTGACTACCTAATGATCTCAATTTGGGGTACAGTTGTTCGCTTATATCATTGTTTTTTTTTTTCAGATTCATTAGCTCTTTTTTAATAACTTTCTTAATTTTCAACACCACCGAGTCATCAGTGTTAATCATTGGTTTAAATTGGTCTGACTGTAAAAGTTCAAGCGTTTTGGCTTGGTATTGGCCTTTTTTTATGTTGCAAAACCTAACCCTCATCGAATGACACTGCTAAGTGATCGTTGTTTTTGACAATTTTCCCATTTTTTCCACCACTTTGTCAGATGGCGTCCGTTTCACTCGCTTTACATAGACTTTGCTGCCGCGTCAATCTCACACGACGACTCCCTTAGTACTTTCTAATTTTTCAAATGGGACAAAAAACGTCCACATCAGCCAAAAAACGATTTCTTTGAACTTATCCCGAACAGGGTGTTTGGGTCTAAGGGTCAAACTTCTTGCACCAACCTTGGTAAATCAATGCCCTCCAAAGCTATTTCTGACCTGTCAGATTTTTTGCCTAATTCTCTATCACATCTTTCTAAATTTGTTTTTTATAGTAAGCCGAGAATTAAAGCAACCCTCAAGAAAAAGATTTTAATAATCACAAAAAAATAATTGAAATGGACTAGGTTAAAAAAAGGGAATCGAAAAAGCTACATAATTATTCCATTTTCACAACGGATAAAAAAAATTACTCCTGTTTGGAAAGAACCTGGGAAAAACACAAAAAGTTTTTGTTGAAGGATTTCTAACATTTTTGATAACAACAAAGATGATGTTTCTACTCTTGAGGGCATGCAAAAAAATGATAGATTTTTAAATTAATAAGGGTGTCAACTTGATAAATATAGTATAACCGCTTCCGAACCTCACAAATAACTGCTTACACAAATCGACATAACAAAACTTTACCCGTTCTTTGATGATGATGAGGTTAAACATTCAAAATTTATAGAAGACATGACTGCTTGACGAGAAACAGTTTAAGCAGCTCTCGGCCAAACTTTTTTCGTCACTCATCAAATCTGATTTGATTTGACGCTAGCTGATTTTATGTAGGCCCTCCCAGGGCGTTTGTTGACTTTACCTTTGACGAGTCTGTCAAGTGTTCTTAAAACAATCATCAGTGTTAATCATTGGTTTGAATTGGTCTGACTGTAAAAGTTCAAGCATTTTGGCTTGGTATTGGCCTTTTTTTATGTTGCAAAACCTAACCCTCATTGAATGACACTGCTAAGTGATCGTTGTTTTTGAGAATTTTCCCATTTTTTCCACCACTTTGTCAGATGGCGTCCGTTTCACTCGCTTTACATAGACTTTGCTGCCGCGTCAATCTCACACAACGACTCCCTTAGTACTTTTTAATTTTTCAAATGGGACAAAAAACGTCCACATCAGCCAAAAAACGATTTCTTTGAACTTATCCCGAACAGGGTGTTTGGGTCTAAGGGTCAAACTTCTTGCACCCACCTTGGTAAATCAATGCCCTCCAAAGCTATTTCTGACCTGTCAGATTTTTTGCCTAACTCTCTATCACATCTTTCTAAATTTGTTTTTTATATTTTGTGGGTTTCATTAACTGTGCTTGAGTTCTATCTGTTCACATGTGCAATGAAGTGCAAAAAGGCGGCCAAAATGTTAATCAACTCCCCGCTGCACTACAACTTTTTCTTTCCCTAACTTGTCGCTTTTGTTCTTTTCGTCAACTCGAGCCTTTGTTATTTCAGTTCTAAGTAGTTTTAGCTGAAAACAATGAACCGCTTGGTCCAAAAAATCTAATCGCAAAAACGTCCTAGATTAAAACGTTTTCTAAGCATTTTCTCAAAAAACCAAGTCTATGAAAAGAATTATTCAATTTTAGATACCGTTTAAGATAATTAAGCACTAGTTTCCACGAAAAGTTACTCTTTGAATTCCGTCGTAAAATACTGAGGGTAGAATTGTTGAGTTCTTTACTTCGCAGGCCACGAGGAACGAACCTCACGAGGCACAAAGCAACGATTCTCAGGAAGCACAATTGATTTTTTTTCTTGGACGGTAAATTGAGGGCATTCAATTTTGTTTTTCAATGAGACTTTTCCAAATAACTTAAGAGATATTGCTTGATTTTAAAATAAATCCTTTCTATGGGTTTGGTTCTGATTGATGGGTTTCATATATGTTTGACTCGTTTTTTTAATCAACAGCAAACAGAAGTATAATCATGCTGAGTTTGTGTTAAGAAAAAATAATTTTGAAAATTTTTAAACAGTTTTAACTTCTGAGCTTCTTTATCATAACAATAGATTTTTTTATCTGCTTTCTGAATAAGGTAGTGCGTGCCAAATTCCCTTTCAAAATCTTTGAACTTGCAGAACGATTCATTTTCAAAAAACTTCGACAAGGAAATTGACAATTGTTGTCACATTAAAATATTGAAAGGCGATATCAGAAATAAATGGATGAGTTGAAAATAGAGTGTAATAAAAAGGCTATTAGAATCAGAATTTTTGGGATTTTCTGGGTATAGCGAGCAATTGAAAACAAATGCTTTAGTTAACAATCATGTCAAGACAACTTTTCCCCAACAAATACCTAGCTCGAAACAAGAAAAACTGATCTCTTTTGACTATGTCTATTGTGATTTGATTGTTCACGACAACTCTAAATTTAAATTTCCAGATATATCTCAAATTTTTAAAAACTTTGACGTGTGTAGATATTTTATTGGAGAGTACAGTAAAATATTATGTCCAAAATACATAATTTTCTAAAAACGAATCCGCAAATGCTGATTTCTAACTTTATTTTGGTAAAAAGTACAGTCATTACACCCCTCCTCAATTTCTACTTCGTATTTGCGCTTCTTTGTATTTTAATTATCGTTTTCTTCAGTACATTGATAAATAATGTTAAAACAAGTTTGTTTAATCGGCTGTTGAAGCTCTGCAAGAAGGAGACGATATTCTTGATTTGTTGCTGAGACGAGGAAGCTTCTGGATAACAGTTCAGAAAGTTAATTTTTTACGGAGAGCTCCAGACCAGTCTTAGTCAAAGATGTCGGCAAAAAATATACATTTTTATGCAAATAAGTGTTTGGAAAAAACTTATAGGAGGAAGAACTGTTGAAATCAACACTTGCGCTCAGAGAAACGATAAATGTATGATTTTTTTTCTTCAAGAATCCAAAGTATTAAAACTTCGTTCGCCAACTTCATTAATAATAATTTTTTTATATATATAATGCAATGAAAACAGGTTCAAGGAGCTGGTTGATGGATACGGATTCTTTGTTTCTAGCATTAGCAGAAGAGAAGCTAACAGATGAGAAGGAAACACATTGGAAACAGATTTTTCGTAGAAAAGACTTTAAAGCCGATGCAACGAAACATTTTTCTTGCGCACTTGGCTGCGCCGTTCACAAAAAAAAACACAATAAACGACAACCTGGACTAATCCAAGAAGATTTTAGTTGTTCTGATAATTTGTGCCTGTGAAGCTACATGTAAAGTTGCTATGGTAGTAGTCCTGATAAATTCAATTTTCGTAGTAAAAGGTGTCAACAAAAGATACTGAATATGTACCCATGTCTAAGTACATACAAATGCTTGACAAATGGTGGATTATCAAGTCCGGATAGATGAACAAACTAAAAAAGGATTCAGTTCCTTTTAACCGATTAGGGAAGCTTTCAGGTGAGCGATTCTCACGATATCGTCTACATGAAGCTTATTACATTTTTGATGAAGCTTATTACGTCTTTCATGAAGCTTATTACATTTTTGAAGGAAACAAACTAGACAATTTTCATATTCATCGCTTTTCTGCTATACGAAACTTTTTTCCTTGATTCTAGACAGATTCCCATAAGATCTTCCATTGATTTGCAACTTTTGGGATTCTCTTTCTTCAAAACAAGATCGAACTCTTTCATTCACAAATTTGCCAGAATGACTGCAAGAGAGGCTCCCATAGCCAAACCATCCATCTACGCATGCCAAATATCATTGCACTTAAAGTGATTTGACCTAAAGCATGGTTTAGCAATCTCTTCATAGAATTGCGTGCAATGTTGGGAGGTTTTTTCTGCTCATAAATTTTCTGAGTGCACTGCGCCGTCAATAGCCTCTTTGAAAGGAAGATTAGTAAACAAACTATTCACATCTAAGAAATTATAATATCATCAGAGTCTAATTCAACCTCCTCAATATTTTCTCGTACTTCTTGCCTGGGTATTTTTCTATGTTTGCTCCCTCATTTTTATCGAAACATTTGGCCGAAATTTTGTTCAAGATCTTGTGTTATCTTCCCGGCAGAGATCGAAAGGGGCGCAGTGGTTTTTTTTCTTGCGTATTTTTGCTATACCATTCAAACGAGCCGGTTGACTACCTATTGATCTCAATTTGGTGTACAGTTGTTTGCTTATACCATTGTTTTTTTTTCAGATTCATTAGCTCTTTTTTAATAACTTTCTCAATTTTCAACACCACCGAGTCATCAGTGTTAATCATTGGTTCAAATTGGTCTGACTGTAAAAGTTCAAGCATTTTGGCTTGGTATTGGCCTTTTTTTATGTTGCAAAACCTAACCCTCATCGAATGACACTGCTAAGTGATCGTTGTTTTTGAGAACTTTCCCAACTTTTCCACCACTTTGTCAGATGGCGTCCGTTCACTCGCTTTACATAGACTTCAATCTCACACAACGACTCCCTTAGTACTTTCTAATTTTTCAAATGGGACAAAAAATGTCCACATCAGCCAAAAAACGATTTCTTTGAACTTATCCCGTTCAGGGTGTTTGGGTCTAAGGGTCAAACTTCTTGCACCCACCTTGGTAAATCAATGCCCTCCAAAGCTATTTCTGACCTGTCAGATTTTTTGCCTAACTCTCTATCACATCTTTCTAAGTTTGTTTTTTATGTTTTGTGGGTTTCATTAACTGTGCTTGAGTTCTATCTGTTCACATGTGCAATGAAGTGCAAAAAGGCGGCCAAAATTTTAATCAACTCCCCGCTGCACTACAACTTTTTCTTTCCCTAACTTGTCGCTTTTGTTCTTCTCGTCAACTCGAGCCTTTGTTATTTCAGTTCTAAGTAGTTTTAGCTGAAAACAATGAACCGCTTGGTCCATAAAAAAAACCTAATCGCAAAAACGTCCTAGATTAAAACGTTTTCTAAGTATTTTCTCGAAAACTCAAAACTATGAAAACAATTATTCAATTTTCGATACCGTTTAAGATAATTAAGCACTAGTTTCCACGAAAAGTTACTCTTTAAATTCCGTCGTAAAATACTGAGGGTAGAATTGTTGAGTTCTTTACTTCGCAGGCCACGAGGAACGAACCTCACGAGGCACAAAGCAACGATTTTCAGGAAGCACAATTGATTTTTTTTCTTGGACGTTAAATTGAGGGCATTCAATTTTGTTTTTCAATGAGACTTTTCCAAATAACTTAAGAGATATTGCTTGATTTTAAAATAAATCCTTTTTATGGGTTTGGTTCTGATTGATGGGTTTCATATATGTTTGACTCGTTTTTTTAATCAACAGCAAACAGAAGTATAATCATGCTGAGTTTGTGTTAAGAAAAAATAATTTTGAAAATTTTTAAACAGTTTTAACTTCTGAGCTTCTTTATCATAACAATAGAATTTTTTATCTACTTTTTGAATAAGGTAGTGCGTGCCAAATTCTCTTTCAAAATCTTTAAACTTGCAGAACAATTCATTTTCAAAAAGCTTCGAAAAAACAAGGGCAGAAATTTGATTGAAAACTAGAAGTGCTCGAGTATGAAGAGGATTGTATTGAAGATGCGAGGAAATCAAATATCTACACAAATTCTGAAAATCCAAAAAAAAACCAAATGGATGGTTTGAAACAGCTTTTACAGCGGTATGTTAGAACTCTGCCAGTTTTTGATTTCAATGGCGAGAAATACGATCTGAACTTATTGAGTCATATTTATTCCGTATCTCAAATAAAATTTAAAAAAATAATCTTCTTGCAATTCATTTCAAATGTAAAAAGCAATTGAATTTCAAACAAACACAGAGATGTACAGTTTTTTGTTATATTGGTGTGTCTGGTACGAGCAACAACCTTGGATTTGAATCGAAACTAAAAATTCTTCCTCTTAAGATTAGTTTGAGAGTCCAGAAAAGCTTGATTGCATTAGATTGCCAGCATGTGAGGCACTTTTATAGTAAGCTGAGAATTAAAGCAACCCTCAAGAAAAAGATTTTAATAATCACAAAAAATTAATTGAAATGGACTAGGTTAAAAAAGGGAATCGAAAAAGCTACATAATTATTCAACTTTCACAACGGATATAAAAAATTATTCCTGTTTGGAAAGAACCTGTGAAAAACACAAAAAGTTTGTGTTGAAGGATTTCTAACATTTTTGATAACAACAAAGATGATGTTTCTACTCTTGAAGGCATGCAAAAAAATGATAGATTTTTAAATTAATAAGGGTGTCAACTTGATAAATATAGTATAACCGCTTCCGAACCTCACAAATAACTGCTTACACAAATCGACATATCAAAACTTTACCCGTTCTTTGATGATGATGAGGTTTAACATAAAAAATTTAGAGAAGACATGACTGCTTGACGAGAAACAGTTTAAGCAGCTCTCGGCCAAAATTTTTTCGTCACTCATCAAATCTGATTTGATTTGACGCTAGATGATTTTATCATAACTCATTTTGTCAGTATATGCAAAGAAGCTTCTAGTAATGATGCGAGTTTGAACAGAGAAATGAAAGATTCAAGGCTAGAAACAACAGAATAATAACTTTTGACAAAATGTTAATATACTCAAATCACACATTAAGGCCACATTGTAAAAGTGAGAGTTTTTTACACGATCAGAAAGCAGAGGAACATTCACTGCTATCGCCTTGATGGCTACGGCAATTATGGTAGAATAAAGTTTGAAGCTATGTTTTGCAAGGAAATTGTCAATTGTTGTCAAATCAAAATATTGAAAGGCGATATCAGAAATAAATGGATAAGTTGAAAATAGAGTGTAATAAAAAGGCTATTAGAATCAGAATTTTTGGGAATTTCTGGGTATAGCGAGCAATTGAAAACAAATGCATTAGTTAACAACCATGTCAAGACAACTTTTCCCCAACAAATACCTAGCTCGAAACAAGAAAAACTGATCTCTTTTGACTATGTCTATTGTGATTTGATTGTTCACGACAACTCTAAGTTTAAATTTCCAGATATATCTCAAATTTTGAAAAACTTTGACGTGTGTAGATATTTTATTGGAGAGTACAGGAAAATATTATGTCGAAAATACATAATTCTCTAAAAACGAATCCACAAATGCTGATTTCTAACTTTATTTTGGTAAAAAGTCCAGTCATTACACCCCTCCTCAATTTCTACTTCGTATTTGCGCTTCTTTGTATATTAATTATTGTTTTCTTCAGTACATTGATAGATAATGTTTAAACATGTTTGTTTAATCTGTTGTTTAATTTGTTAATTTGTTTAATCTGTTGTAAAGACGAGAATTTTGATTTGTTGCTGAGACGAGGAAGCTTCTGGATAACAATTCGTACGGTTAATTTTTTACGGAGAGCTCCAGACCAGGCTTAGTCAAAGATGTCGGCAAAAACAAAACCATTTTTCAAGCAAATAAGTGTTTGGAAAAAAAAACTTATACGAAGAAGAACTGTTGAAATCAACACTTGCGCTCAGAGAAACGATAAATGTATGATTTTTTTTAAGAATCCAAAGTATTAAAACTTCGTTCGCCAACTTCAATAATTATTTTTTATAAATAGTGCAATCAAAACAAATTCAAGGAGCTGGGTGATGGATACGGATTCTTTGTTTCTAGCATTAGCAGAAGAGAAGCTAACAGATGAGAAGGAAACACATTGGAAACAGATTTTTCTCAGATACGACTTTAAAGCCGATGCAACGAAAAACTTTTCTTGCGCACTTGGCTTCGCCGTTTACAAAAAAACACAATAAACGACAACCTGGACTAATCCAAGAAGATTTTAGTTGTTCTGATAATTTGTGCCTGTGAAGCCACATGTAAAGTTGCTATGGTAGTAGTCCTGATAAATTCAATTTTTGTAGCAAAGGTGTCAACAAAGATACTGAATATGTACCCATGTCTAAGTACATACAATTTCTTGACAAATGGGGAAATTTCAAGCCCACAAATTGTGGATTATCAAATCCGGATAAAAAAACAAACTAAAAAAGGACTTAGTTCCTTTCAATCGATTAGGGAAGCTTCGACGGATGAAATCCAAAATAAAAAAAACTATTAGGATTTGACGTAAGCATTGTTGTAAAATTCAAAACGTTGCTGTGATTTATTTGACTTTTGTTAATATAACTTTTTTTTGTTCAACTTGCTTTTTTGAAATTTCAGTAGCTTTCAGCATAAACTCAGTCAGCTGCTTTTTGCAGACAGATGGAGAAAAAAAAACGCCCGGACAAAAACTTTACACGCCGAGTTGGAAACAATTAACAGAGATAACAGGTAATTGAAAAACACTCAATGAACGCAACGAAAGAGAAAAAAATATTGACTTGTTTTGTTTGAAAATGTCTCACTTTTTGAACTTCGAAGAAAAAAAAGATCTCCATTTGAAAAGGAAACACATTGGAAACAGATTTTTTTTTTCAGATACAATTATATAGCCGATGCAAAGAAAAATTTTTCTTGCGCACTTGGCTGCGCCGTTTACAAATAAAACTCAGTGAACGATAACCTGGATTAATCCAGGAAGATTTTGGTTGTACTGATGATTTGTGCCTGTGAAGCCACATGTATTTTTGCTATGGCAGCAAGCCTGATAAATCCAATTTTCGTAGAAAAGGTGTCAACAAAAGTTATTGAATATGTACCCATGTCTAAGTACATACAATTTCTTGACAAATGGGGAAATTTCAAGCCCACAATTTGAGGATTATCAAATCAGGATAAAAAAACAAATTAAAAAAGGACTTAAATCCTTTCAACCAATTAGGGAAGCTTTCACGGATGAAATCCAAAATAAAAAAAACTATTAGGATTTGACGTAAGCATTGTTGTAAAATTCAAAACGTTGCTGTGATTTATTTGACTTTTGTTAATATAATTTTTTTTGTTCAATTTGCTTTTTTGAAATTTCAGTAGCCTTCAGCATAAACTCAGTCAGCTGCTTTTTGCAGACAGATGGAGAAAAAAACGCCCGGACAAAAACTTTCCCCGCCGAGTTGGAAAAAAATCAACAGAGATAACAGGTAATTGAAAAACACTCAATGAACGCAACGAAAAAGAAAAAAATATTGACTTGTTTTGTTTGAAAATGTCTCACTTTTTGGACTTCGAAGAAAAAAAAAGATCTCCATTTGAAAAGGAAACACATTGGAAACAGATTTTTGTTTCAGATACAATTTTATAGCCGATGCAAAGAAAAATGTTTCTTGCGCACTTGGCTGCGCCGTTTACAAACAAAACTCAGTGAACGATAACCTGGATTAATCCAGGAAGATTTTGGTTGTACTGATGATTTGTGCCTGTGAAGCCACATGTATTTTTGCTATGGCAGCAAGCCTGATAAATGCAATTTTCGTAGAAAAGGTGCCAACAAAAGTTATTAAATATGTACCCATGTCTAAATAAACACTAGTGCTTGTCAAAGGTGTAAATTTCAAGCCGACAAATCGTGGATTATCAAGTCGGGATAAATGAGCAAACTAAAAAACGACTCAGTTCCTTTCAACCGATTAGCAAGTTTTCAAGGACAAAGTCCATAAAAAAAAACCATAAAGATTTGACTTAAGCATTGCAGTAAAAGTCAAAATGTTGCGTGATATTATGACTTTTGTTAATTTTTTTTTGTTCAATTAACATGCTTTTTAGAAGCTTCAGTAGCCTTCAGCATAAACTTAGTTAGCTGCTTTTTGCAAATAGATGGAAAGATACGCCAAAGAAAAATTTTTACACGCCGAGTCGCAAAAACAAATCGATATGGATAACAGGCAATTAAAAAGCACTCAATAAACGCAACGGAAGATAAAAACTTTTGACTTGTTTTGTTTGAAAAAATCTCACTTTTTGAACTTCGAAAAAAAAGATCTCTATATGAGAAGGAAACACATTGAAAACAGATTTTTTTGCAGATAAGATCTCACAGGCGATGCAAAGAAAAAATTTTCTTGCGCACTTGGCTGCGCCGTTTACAAAAAAAACTCAATGAACGGTAACATGGATTAATCTAAGAAGATTTTGGTTTTACAGATGATTTGTGCCTGTGAAGCCACATGTATTTTTGCTATGGCAGTAAGCCTGATAAAACCAATTTTCGTAGAAAAGGTGTCAACAAAAATTGCTGATTATGTACCCATGTCTAAATACACATAAGTTCTTGACAACAGTGTAAATTTCAAGCCGACAAATTGTGGATTATCAAGTCGAGATAATTGATCAAACTAAAAAACGACATCAAAAATTAAAAAAAAAACCATAAAGATTTGACAAAAGCATTGTAGTAAAACTAAAAACATTGCTGTGGTAATATGACTTTTGATAATTTAATATTCTTGTTCAATTAACAAGCTTTTTAGAAGTTTCAGTAGCCTTCAGCATAAACTTAGTAAGCTGCTTTTTGCAGATAGCTGGAAAAACACGCCAAAAAAAAAATTTCACACGCCGAATCGAAAAAAAAATCGAAATAGATAACAGGCAATTAAAAAACACTTGAACTTTGAAAATAAAGATCTCAAATGAGAAGAAAACACATTGGAAACAGATTTTTTTGCAGATACAATCTTATAAGCGATGCAAAGAAAAAATTTTCTTGCGCACTTGGCTGCGTCGTTTACAAAAAAAACTCAATGAACGGTAACATGGATTAATCCAAGAAGATTTTGGTTACACTGATGATTTGTGCCTGTGAAGCCACATGTATTTTTGCTATGGCAGTAAGCCTGATAAAACCAATTTTCGTTGAAAAGGTGTCAACAAAAGTTTCTGAATATGTACCCAGGGACAAATGATCAAACTAAAAAACGACATCAAAAATTTAAAAAAAAACCATAAAGATTTGACGAAAGCATTGTAGTAAAACTCAAAACGTTGCTGTGATAATATGACTTTGATAATTTTTTTTGTTCAATTAACATGCTTTTTAGAAGTTTCAGTAGCCTTCAGCATAATCTTAGTTAGCTGCTTTTTGCAGATAGATGGAAAAACACGCCAAAGAAAAAATTTCACACGCCGAGTCGAAAAAAAAAATCGAAATAGATAACAGGCACATGAAAAACTCTCAATAAACGCAACAAAAGAGAAAAACTTTTGACTTGTTTTGTTTGAAAAAGTCTCACTTTTTGAGCTTCGAAACTAAAGATCTCTATATGAGAAGGAAACACATTGGAAACAGATTGTTTTGCAGATAAAATCTTATAGGCGATGCAAAGAAAAAATTTTCTTGCGCACTTGGCTACGCCGTTTACAAAAAAAACTCAATGGACGGTAACATGGATTAATCCAAGAAAATTTTGGTTGTACTGATGATTTGTGCCTGTGAAGCCACATGTGTTTTTGCTATGGCAGTAAGCCTGATAAAACCAATTTTCGTAGAAAAGGTGTCAATAAAATTACTGAATGTGTACCCATGTCTAAGTACACACAAGTTCTTGACAAAAGTGTAAATTTCAAGCCAACAAATCGTGGATTATCAAGTCGGGACAAATGATCAAACTAAAAAACGACATCAAAAATTTAAAAAAATCATAAAGATTTGACGAAAGCATTGTAGTAAAAGTCAAAACGTTGCTGTGATAGTATGATTTTTGTTAATTTTTTTTTGTTCAATTTACATGCTTTTTAGAAGTTTCAGTAGCCTTCAGCATAAACTTAGTTAGCTGTTTTTTGCAGATAGATGGAAAAACAAGCCAAAGAAAAAAATTTCACACGCCGAATTGAAAAAAAAATCGAATAGATAACATGCAATTAAAAAACACTCAATAAACGCAACGAAAGAGAAAAATTTTGACTTGTTTTGTTTGAAAAAGTCTCACTTTTTGAACTTCGAAAATAAAGATCTCTATATGGGAAGGAAACACATTGGAAACAGATTTTTTTGCGGATAAGATCTTATAGGCGATGCAAAGAAAAAATTTTCTTGCGCACTTGGCTGCGCCGTTTACAAAAAAAACTCAATGAACGGTAACATGGATTAATCCAAGAAGATTTTGGTTGTACTGATGATTTGTGCCTGTGAAGCCACATGTATTTTTGCTATGGCAGTAAGCCTGATAAAACCAATTTTCGTAGAAAAGGTGTCAACAAAAGTTACTGAATATGTACCCATGTCTAAATACACACAAGTTCTTGACAAAAGTGTAAATTTCAAGCCAACAAATCGTGGATTATCAAGTCGGGACAAATGATCAAACTAAAAAACGACATCAAAAATTTAAAAAAATCATAAAGATTTGACGAAAGCATTGTAGTAAAAGTCAAAACGTTGCTGTGATAGTATGATTTTTGTTAATTTTTTTTTGTTCAATTTACATGCTTTTTAGAAGTTTCAGTACCCTTCAGCATAAACTTAGTTAGCTGCTTTTTGCAGATAGATGGAAAAACACGCCAAAGAAAAAATTTCACACGCCGAGTCGAAAAAAAAATCGAAATAGATAACAGGCACATGAAAAACTCTCAATAAACGCAACGAAAGAGAAAAACTTTTGACTTGTTTTGTTTGAAAAAGTCTCACTTTTTGAGCTTCGAAACTAAAGATCTCTATATGAGAAGGAAACACATTGGAAACAGATTGTTTTGCAGATAAAATCTTATAGGCGATGCAAAGAAAAAATTTTCTTGCGCACTTGGCTACGCCGTTTACAAAAAAAACTCAATGGACGGTAACATGGATTAATCCAAGAAGATTTTGGTTGTACTGATGATTTGTGCCTGTGAAGCCACATGTGTTTTTGCTATGGCAGTAAGCCTGATAAAACCAATTTTCGTAGAAAAGGTGTCAATAAAATTACTGAATGTGTACCCATGTCTAAGTACACACAAGTTCTTGACAAAAGTGTAAATTTCAAGCCAACAAATCGTGGATTATCGAGTCGGGATAAATGATCGAACTAAAAAACGACATCAAAAATTAAAAAAAACCATAAAGATTTGACAAAAGCATTGTAGTAAAACTCAAAACGTTGCTGTGGTAATATGAATTTTGTTAATTTATTATTCTTGTTCAATTAACAAGCTTTTTAGAAGTTTCAGTAGCCTTCAGCATAAACTTAGTTAGCTGTTTTTTGCAGATAGATGGAAAAACACGCCAAAGAAAAAAATTTCACACGCCGAATTGAAAAAAAAATCGAAATAGATAACAGGCAATTAAAAAACACTCAATAAACGCAACGAAAGAGAAAAATTTTTGACTTGTTTTGTTTGAAAAAGTCTCACTTTTTGAACTTCGAAAATAAAGATCTCTATATGGGAAGGAAACACATTGGAAACAGATTTTTTTGCGGATAAGATCTTATAGGCGATGCAAAGAAAAAATTTTCTTGCGCACTTGGCTGCGCCGTTTACAAAAAAAACTCAATGAACGGTAACATGGATTAATCCAAGAAGATTTTGGTTGTACTGATGATTTGTGCCTGTGAAGCCACATGTATTTTTGCTATGGCAGTAAGCCTGATAAAACCAATTTTCGTAGAAAAGGTGTCAACAAAAGTTACTGAATATGTACCCATGTCTAAATACACTCAAGTTCTTGACAAAAGTGTAAATTTCAAGCCAACAAATCGTGGATTATCAAGTCGGGACAAATGATTAAACTAAAAAACGACATCAAAAATTTAAAAAAATCATAAAGATTTGACGAAAGCATTGTAGTAAAAGTCAAAACGTTGCTGTGATAATATGATTTTTGTTAATTTTTTTTTGTTCAAATTACATGCTTTTTAGAAGTTTCAGTAGCCTTCAGCATAAACTTAGTTAGCTGTTTTTTGCAGATAGATGGAAAAACACGCCAAAGGAAAAATTTCACACGCCGAGTCGAAAAAAAAATCGAAATAGACAACAGGCACATGAAAAACACTCAATAAACGCAACAAAAGAGAAAAAATTTTGACTTGTTTTGTTTGAAAAAGTCTCACTTTTTGAACTTCGAAACTAAAGATCTCTATATGAGAAGGAAACACATTGGAAACAGGTTGTTTTGCAGATAAGATCTTATAGGCGATGCAAATTAAAAATTTTCTTGCGCACTTGGCTGCGCCGTTTACAAAAAAAACTCAATGGACGGTAACATGGATTAATCCAAGAAGATTTTGGTTGTACTGATGATTTGTGCCTGTGAAGCCACATGTTTTTTTGCTATGGCAGTAAGCCTGATAAAACCAATTTTCGTAGAAAAGGTGTCAATAAAAGTTGCTGAATGTGTACCCATGTCTAAGTACACACAAGTTCTTGACTAAAGTGTAAATTTCAAGCCGACAAATCGTGGATTATCGAGTCGGGATAAATGATTGAACTAAAAAACGACATCAAAAATTAAAAAAAACCATAAAGATTTGACAAAAGCATTGTAGTAAAACTCAAAACCTTGCTGTGGTAATATGACTTTTGTTAATTTAATATTCTTGTTCAATTAACAAGCTTTTTAGAAGTTTCAGTAGCCTTCAGCATAAACTTAGTTAGCTGCTTTTTGCAGATAGATGGAAAAACACGCCAAAGAAAAAAATTTCACACGCCGAATCCAAAAAAAAAATCAAAATAGATAACAGGCAATTAAAAAACACTCAATAAACGCAACGAAAGAGAAAAATTTTTGACTTGTTTTGTTTGAAAAAGTCTCACTTTTTGAACTTTGAAAATAAAGATCTCTATATGAGAAGGAAACACATTGGAAACAGATTTTTTTGCAGATAAGATCTTATAGGCGATGCAAAGAAAAAATTTTCTTGCGCACTTGGCTGCGCCGTTTACAAAAAAAACTCAATGAACGGTAACATGGATTAATCCAAGAAGATTTTGGTTGTACTGATGATTTGTGCCTGTAAAGCCACATGTATTTTTGCTATGGCAGTAAGCCTGATAAAACCAATTTTCGTAGAAAAGGTGTCAACAAAAGTTACTGAATATGTACCCATGTCTAAATACACACAAGTTCTTGACAAAAGTGTAAATTTCAAGCCGGCAAATCGTGGATTATCAAGTCGGGACAAATGATAAAACTAAAAAACGATATCAAAAATTTAAAAAAAACCATTAAGACTTGACGAAAGCATTGTAGTAAAACTCAAAACGTTGCTGTGATAATATGACTTTTGTTAGTTTTTTTTGTTCAATTAACATGCTTTTTAGAAGTTTCAGTAGCCTTCAGCATAAACTTAGTTAGCTGCTTTTTGCAGATAGATGGAAAAACACGCCAAAGAAAAAATTTCACACGCCGAGTCGAAAAAAAAATCGAAATAGATAACAGGCACATGAAAAACACTCAATAAACGCAACGAAAGAGAAAAACTTTTGACTTGTTTTTTTGAAAAAGTCTCACTTTTTGAAATTCGAAATTAAGAATCTCTATATGAGAAGGAAACACATTGGAAACAGATTGTTTTGCAGATAAGATCTTATAGGCGATGCAAAGAAAAAATTTTCTTGCGCACTTGGCTGCGCCGTTTACAAAAAAAAAATCAATGAACGGTAACATGGATTAATCCAAGAAGATTTTTGTTCTACTGATGAATTGTGCATGTGAAGCCACATGTATTTTTGCTATGGCAGTAAGCCTGATAAAACCAATTTTTGTAGAAAACTTGTCAACAAAAGTTACTGAATATGTACCCATGTCTAAGTACACATAAGTTCTTGACAAAAGTGTAAATTTCAAGCCGACAAATCGTGGATTATCGAGTCGGGATAAATGATTGAACTAAAAAACGACATCAAAATTGAAAAAAAAACCAAAAAGATTTGACGTAAGCATTGTAGTAAAACTCAAAACGTTGCTGTGATAATATGACTTTTGATAATTTTTTTTTTGGTCAATTAACATGCTTTTTAGAAGTTTCAGTAGCCTTCAGCATAAACTTAGTTAGCTGCTTTTTGCAGATAGATGGAAAAACACGCCAAAGAAAAAATTTCACACGCCGAGTCGAAAAAAAAATCGAAATAGATAACAGGCAATTGAAAAACACTCAATAAACCCAACGAAAGAGAAAAACTTTTGACTTGTTTTGATTGAAAAAGTCTCATTTTTTGAACTTCAAAATTAAAGATCTCTATATGAGAAGGAAACACATTGGAAACAGATTGTTTTGCAGATAAGATCTTATAGGCGATGCAAAGAAAAAATTTTCTTGCGCACTTAGCTGCGCCGTTTACAAAAAAAAACTCAATGGACGGTAACATGGATTAATCCAAGAAGATTTTGGTTGTACTGATGATTTGTGCCTGTGAAGCCAGATGTATTTTTGCTATGGCAGTAAGCCTGATAAAACCAATTTTGGTAGAAAAGGTGTCAATAAAAGTTACTGAATGTGTACCCATGTCTAAGTACACACAAGTTCTTGACAAAAGTGTAAATTTCAAGCCAAAAAATCGTGGATTATCGAGTCGGGATAAATGATCGAACTAAAAAACGACATCAAAAATAAAAAAAAACCATAAAGATTTGACGTAAGAATTGTAGTAAAACTCAAAATGTTGCTGTGATATTATGACTTTTGTTAATTTTTTTTGTTCAATTAACATGCTTTTTAGAAGTTTCAGTAGCATTCAGCATAAACTTAGTTAGCTGCTTTTTGCAGATAGATGGAAAAATACGCCAAAGAAAAAATTTCACACGCCGAGTCGAAAAAAAAATCGAAATAGATAACAGGCAATTGAAAAACACTCAATAAACGCAAAGAAAGAGAAAAACTTTTGACTTGTTTTGATTGAAAAAATCTCACTTTTTCAACTTCGAAATTAAAGATCTCTATATGAGAAAGAAACACATTGGAAACAGATTGTTTTGCAGATAAGATCTTTTGGCGATGCAAAGAAAAAATTTTCTTGCGCACTTGGCTGCGCCGTTTACAAAAAAAACTCAATGAACGGCAACATGGATTAATCCAAGAAGATTTTGGTTGTACTGATGATTTGTGCCCGTGACGCCACATGTATTTTTGCTATGGCAGTAAGCCTGATAAAACCAATTTTCGTAGAAAAGTGTCAACAAAAGTTACTGAATATGTACCCATGTCTAAGTACATACAAGTTCTTGAGAAATGGGGAAATTTCAAGCCCACAAATTGTGGATTATCAAGTCCGGATAAAAGAACAAACTAAAAAAGGACTCAGTTCCTTTCAACCGATTAGGTAAGCTTTCAGGGATGAAATCCAAAACAAAAAACAAACTATTAGGATTTGACGTAAGCATTGTAGTAAAACTCAAAACGTTGGTGTGATTTATATGACTTTTGTTAATATAATTTTTTTTGTTCAACAAGTTTTTTTGAAATTTCATTAGCCTTCAGCATAAACTCAGTCAGCTGCTTTTTGCAGACAGATGGAAACAAATCGCCAGGACAAAAACTTTACACGCCAATTTGGAAAAAAATCAACATAGAAAACAGATAAATGAAAAACATACAATGAATGCAACGAAAAATAAAAAAATATTGACTTGTTTTCTTTGAAAAAGTCTCACTTTTTGAACCTCGAAGAAAAAAAAGATCTCCATTTGAGAAGGAAGGAAACACATTGGAAACAGATTTTTTGCAGATACGATTTTATAGCCGATGCAAAGAAAATTTTTTCTTGCGCACTTGGCTGCGCCGTTTACAAAAAAAACTCATTGAACAATATCTTGGATTAATCCAGGAAGATTTTGGTTGTACTGATGATTTGTGCCTGTGAAGACACATGTATATTTGCAATGGCAGCAAGCCTGATAAATCCATTTTTTGTAGAAAAGGTGTCAACAAAAGTTACTGAATATGTACCCATGTCTAAATAAACACAAGTTCTTGTCAAAGGTGTAAATTTCAAGCCGACAAATCGTGGATTATCAAGTCGGGATAAATGAGCAAACTAAAAAACGACTCGGTTCCTTTCAACAGATTAGGAAGTTTTCAAGGACGAAATCCATAAAAAAAAGTAACCATAAAGATTTGACTTAAGCATTGTAATAAAAGTCAAAACGTTGCTGTGATATTATGACTTTTTTTTGTTCAATTGACATGCTTTTTAGAAGTTTCAGTAGCATTCAGCATAAACTTAGTTAGCTGTTTTTTGCAGATAGATGGAAAAATACGCCAAAGAAAAAACTTTACACGCCGAGTCGGAAAAAAAATCGAAATAGATAACAGGCAATTGAAAAACACTCAATAAACGCAACGAAAAGAAAAACTTTTGACTTGTTTTGTTTGAAAAAGTCTCACTTTTTGAACTTCGAAAAAAAAGTAGTAAAACTCAAAACGTTGCTGTGATTTATATGACTTTTGTTAATATAATTTTTTTTGTTCAACATACTTTTTTGAAATTTGTTAGGGAAGTTTTCAAGATTAGGGAAGTTTTCAAGGATGAAATCAAAAACCAAAAAAATCTCTATATGAGAAAGAAACACACTGGAAACAGATTCTTTTGCAGATAAGATCTTATAGGCGATGCAAAGAAAAAAAATTTCTTGCGCACTTGGCTGCGCCGTTTACAAAAAAACTCAATGAACGGTACCATGGATTAATCCAAGAAGATTTTGGTTGTACTGATGATTTGTGCCTGTGAAGCCGCATGTATTTTTGCTATGGCAGTAAGCCTGATAAAACCAATTTTTGTAGAAAAGATGTCAATAAAAGTTACTGAATATGTACCCATGTCTAAATACACACAAGTTCTTGACAAAAGTGTAAATTTCAAGCCGATAAATCGTGGGTTATCAAGTCGGGATAAATGAGCAAACTAAAAAACGACTCAGTTCTTTTCAACAGATTAGGGAAGTTTTCAAGGAAGAAATCAAAAATAAAAAAAAACAAAGATTTGACGTAAGCATTGTAGTAAAACTCAAAACGTTGCTGTGATAATATGACTTTTATTAATTTAATTTTTTTTTGTTCAATTAACATGCTTTTTAGAAATTTCAGTAGCCATCAGCATAAACTTAGTCAGCTGCTTTTTGCAGATACATGAAAAAAACGCCAAGAAAAAAATTTTACACGCTGATTCGAAAAAAAATCAACAGAGCCAACAAACAATTGAAAAAAACTCAATTAATGCAACTGAAGAGAAAAAATTACTGACTTCTTTTGTTTGAAAAAGTCTCACTTTTTGAGCTTCGAAGAAAAAAAAGATCTCCATACAGCTCTTTGAATTTCTAGAATAATTTAAGCTAAATCTACAAGTACCTTACCACCATGTTTCCGTGGGGGATAACTAAAACTGTCAGGCGGCTCAGAGTTAAATTGCAAGATCATTGACCAGTAGAGCAAATTTTAGTTTTTAACATCAAAAAGGCTGTATATTAGAAAAGCGAAACCGGGGCTCAACACACTAAACGAACTAAAGAGCAGAAAGCTGACACTGAAGCTGTAGCTTCAAATCAAAAATATTTGCATAAACAAAAAAAATGGTTTAAAAATTGAAATATTGGCTTAAAGAACAAAATCTGATCAAAAGTTTTAAAGTGGGAAACTAGGAAAAAAAACTCTAAATGACGTTTTGGCGGGAGTTTTCGAAATTGATTGCATATTAGATGTTATGTAATAAATTAACTTTAATTATTAATATGTTTGTCATTTTGATTGTTTTTGATCATTTTGTAAGTACTAGTCACACCATGGACAAAATAAGTGCAAAATCAGAATTTGTTCAAGGTCATTTTTGAAAAATATTTGGGACAAAAGCTTCTAACTAAAACATCAAAATCCCACCGAAAGCCAAAATTGAAACTAATATTGCTAGAAAATTAACATTTCGTTGTACTATATACGATCTTCGAGAAAACTTAAGTTCAAACTTGAAAAAAAATTTCAAAGCTCAAGCCGTCGCTTAGGTCAGTTTTCGATTGTAACTTGTAATACAACGTCGTTTATGAAACCAAATGTAGTGGATGTACCTCCATCTCTGTTGACAAACGGCCGACATCTAGTTTTATGGATAACAGAGCATCAAATAAAAAGACGTGGTAGTTGGATAGCTTGTCGCAGAATGCTGTGGACAATCTAAGTTAATTTAATGGCAATAAACTGACAAAAGCAATGTAGTTGAGCAGATGTTTTCATTGGAGGCAATCCAAATAAGTAAACGCGAGCCCCAATTGAACACGATACGAGTACAGGAGCCAAAACTTTACGCTTGAAAACTTAGCTCGATTCCATTTCTTTTTGAATTAAAAGATATATAATTAGTAGAAGTAGTTCGACCGCAGATTTTGATTAAACAAGGTCGAGAAACTTGGGTATCGATTCGGAAGTGTTTTGGAGAACAAAACGAGTCCCGAAAAGCAATTTCTAGAAAAAATCGATTCAATATTATGTAATATTCTAAGATAATCATAGTTTTTAATCATTATAACATTTGATTTTAAAAATCCTTCACATTTCCAGTTCTTTGACTTTTAGGTGTACAGACCTCTTGATGTCAGTTGTAGCAAAACCTTCGTTCTATGGTTTAACAACATTTTTTGGATCGCATTTGCAGCGCCGAATTCTACAAACCAATTCACCACGCCAAAACTAAAAAGCAATTCACAACGCAAAAATTAAAAAGCACTTCACAACGCCAAAAATTCAAAAGTTAATCAGAGAGTCGGAAATGTTTATTCCAAATTTCAAACAGTTGATATAAAATTAATTGTCTGCGGTAAAATTCCTAGATTTTCGTCTAGTATTCGTTCAAGTTCCGTGTTCTTGCGTTAAAACTGCGTGGGAATTTACCGTTTTTTTACCCAAATATTTTTGAACAGTTTTCTTCGAAACTGGTAAGAGTTTTACATAGACGCATAGCAAATGACCAAAGCTACCCTTGTCTAAACTATCAATATTTGGTTTCAAACACTTAGAAAAAAATCTGGGTCTGGAAAGGCTAGAGGGTATGTAAAATTTTTCGTCCGTTTTAAACGAAATGTCCAAAATGGATTCTAAAAACGACATTTTAGGTCTAGGGAGTAAGCTCTTGAATTTTTGCTTAATTTTGTCTACTAGTGTATATTTCAAAGCTAAAGATGCACTAACAATGGGTCGAAACGTTTATTTGCAGATTTAATGTAATGTGAACGCCGCTTGCGTACTAGGCACAATAGTTGACAAAATTTTTTTCGACGAAACTTACTTGTAACACAATATATTTTTGTTAATATTTTCTCGTGTTGAAATACGTGTTTTTATTGAAGAAACGTAACGCGTATCGAGTTTGTTTTTAAACATATAAACACTAATCATCCCCTCTTGAACATTATTACTTCCATATCCAGAAAACTTTGAGGGTTTTGACTGAAAAATGTGTAAAGTGATTCCTGACTGTAACCTCGGTTACAATGATACTTTTGACCTTCTGATTATCCCAAAAAAAAGAAAATGTCTTTTTTTTAAATATTCAGTGTGAAAATTTCCTAGGTATTGACTACTTATGAAGAAATTTTCGCGTCATGAGTTCAAGCTTTTTTGCATTTTTTTTTCATTTCTTGAAATTTGTATTTGTCGGGAGACGGAAGTTTCCTTGTAAGTAAATTCCAATTATCATAAGCTGAATTAGTTTGGCGAAGATCCTTGCAAACTTATAAAGCCTGAGAACTGTCAACGCACTAAATAACTCTGACAAGTGCAAAAATTCGTATTCTGGGGAAATCAATTTTTACCCAGATTAAGGATAGAAACGGGGCAACCCGGAAATATCGTAAAAGTTGAAGATTCAGAGCAATCAGTTGGCTCATAAACCCTTCCTTGACAAAAATTTTCAATACTAGAGTCCTGTATTATCTCAGAAACTGCGAGATCAACTTTAAGTACAAATTTTAAAGCATCTATAGATAATTCGAGTTTTAAATTTAGATTAGACTCAATCTTTGTTCTATTCCCCGAAAAGACCTGTTGGGTTGATCATTCAGTGGCCCTTTACGACCGAGCAATTACGGTGGGTGATTTTGCAAATCAGTGTGTGTCCCATGATACATTTTTACCACTTTTAGCACGTTATAGGGGACTATATTTATGGAGCACATCAACAATTTTGTCAAAAAGACGAACTTCCTATTTGAGTGTCCACTTTATGGCTGAACACATATTCTGAGGCTTCTAGGCCTCCTTTATTGAAGACTTTTCTCGCCTCTGGATCTAGGTGATTATTTCGGGTTTCAACCAGTAGCTTGAGTTAGTTATTTCTTCCGCCTTTATCTGGGTGGCATAGAAGGCAAAGACTCTTAAATGCCTATCCACTGTTTCAGGCGGCGCCAGTTCCGGCAACAAAAAAATCAAGCATTCTGGGAGGGGCGCAAAAAGGACGCTGTGCGTCATATAAAGATCATAACTTGAACCAGTTTAGCACATGTCATGAATTATTTATGATGTTTGAGAACTGTCAACGCATTAAATATTTTTGACCTTTGCCAAACTAGTTCAAGTTCAGTGTCCATATCCAAGGATTTTGACGGGTCTGTTTATAACCCTGGTTCGGATGCCACTGAAGCGGAAGACTGAAAATTGACAAATAAAAAGACTTAATACATGATGGGTATCTTTCTCAACCGCTAGCTTTTGAGATTCAGGGCGCGGCCGGCCCCGGCAAAGGTTTTTTTTGAGCAAGCTTCGTAAGAACCTAAGCTTATGCACTGAGGAACTCAAAGCAGGCAGCTTTTTAAAACAGAGAATCTCCCTGGCAGTTCAGATTGCGAATGCCGCTTGCGTGCTCAGAACAATAATTGACAAAACAACTTTCGACGAAATTTTTTATGAGTTGCGTGTTCTTATTGAAGAAACGTAACATGTATCGAGTTTAATTGTAAGACATCAACACTTATCATCACCTTTTTTTTTGTCATCATCACTTCTATAATCGAGAAAATTCCAAGGATTTTGACTGGGATACGTTATGAAGGGACTACAACATCAGAAAACCCATATCAATAAAGAACAACCCTGGAATTGACATCAATACAAGACAAACCAGCGGTAATCAAATAAATATAGAAAAAAAACAAGAACAAAAAAAAGCCTATGAAAACTTCTGGAAGAGATCTAGCAGACTGTTAAACATCATCACAAAGAAATTAAACTACGAGATTAGCGAGGTGACGAAGCCAGTTTTAACAAAAATCTACTGGAAATTTTTTGAACAATATTTTGAAATAACTCATGCACATGGAGAATCATCTGCAATTTTGGCAATTGCGAAAATATAAGTGACCAAAACTGTGGGGTTCAAACCCTTGAGCCAAGAGCTCTAAAGACTGACCTACTACTACTTACTACTACTACTTACTACGTACTACTACTACCTACTACTACTAACTGTAACCTCGGTTACTATAATACTTTTGACCTTCTGATTATTAAAAAGTTTCAAGTTATGATCTTAACAATTTACTAACAAGGAAACTTCCGTTTCCCTACATAATTCTAGTGGTCAGAAGCTGCCTGACCTAGTTACCACTACAGTGATTCTGAAATATGGATAGGCCACTTCAGGTTTAATGATTTTATTACGTCATAGCCAAAGCTTGCATCATTTGTTTTGTCATCATTTAAGATCGAATTACAGATTTTCATGCTTCGTAGTGGTTAGATTTGCTCGAAAAATGTCAGTTTCTGTGAAATACACGAAGTTGTTCTACAACAATGAGTGGCATGAAGCCAAATCTGGGAAGACCTTTGAAACAGTCAATCCAGCTGATGGAACCAAACTAGCTGATATATGTGAGGCTGATAAAGCTGATGTGGACGTTGCTGTTGAACTTGCGAAGAAAGCGTTCCAAATTGGATCTGCCTGGAGATCAATTGATGCTTCCAAAAAAGGAATGCTGCTTCTGAAGTTGGCAGATCTATTTGAGCGGTGAGACCAATGATTTTCTGTCCTGTGTTTGTTCAAAAATGCACATGGAGAATAATATGCAGATGTGGAAACTGTAACATCACGAACAAGATAAAGCTAAACTGATGAGCTTGAATCTGGGTGCGAACCCTTGAGAACTGTCTCTAAATCTTTTACTACTACTACTACTACTACTACTACTACTACTACTACTAAAAGTTTACGCCGACATGCGGAAATCTTGCATAGAACCTTTAAACAAGGAAAGTTTTTATAAAAAGTCAAAGCAAGAGGTTGTCGGAGAATGTCAATTCAATCAGTCAGCTCTATTTATAGAGACATTGAGTACATGGCGGAGCTGGAAACGGCCGATTGCGGAAAATTGTTCCAGGATTCCAAGGACGACATCAAATTCACAGCTGGTGTCATCAGATACTACGCGGGTTGGTGTGACAAGATCTGTGGACAGAATATTCCCTGTGACGGCGACTACTTTGCCGTGACAAAAAAACAACCAGTTGGAGTCTGTGCTGCTATCACTCCATGGAACTACCCAATTGCCATGTTCACTCTGAAACTAGGCAAGAAGCTAATAGACTTTCTAGAATGTCATGGAAAGAATAGAACTGAAAGCACTTGATTGTTTCGGTGTAAACCTGCATATTCTCATTAAAGCTAGCTGAATTTTTCTCGTATTTTTCTAGCGCCTATCCTAGCCTGTGGCAATGTGTTCATTGGTAAACCAGCCGAGCAGACCCCTCTCACTGCTCTATACATAGCTGCCCTGTGCAAGGAGGCGGGCTTTCCTCCCGGAGTAGTGGCCATTTTACCTGGATACGGACCTACGGCGGGAGCTGCTTTAGCCAACAATATGGATGTATGTTCTTTGCTTTTTAACGGAAATTTCTGTACTTTTTTCTCAAAAATATAAATTTAGTTATGTTGCGAAAAATCACTTCAAATGTTGCCAAAAGTAATTTAACAATTATATTGCATGTTGTTAATGATTCATCAATTGTTTCACGTATTAATGAGGTCGTGCAGATTTGTTCGTTGTAAAATTTTAGCTCTCTGTTCTGCTGTTCTGACCATTTGAAAAATGTGGAGGAACTTTGTATTCGGGTGTTTTAGTATCTTTTTTTCTTTTTATTTTCCACACAAAATCAGGTACCACAAATAGTCTATATCTATTATATATTTAAATGCGGGCTCCACTATCTCGCCATGTTTGAGCTTTTTCAACGTATTATTTTTATGTTTAAGATATATCGTATATTGCAATGGTTGAGAATTTTTTTCGATTTTCCAATTTGATTTTAGTGGTTATTTTACCGAGTTTAAATTCAGCAGCCCAATATCGAATTACGGGTTGCGAATTTGGCCTCCAATTTTGAATGCCCGAATCATTTTAGTTGACAAGACAAGACGATTTTTGAGATTTTTTCAAAAGTTTTCAGAAATTTCAAATAATAAAATAATTTACAAGACTTGAAGTTCCCAACCCTGTAGTTGGGTGCTGTCAGAGTACTCCAAGGAGTTACAAATCTTGCCTCCAAATATGACTGTTCGGCTCTTTTTCCTTTTCCCCCCACCTGCAATTTTTTATACTTGAAGTTACTGTTCACTCTGTCCGATTGTCATGAAAATTGCCATGCAGACTAATTAGGCCATGACAAACATATTTGGTCTTCATAATTAACCTTGTAAAACAACTCGTTAGACCATAAAAATCATGTTTGAGTGAGGTGAGGGGAAAAGGAAAAAGAGCCGACTGTTCAGTTCAAATCCTTGTAGTTTTCGAGATATGATGTTTTTTTGTGATTTTTTCAAAAATTTTCAGAAAATTTTAATTATTTCTCAAAATTTGAAATTTCTAATCTTGTAGTTGGGTGCTATCAGAGTACTCGAAGGAGTTACAAATCTTGCCTCCAAATGTGACTGTTCAAATCCTTGTAGTTTTCGAGATATGACGTTTTTTTTGTGATTTTTTCAAAAAAATTTTCAGAAAACTTATATTAATTTTTTTTTCGTAAAATCTGAAATTGCCAACCCTGTAGTTGGGTTTTGTCTGTGTAATCTCAAAGATTACGAATCTTGCATCCAAATATGACGTCTCAATTCTTTGTAGTTTTCAAGATATGACGTTTTTTGTGATTTTTTCAAAAGTTTTCAGAAAACTTGAATTATTATTTTTTTAAAATCTGAAATTCCCAACCCTGTAGTTAGATCCTGTCAGAGTACTCTCAAAGATTGCGAATCTTGCCTCCAATCATGACTGCTCAATTCTCTGTAGTTTTCGAGATATGACGTTTTTTGTGATTTTTTCCAAAATGTTCAGAAAACTTCAGAAACTTTAAATTTATTATTTTTCAAAATTTGAAATTTCCAACGCTATAATTCAGTGTTGTCAGTGTACTCTAAAGACTTGCAAATCTTGCCACCTGCGACTGCTCAAATGCTTTTAGTTTCTGAGATGTGACGTTTTTTGATTTTCAAAATTTCCAGAAGAACTTATCTACAAAGAAATTCAAAAAATTTGAAACTACAAACTTGATGAAGATACAACCTTATTGTCAGCGTACATCTAGGCGTCTCAAATCTTGCCTATTAATATGAATGCTCAAATCCTTTTAGTTTCCGAGATAAGATGTTTTTTTTCAAATTTTTTTCAATTTTTTTTCGGGAAACTTAAGTTTAAATAAATTCACAAAATTTTGGATTCGCAACCCTATAGTAGGGTGCTCTCAGGGACTCTCAGTGCTTTCAAATCTGGATTTTAAATTTCTCCAGAGGCCCATTAAATTTTCGAGATGACGCTTTTAAAATGTGAAATTAAAAAAATTTAAAAGTTCGAAATTACCAACCCTGTAATTGGGTGCAATCAGAGTTCACTGAAAGTTTGCAGATGTTGTTTCCAATATATGCGGTTTTTCATGAGCTGTCGAAAAATTTCGAAGCACCGAAGGTGCGTTAAACGCTGGTATTATTTAATTGAGCTAGACATTTCCAGCCATGTTTTAGAGTTCCCTATGTTGACATGTTTCAGGGCTTTTAACATGTTTTATCTATCATTTTGCCTTCTTTTTTTATCTATCTATTTATCTATCTCAATGATCTATCTTTTTGTCTATCTTTTTTTTTCTATCATTGGTATCTATCAAATTTTTCTTTCTTGAAATTTTTTATCTATATTTTTGTCTCACTTTTTTATCTATATTTTTTAGTTTTTATAGAGTAAGAGAATTCACGTATAAAATGCGAAAACCAAAAAATACTTGCTTTGAGCTTCCTTATTGTAAAACTAAAACAACAAGCCATTTAATTTTGAATAGAGGTACTAAATGATTAAATATTCTTTTGGAAAATTGTACAACGGGAAAACGGACAATTAACGCATAAGTAGTAGTAGTCCTAGGAAAATTTGAAGGCGTTACACTTCATAATAGGTCTTTAAACGAACTAACCTAGATCTTGAATTTTCTCTAAGTTATCATTTTCTTTACAATTTTTGTTAAAATTGTTTTTTTCTTAAAAACAATGAAATGAGGAACAATGTACAATCTAATATCTGAATAAAAGTATGCATAAATTTTTTGATTTATAACTGTTACAAGACATCAATTTCAAGACAAGTTGCGTACTTAGCTAACTGCCTATTTTGTTTTTGAATTTTAATGTGCGACCCATTGCGGGGCTTATAACATTGTTTGACCGTAAATATATCGAGTTTTAGCAGGTGATGCAAGCAGCGTCTCTGTCAGCAATCAGACTTTCAAATACGCCGGTTTCGATGACGCTAATTAATTTTGCTGGTACAGCAGATTTTTTTTGTTAAGTAAGCTATATGATAATTGCAAATGAGTAGGAACCGTTTTACCGCCAAACCTTTTCAATGCGATATTTTTTGATAGCTGTAATGTCGATGCGCAATCTCTTGTCACGAGCGAGAGAATCACTGAAAAATGCGGTTTTGATATCCAAACTGCTGATTTTCCAACTGTGATTACTGGCTACGGAGAAAAACAGCTTGATAGTTTGTCGAGAAACTATTGGGAAATGTTTTGATCCATGAAACCACGTGAAACTACTCGGCGCCCCAAAGCGCGATCTTCGGTTGTCTTCAAGATCAGTACCCAACGTTTGTCAATTGTCGTTTGGCCTGTATTCTTCACTGGTGCAAAAACAGAAAGCTCTTTCCATGAAGTCAGTTCGCCGGTAAACTTAACGTCACTAGGCTCTAAAACGCCGAAACACTTCCCTCATCTATGACGTTGAAATCAGTATTTTGATAAAATTTACTCATCCAATCTCTTGCCTGTAAAGTCTTCTGGCACCTGATAAGCTACATTTTATTAGGTTTTCCGTTTACCATTTGCCTTTCCTGCTCGATTTTCTATTTTCCGGCGAAATCTTCTTTGCCATTTTCTATAATTACTGTGATCTTCACTGTGGCACTCTTTTTTATTACTTTAGCTGCTGTTACGTCGATCTTCTGTCTTTCCTGAAACTGTGGCAGAGTTTCATTGGAAAATTGTGCTTCAGAGGGTTTTGTTACTGGGCAAGTTCTTTCCGTTGAGCCAAAAATAGTGTTCTGACCTTGCGAAGAACTTCGCTATCTGTTTGTTGGTTTCAGCTGCACTGTTCTGTGCAGTTGACTCTATCGTGTCAGGCAGATAGTCATTCTCGTCCACCAATTTGTTCTATTGGGATCCACGAATAACTGACTCCGTCCCAAGCACAGCATGTGGCTCGAATTTGTCAGAAATCATCATCAATCAACGTGGCAGATAGGTCCGGCTCGTATTTTTTAGTACTTGTCCGCCATTTCTAACAGGTTTCAGATTCATGTTTCCTGTTACGAACGTTGTGCCTCAGAGCTCTGCGAATACGCTCGATTATCTCATTCTAGATAAAGGACTTCCGAGCTTTCCCAAGCGCGCCAATCCTTGCAGCAACATAATGAGACATTGTTTCAATTTCAAGGGCTGGCAGAATCGCATCCAAGTTGCCAGAAAAGTCTGGATTTGAGCCGATTGCTATCTGCGCAGCGGTAAAATCAGATACTTAATGAAGATTGTTGTGAGAAGCACAAGCAACTACAAAATCGTGCCAGAGTCGAGATTAACATGTTCTACTTGAACTTTAGAAAAGCATAATTATAAAACTAGGTCATTTTTTTCATAAATTCTATTGCTAAATGGCGAATGCGCGTAGAACCTCGTTGTCAAGATCTCTACCAGAACTACCTCCTTTGCTGGCCCATGTATACAACTACAGTATTGTACAGCATGATTACCACACTTTCTTCTCCAATCGCTCCGATGCCAACAAACATCTGTCGCAAAACTTTTACTTCGCCATAGTTTAGCCAAGTAACAGCGGACAAAAGTGTTTGTCTGTGATTACTGCAAGTCGGCTGTTTCCAGCAGTTGTCATCCCTGAATCTCATGTGGTAACACAAGATTATGACTTTTAACTTATTATAATGTTTTTCAATCTCAACCAGGAATTTGGACATCGATAAGTTTCCTCTGTGTCTGTGGAATACTTCAAAACTCCAGGCACTGGATAGGCTTCGTCGTCGCTCCAGTTAAGCCTCGTATGAGGCCTTGGTGCACTCCTCTGTACAAGCCTATCCGGAAGAACAGCTAGTCGTCCCTCGAATGGGCACATCAGCTGATGACCTTCAAGGCGTTGAACATATCCTTGGCGAGTTCTTGTATCTTCTCTGGGGCTGGGTGTAGTCCGTCTTCCGAGAGCATCCCCAATTGTGAATCGCTTGGTTTGGTGAAACTGGATGCCTTTCCTATTTGCCAGCTTCTGGTATGCGTTGTTCAGTGCTTTCACCTCCTCTTTCTTGCTGAGTCTCCCGGGCAACTGAACAAGCACCAGTTTGAAATCGTTTCTCAGGTACTCGTCGATGAGTTTTCCATGTCTATCACAATCTCCTCGACATTTCCGCTGGTTCCGTCTTTCCGCACCAAATCGTTGGTGCCTCCGGCGATGGCGAGTGCCCCAACGCCCCATCTCTTGAAATCCTCTCTTATGGCTGGTGTCATTAGTGTTTTCAAATTCCCACCAGGGCAACTCGTCACTAGCGTGTCTTTCAAGTGCACTCCATGATGATGAGCCCAGAACTCCGCAGGTGTATGTCTTCTTTTCCTCCTACGCTGTCAGCGTTCTGTATGGTTTGCTCTTCTCCTCGACAATGATATTGTTGTCCCTCAATTTCTTGGTCACTGTCGCCTTGCGTTGGAACTTCTTGGAGCTGCATGGTTGCATATTCATCTGAAATTAGTAGCTAGTGAGGTCGGCCCTCGAATGGGCACATTACAAACTACTACTGAGACGCTAAACAATAGAAGAGGGTGTTCAGGTGAAACGTTACATTAGTGAGGTTGTCCCTCGAATCGGCCCGTTAGACTAATATAATCTACAGATGGCACAAAAATTGCGGTTCCAAGAGGCTGATCACATTCCAGGGTGCAAGAGCCTCTCGTGTTTGGCCAAGTTGTTACTCGTAATCAGGCGGCCACACGTGGGACACGGCTTTCTGGGTCTCAAATTCGTAAATCTTCCCGTTTCCACTCCTTGGTATAAGTTGCCACACGCTTTCACGTGGTTCGCAAGCTGTGCTCTCTCTGCGAAAGTGGCTTGGCACTTTTTGCACATATGTGGGCGGTCGGTAAGTCGGTGGGCTTTCCGTTCATGTTGAACTAAACCCGATTTGGACTTGCACATTCTTTGGCATCCCTCTACACTGCACATCAAGGTATCATGTCGCGTTGTTTGCGCTCTTTCGGGTCTAGGATCCTGTCTTTTCCTTGTCGACATGGCTTTCTCCCACTCTAGCATGGCGGCTCTTCTCGCCCTCAGCATTTTTTTCCAATTTATCCGTGATTGAGCTAGGTTTCCGGCATTGGTCCAGTCTTGCCCGCACTCTCTGAGGAGGCGTCGCCAGTATGCGATAAGCCCACCTCTGAGCATGCCGGTTGGCCTCCTTGTTTC
Organism: Symsagittifera roscoffensis; assembly: GCF_963678635.1. Taxonomy (NCBI): domain Eukaryota; kingdom Metazoa; phylum Xenacoelomorpha; order Acoela; family Convolutidae; genus Symsagittifera; species Symsagittifera roscoffensis. The sequence continues at coordinate 32,507,825 of NC_087063.1, read as the reverse complement.
CATCCACCTGCCTAGTACGACTCGTTTGGTTATTCGGGTGTTTGGCATTCGTAGGATGTGGCCTATTCGTTTTAGGGCTCTGCCTTCTACTTTCGTTCGTACAGATGTTACCGCCAGTTCTTCCCTGATCTTGTACATATTTGTCCCGGTTGCTTCCATTCGTTTTAAAACTCTTCCGTCTCCATTGTTCCAAACCGATCCATAGCCTTTGTCGACCATGCTCTGCAATCTGGCTAAATCAGATGGCGCCCAAGCCCTAGCTTGGCTGTCGAAGAGCATAGTGGACTCGACCATTGCCTGCAGAATTCGGCTTCGTGTTCTTCTACTTAGTTTGGATTTCCAAAACCAGCGTCTGACCTTTGAACATGACGTGAACCCTCTCTTTATCCTTGCAGCCCTGTCGTCTTTTTTGCCTAGGAGAGTTCCTAGGATCCTGGTCTTGTCTGCTTCTTTCGTTCCGAAAGTGACGAATTCCTCTTTCCCGTCGTGACACTTCTCTTCGAAATTGAGAATGCTCTTCTTTATCACTTCTTTTCCTTCCCTCAGTTCTTCTGTCCATCCAATGATCGTCGAGTCATCAGCGAAAAGCAAGTCTTCAATCATGAATTCTTCTTTTGCCGAGCTTCTCAACGTTGCGGCTGGATCTAAGGCTGGAAAGCTATTGTTGGGGACCCAACCCCACTTGAGACCACACTCTAGACCCTGCTTCTCGGCTTCCGTTCGTCGTTCCTGGCTGGCTAGTCTCATTGCTTCTGCGTGATAGATGTTAATTAAGATCGGAGACGTCGCACAGCCCTCCCTCAACCCTCTCAACGGCAGCCATTCTTAACCCTTCTTTAACTTTGAATATGGTCCCTTCGTGTAAACCTTTCAACACTGCTAGTGTTTCTCGCTGCATGCCTAGGTTGCCTAGTATCTCCCACAGCAGTGGACGTTTTACACGGGGGTACGCCTTCGTAATGTTCAGCAGTACCGCACCCGGCCTGTTGTCTGTGTTCACTTCGTTTCGGCCCATCACTCTCCGCGCTTCCTTGTCTAATCGAATTAGGATCTGTGTGGAGTCGCATGTAGATCGTCCCTCTCTGAATCCGTTTTGGTTCTCTCCCAGGACTTCGATTGTTTCTGCCCATTCCCGGATTCTTGTGGCGTATATTCTTGCAACTATTCTGCTGATGAGGGGGAGGAGGCAAACTCCACGGTAGTTATCAAGCTTGTTTCGGTCTTTCTTGTGCAGTGGTATCACCCAGCCTTCTCTTGTGTCCTCTTGCCATTCCCGCGGGGGAATTTTGACGTGTCGGATGATCGTTTCATATACCTTCTTCTTGGATTTCTGTGTCAAGGCCTTTACAGCGGCCACCCTCACTCCGTCATTGCCTGCCGCGCCGTCTTTCATCTTCAGCAGCTGTTCTTCAAACTCGTCGTATGTGATTTCCCTTTCCATGTTGACAGCCGCTTGTGCTGATCGTGGATCGGTCCGCTTCGGGGTGCTCCTTGCAGTTTTCATGAGCTCCACAATATCTCGCTCATTGTGGTGTTCAGAGACTTTCATGAAGTGGCACTTGAACTCCCCCGGTGTGAAAAGTTCTTCTTGCACAGTTTGCAAGTCTCTCGTTCCGATCTTCCTCAGCGTCTTGTAGATCGTCCCGATTTCACCTTTCCTCTCAGCGGTTTCGGTCTCCTGCACTTTTTCTAACCACCACTCTTCTTCCCATTTTTTCTTGGCGAGCTTGTACAGTTTCCGAACTTGTTTCCTGAAAACGGTCCATCGGTGTTTTCCCTCTTGCGTGCTGGCTTCTTTAGCTCTCTTAATCAGCGTCGTGATCTTCTCTTTGAACCCTTTTATCTCGCGCTCATGTCGGTCAAGCCATGGGCTCAGGGCCACTTTCCCTTTCGTGCCACAGACACGTTTGCCTGCTTTGGCTATCCCCGCTATTAGTTCGGTCCATCTTCCCCCACTCTGTTTCTCCGTTTCTCTTTCAGTTTCAGATTGGAACTTGGCGCGCGTGATGGGGTCCTTGAGCGCTTCCCAGTTCGTGTTGTTCTTTTGGGCCCTTGGTTGTCTTCTCGGCGTTGGCCTCTGTAACCATCCCGTCAGAGATTTTGGCCAATGATCCGATAGGCTTCTGGCTGTGGTCACGGTGTTAACACTCTTCAGACATTTGCTGCGGTTTTTCTGTCTGACGAGGAAGCCGTCAATCTCATGCCATGAATTTCGTGACGGACATTGCCAAGTACCTCTGAGGTTGTGTTCAAAAAAAGAGTTCCCCCATGCTAGTCCCTGCTCATGGCACCAGTTTAAGAGGTCGTGTCCGGCGGGGTTCGTTCGACCTAGGCCATGTGGACCAGCTGCTTGGTCCTCTTCCCGATCTGTTGTCTCGCCGATCGACGCGTTGAAATCTCCACCGATGATAAGATCATTTTGTTGTTTGCACTGCATGATCTGGGAGTTCAGTTCTTCTCTGTACGCACTAATGACCGCTAAGTCCCCGCTCCAAAGAGGCTGGTATGTGGCAATTAGCGTAACGTTGTTGACTGTGACTGCCGTGCTCCGGTTGCCTTGCGAGGCTCTGTTGCCTTGTTTGCGCCAATCCGTAGCCCAGGAGTCTCTGAGAAACACATCACTTAGGCATCATTTGGACATCGATAAGTTTCCTCTGTGTCTGTGGAATACTTCAAAATTCCAGGCACTGGATAGGCTTCGTAGGCACTGTCAACCGGTTCTTCTTGAAGTTTTCATTTAAAGTTCTAAGCAAATTGGTCATTCCATCTTCATGATCAAACTGTTCAAGTGAAACTGTCGGCACTTCTCTGTACTTTCCTATCATAGATAAAGCAACGGCTAAAGCTTGTTCTTTCTGCTTTCTCTTCAATTATAAGTATCCAAATTTCCACTTTAGCACGCCAGTTGTAATCAACTGCGTCCGCAAGAATTGGAGGGTTTTGGTAAGAGGTCAGTTCAACTACTTCCTGCTACCATTTGTTGAATTTATTTGCAATATATTAAATTAAGGCACAACGGACAATGCCATATCTGAAATAAAGATAAACATAGTTTTAATTAATTACATCCGTTACAAGACCTCAGCTAAAAGACCTAACCCAGACCTTAAATCCATAATTTGAAAACCTCGCCACCTGGCTAACAAACAGAAATCTATCACTCTCAAAAGATAAATCTACTACATCTATCTTTTCAACTTGAATTCAACCTAAAACCAAATGTCATTGTCGACGGCTCCCAGCTACCTGCCAACCGAAACCCATAAATTCTAGGCGTTACATTCGACAACCAACTTAACTTAAACGAACACTGTAATAAGGTCTGTGATAAGCTTGCCGGCACTAATTGGGGTTGCTCCAAAGAAACACTCACTGTTACTTACAAGGCAATTGGGAGGAGTCTACTGAACTACGCATCATCACCCATTTGGACCCTAACCTACACAGTAACTCGACACTAACCTACACACTAACTGGCAACGTCTGCAAAACAATGCACAAAGTTAAGCAAAACAATGCTCAAAGTTAAACCAAAATAATGCACAAGAACAACCAGTAGCTGCGTAAAAATGAGCTCTATCACGCATTAACACGTAGCTGTCCTTTGATTTTCTTGTAAGTTCGATTCAGTTTCATTTGTAAAAAGGACGGAAAATTTTGTTGTCGAATAACAAAAGTTCATATGACGCGATAATTATGAGTGATTCTTAGTTTCAAAAATTGATGAAATTTGGTTTTGAAAATTCCCAGATAAATATAATTAATGAAAATATTTATCCGTTTTCTCCAATTGGGTTTGTTTTTATCACAAAACTGTCAATGAATAAAGATTTAGAATTTGTAAGAGCTCAAAGATGATATATATTATTCGGAAACTTTAAGGTAGAAATTGTAAATGGTCTTAAAGGTAAAAGTCCTAAGCGTAAGACGGCATGTTTTCACGCGACGTCAGTGTTTGTTTAATATGAAGAATCAAGGACGCGATTTAAGCTCTGGGGAATAACCTACAACTATTTGGTTTACTCATTCAACAATTTTAGCTTGGGCTGCATTCAGTTGATTTAAGTTTCTGTACGTCCTCTCTGATAATTACACTCGACTTGATTGAAAGTGGGAAAAAAGAAGGTATTACCGCCTAGCAGCGGACCTATTGATTTGGTTAATTTTTGCCACCAAGAACATTTTACTTATATTTATATTAATATTAGCCTGAGGCATTTATGACTGCGATCTGGAATTGAACAACACTATTTAAAAAAATCGTTTTGGGCTAATACTGGAATTGACTGAAGATTATGGCGTTGACTTTTGACAAGTTAGACTAAATAACAACAGAATTGGGAAAAAAAGTCTGAAAAGAACACAACAGAAAAAAGAGAGACAAAAACTTGATACAATTCTCGATCGAACAAGAACTGCTCAGAAATTTGCAGCAATAAAACTTACTAGCAAAGACAAGAAAACATTATTTTATTTTATTTATATTCCGCTTAATTATATTATAATCTCATTGTGTACTTCCCAAATTAATAAAAAGTATACTATTTAATCGGGACTCAATTTTTATTAATCTTGATTGGAAACTCATAACAGTAAAATCAAATTGTAATTCCGCATCAGAAAATATTCCTGAAAAATATTACCTCTAATTAAAAAAATTAGGCTACAAAGTCTAGTGGCATTTGGTCACACTGAAAGATAGGTCTTAAAAGATGGAGCAAAGTTTTCATTTAAATTAGTTGTTATTCTAAATTCCATGAACAAAGAATTTGTTTTTCAACCTAAGTTGGAAATAAAAGTGCTATTTTTGGCGGCTTTTTTGAATCGGTAGGCTGCGGTAGCAGTATAGTTTGATATGTGCTTTGACCTTTGATTAGTAAAAAGCTAACACAGCTGATGCATTTTTAATTCCTTAAATGAACCGAAAAAAGTTCTTTGTTTCAAACAGCAGTACAATGATAAAAAGCTCGATTTCAGAAAGTTTTGAAAAGCATAATTTATACAGGATTTGGCTTTATGCTTTCCAATTTAATGCATGCAAAATTTTGTCTTTTCTGTATTTGGTGCTACTTTTGCCACATCAAATTGGTAATTTATTAGCATATGTAGCTGTGTTATTGGTGTCTAGTTTTTGGGAAATTTAAGCGTCCGTGGCTTAGTGGTTAGTGCGTGAGACTCAAATTTGCTAGATCGCAGATTCGAAGCGGAGACATAGCCGAGTTTTTGCTTATTCGAGGCTGATTTCTACTTATTCTTTTTTTTTCATTTGATAGAGCTGCTTTTGTTCTCGCAAGTGTTTGCGAAGCGCAGCTTCGCCTCAGTGTGAAAATTGTTCAGCAAACCTCGGCAAAAGTTCAATTCAATTCTTTGCTTAAAAAGCAAACTCAACTATCGAACAGCAAACGTGTAGATGTCACGAAAGACGTGATCGAGTTCTAATTTCGAAAGTGGATTTCAACTTTTAGATTTCTCAGCGAAATAAAGTTTTAAAATATTGATTTGGGCTATTGTTTTGCTATGTTTGCGTGAAAGGAATTTGCCCTTTCTAGCAAGTTGGAAATAGCCTTTGTTGCTTTAGTGTTTTTGGTTTTGTTTTTCTTATTCAAAAACAATAGTTCGCACGATGTACGATGGTTGTCCAGCTATCATTAGTAGTATTCGAAATCTACAGACGGCGTCACGAAAATTCAATATTTATCTGCAAAAAAGTCGGAACAATAAACGTTAGTTTGGCAGTACATAAAATCATGTTAGAATACTAAGGGTCAAAGTGCATTTAGTTCATTGTGAAATCATCTAATCTCAGATAAATATTTGTAGAACAATTCGTGGCAATTTTGTCGAAGAATTCGAATTTTGCAAAAAACAAAAGGTTTCATGTGAATGAATTGGGCCTGCAAATTGAGTTTGATGCGAAATTTTGATAATATGATTCTTTTCAGGTGAACAAAATAACTTTCACGGGATCCACAGAAGTGGGCAAACTGATCATGAAAGCCTCGGGCGACTCCAACTTGAAACGAGTGACACTTGAACTGGGCGGTAAAAGTCCCAACATCATTTTTTCCGATTATGACAATTTAGAATACGCAGCTAGTGTAGCGCAGGAAGCAGCTATGACGAACATGGGTCAATGTTGTTGTGCGGGAACGCGGACTTTCGTCCAAGAAGGAATTTATGATAAATTTGTGGAAATTTCGAAGATGTTGGCCGAAACCAGAACTGTGGGGAGTCCAATGAACGATGACTCTCAGCATGGACCTCAGATTGACAGCGAGCAGAAAGGGAAGATTCTCGACTTGATTGAAAGTGGGAAGAAAGAGGGAGCCAAGGTTTGATTTGTATAAGTTGTTATTCTAAACTATATGCACAAAGAAACTATTCAGTGATGAACAAACTTTAAGGCAAACAAATTCGTGAAAAAGTAATGATATCTTTTCAAATTACAAAATGATGATCAAGAAAAGTTTCCTGAGGATAATACGTTCATAGAATCTCAGAACCGCCCTAAATTTAGGTGTTCCAGTTGCATGCCAGGAGTAGGCGACCGACTCGGCCCCCATTCTGGTTGAAAAGTTCTATGTCAAAACATTGCAAGAAAAGCTTGTAATGGCATTTTCCTTTTAAAAAAATCGGCTGCGCTGCTGAAACTGTTTGCCAAATTATCAAAGTAGATTATCGAATTTTTACCCTTAGTAGCCTTTTAACTTTTATAGTTGAGGTAAGTCTAATTTGAGAAAGTGCCACTGGTTAGTCAAGGCTGAGATTGTGAGTTTGATAAGCAGTTAGTCTTTTGCTGTCTTTTCAGGTTGTGTTCGGTGGCAAATCTATGGATCAGTCTGGATTTTGGGTGGAGCCAACTGTGTTTGCAGATGTGGAGGACGGAATGAGGATAGCCAAGGAGGAGATATTCGGACCAGTCCAGTCCATATTCAAGTTCAAGACCCTGGACGAAGTGGTAAAGAGGGCCAATGACACTCAATACGGACTGGGTGGTGCTGTTTTTACGAAAGATATTGACAAGGTGAAACACTCAATTCGCAAAAATGACGAGTTCTTAAATGCTATAATTTGGACTGTTTTCATGAGGATATTGGTTACCTTTTATCAATTGAATTTGTACTGTTGTATTGACTGATAGATGTAAAAGACAATCTTATTGATTGAGTGTTATTGAACGACGTGAGGACGCTTACTTAGGTCGTATGTTTTTCTTTCAGGAAAATCTTTCAAGTTTTCCACGCATAAATTTATTCGGTTTTCAATTGAAATTGATTTGCTAAAAGGAAGGCAAATTTGGTGCCGGACATCAAGCCGACGGGACTTTTAGCCGAATCGTAAAATTAGGGACTTCAAGCCGAATAGTTCATTAAAAAGTCGTGAAATATGATTAATTTGAAAACTTTTTGAAGAACTTCCGAATTTCATGATCTTTCTTCACTGGTTATTGGCGTTTTCATAAAATTTAAGCCTCCAAATGATGTTTAGAAAAGTTGAAAAGTAAAACATGGTTGCAGGCATTTTTCATGTTTATAATTTATGCATTTAAAAAACCTGCTGATGTTATTAATGGATGCCAAACAGAAGTGGTGCATTGGAATGAATAACGCTTATTATGGACTAAACATGCCCAAATTTTTGAAAAGCAACGTTTTACAGATGATAAAATAGTGTTTTGAGGTGCTTGTAAAATTTTAATTTCGGCTTAAAGTCCCGTCGGCCTGTTGTCCTAGACCCGGCAAATTAACTTCCTGTAACAAATTGCAAGTGGTGCTGAAGATGTGAAAACTTTTGTTTCAAATTTCAAGATTTTATGGTGGAAAAAATTGTATTGATCCAGTTTTCTCAAATAAGATAAGTTTTATAAAGATTCGGTAATGTAGTGAAGACTCTTATATAGGTCGTGGTGTTTTTTTTTCAGCTAAAAGCCTTAAAATTTGTTCACGCTTAAATTTCAATTTTCACTTAAGTCTTCTCAAGTTAAGCTATTTTTATCAAAAAGGTGTCAATCATAATTTATTTTTGAAATTCAAAGAGCTTTAAGACCATATAGTATTTATTTTGAAGTTAAAAAAACACGTCAGTTTTTTTCTGTTTCCCTTGCGTTCATTGCCTTTTTTCCAACTGGCTGTTGGCTATATTCAAAACATTTCAAGGTTCTTTTTTTGCTTTAAAACTGTTCAAAAATAAGACTTTACAAACTAGCTGATGGCTGTGTTAATAAAGTTTCTTATTGTTGGAAATATCAAATTGCGGTAGAAAAAAGTGGTCCAAAAGTGCCATATTTGGTGCCGATTTTGACCTTTTTGTCCTTCTTTTCTTTTCTGAGAGCAAGTGTTCTTGGCTTAAATTTAGTTGTGGTAACATTTTTGTTTTCGTCGAAGTGCCGGCCCCAGTAAAAAAATTCTGAGCGCTTTTTAACGCTTATGAAGGTGATTCAATTCGTTCTCTCCCAAATGTACATCAGGAAGACGAACGTAAATAGTTTTTTTTGACTTGTTCGCTTCCTTTTCCTGTTCTATCCACTTGCTTGCTAAGATATGTTAATCCACTTGCTTGCTAAGATATGTTAGTGTGTATTGCAAGTTTCTGCGCGTTCGCTTGATGATTTATATTAATAGTGAAATATTTAGGCGTACACTGTGGCTAGCAGCATCGATGCTGGAACTGTATGGATTAACTGCTACAATGCAGGAGAAGCAAACACACCCTTTGGTGGTTTCAAGATGTCCGGAATAGGACGAGAATACGGAGAAGAGTCTCTGAACAATTACTTGGAAACAAAAACTGTCATTTTGAAAGTGCCCCAGAAGATTAACTGAGTTGCACGTAGACACGTATCATTGAAACTTTATCCAAATAGTGAAACTCAAACTATATGACATATTGATTTAAAGCAGAAAAAGGTGTGTGCTACCTTTGAAATGTATCATGATGGAATCATTCTTAATTGCTATGAAGAATCAGCTCTTTACGTTTCTTCTTCGATAGTCAGGATAATCATCTGTTTAAGGGTGGTCACGGAGAAGGCTAATAAATCTATACGCGACTTTCAATGAGTTTTGAGAAGCATCATTACGTTAAGGTAGGCATAATTTAAGCGGCAAATTTCTCACATTGATTGAATGTGTTGCCTACGAATTGAGATTTTAAAGATCGACTCGAGTCTCGAGTAGCAGCAAAAACTTTTGTCTAGGTCCTTTCGGATTTTAATTGAGAAATCGGTGACGTACTGTGATCTCTGCTCGTTGCCTGAGATCAAAGCAGGCAATCACAGCCGAAAAAAAACGTACCACCATCCAAAAAGTCATTTCGGCACTATTTGAGGGCAATCAATTCACGTCGACTAATCCAATCTTAAATAGTAAATTTTGATTGCAGTACACTCTCTGAAAAACTTCAATTTTGTTACTATTGGGACCAGATTTATTTGCAAAGGAATCATGTGGGCGAATTTGTTGGTGCGTAACGTGAGAGATTGATGTCTTACCTTATCATCGTAAGTTTATAGATCTGATTACTAAATTTTTTTAACTCTTTGGAATGAATGGTTGAACTTCAGAGGTGAACCGCATCCCTTTCACCAACATGAATTCATTTCAAAAATGAAAGTTTCATTTTTGAAATGAATTCATGTTAGTGAAAGGGATGTGGTTCACCTCTGAGTCAATTTTTCTAAAATGCCCAAAAAGGATATCTGGCACATTTTCCCAAAAGTGTACGTGAAGTCATGTTTCGGTGAAGTTTTTTTTCCAGTCGATGAATGAAGGAACACGCTCAAAATTTGTTCTGGCTAAAATTAGCCTTATCGCTGTTTGGCTTTCGATTTCGCTTGCACTATACTTTTTTCCGTAAATACTAGACTTTTTCCAAAAACTTTGTTCACCGGACTCATCTGTAGTGTAGTTCTGGACTCATCTCTATTGGTACCTTGTTTCATAACAATTTATAATTCTTAGCGTTCCCGGCCAACTTAGCCTGGAAGTAACAAATTCGCCTGGTACGGCAAAGTACCTGGGTTGGAATCTGACCAGACATTGTTTTTTTTTCAAACGGGAAATTTTCCATTTCAAAAAAAATATCGGCCTATTATATGTCTGCTTATGTTTTGTCGACTTAGTTGCCAAATCGTTGAGTTTTTTTTGCTATGCGAAATTTACATTGCAGTTGCTTTTAGTGTGTTAATTTATTTCTGCTGGCTGTTTGTAATTTCTTGATTTGTATCATTTTTTGGCTGAATTTTTTTTCTGTAGAAATGAATTGGGTTATATTTTATCGGCTTCGTTAACTAGCATTGAACCTTTTCAAAAGAAAGGCAGTTTTTATTCTCACATTTTGACCGCGCAATTTGTTAAAATCTTAATGGAAATTATAGTTTACATGACGACAGTTTTTGTTGGCATTTTTGTTTTTCTTTTCCTTCTTTCGGCTAAATTGGTTTCGGTCTATATTATATCAATTTAGTGGCTTCATTTTGCATTTGTCGACCAGCGAAAAAGTTGTGTGAAAAGTTCTTCTTGCACAGTTTGCAAGTCTCTCGTTCCGATCTTCCTCAGCGTCTTGTAGATCGTCCCGATTTCACCTTTCCTCTCAGCGGTTTCGGTCTCCTGCACTTTTTCTAACCACCACTCTTCTTCCCATTTTTTCTTTGCGAGCTTGTACAGTTTCCGAACTTGTTTCCTGAAAACGGTCCACCGGTGTTTTCCCTCTTGCGTGCTGGCTTCTTTAGCTCTCTTAATCAGCGTCGTGATCTTCTCTTTGAACCCTTTTATCTCGCGCTCATGTCGGTCAAGCCATGGGCTCAGGGCCACTTTCCCTTTCGTGCCACAGACACGTTTGCCTGCTTTGGCTATCCCCGCTATTAGTTCGGTCCATCTTCCCCCACTCTGTTTCTCCGTTTCTCTTTCAGTTTCAGATTGGAACTTGGCGCGCGTGATGGGGTCCTTGAGCGCTTCCCAGTTCGTGTTGTTCTTTTGGGCCCTTGGTTGTCTTCTCGGCGTTGGCCTCTGTAACCATCCCGTCAGAGATTTTGGCCAATGATCCGATAGGCTTCTGGCTGTGGTCACGGTGTTAACACTCTTCAGACATTTGCTGCGGTTTTTCTGTCTGACGAGGAAGCCGTCAATCTCATGCCATGAATTTCGTGACGGACATTGCCAAGTACCTCTGAGGTTGTGTTCAAAAAAAGAGTTCCCCCATGCTAGTCCCTGCTCATGGCACCAGTTTAAGAGGTCGTGTCCGGCGGGGTTCGTTCGACCTAGGCCATGTGGACCAGCTGCTTGGTCCTCTTCCCGATCTGTTGTCTCGCCGATCGACGCGTTGAAATCTCCACCGATGATAAGATCATTTTGTTGTTTGCACTGCATGATCTGGGAGTTCAGTTCTTCTCTGTACGCACTAATGACCGCTAAGTCCCCGCTCCAAAGAGGCTGGTATGTGGCAATTAGCGTAACGTTGTTGACTGTGACTGCCGTGCTCCGGTTGCCTTGCGAGGCTCTGTTGCCTTGTTTGCGCCAATCCGTAGCCCAGGAGTCTCTGAGAAACACATCACTTAGGCATCATTTGGACATCGATAAGTTTCCTCTGTGTCTGTGGAATACTTCAAAATTCCAGGCACTGGATAGGCTTCGTAGGCACTGTCAACCGGTTCTTCTTGAAGTTTTCATTTAAAGTTCTAAGCAAATTGGTCATTCCATCTTCATGATCAAACTGTTCAAGTGAAACTGTCGGCACTTCTCTGTACTTTCCTATCATAGATAAAGCAACGGCTAAAGCTTGTTCTTTCTGCTTTCTCTTCAATTATAAGTATCCAAATTTCCACTTTAGCACGCCAGTTGTAATCAACTGCGTCCGCAAGAATTGGAGGGTTTTGGTAAGAGGTCAGTTCAACTACTTCCTGCTACCATTTGTTGAATTTATTTGCAATATATTAAATTAAGGCACAACGGACAATGCCATATCTGAAATAAAGATAAACATAGTTTTAATTAATTACATCCGTTACAAGACCTCAGCTAAAAGACCTAACCCAGACCTTAAATCCATAATTTGAAAACCTCGCCACCTGGCTAACAAACAGAAATCTATCACTCTCAAAAGATAAATCTACTACATCTATCTTTTCAACTTGAATTCAACCTAAAACCAAATGTCATTGTCGACGGCTCCCAGCTACCTGCCAACCGAAACCCATAAATTCTAGGCGTTACATTCGACAACCAACTTAACTTAAACGAACACTGTAATAAGGTCTGTGATAAGCTTGCCGGCACTAATTGGGGTTGCTCCAAAGAAACACTCACTGTTACTTACAAGGCAATTGGGAGGAGTCTACTGAACTACGCATCATCACCCATTTGGACCCTAACCTACACAGTAACTCGACACTAACCTACACACTAACTGGCAACGTCTGCAAAACAATGCACAAAGTTAAGCAAAACAATGCTCAAAGTTAAACCAAAATAATGCACAAGAACAACCAGTAGCTGCGTAAAAATGAGCGACATCACGCATTAACACGTAGCTGTCCTTTGATTTTCTTGTAAGTTCGATTCAGTTTCATTTGTAAAAAGGACGGAAAATTTTGTTGTCGAATAACAAAAGTTCATATGACGCGATAATTATGAGTGATTCTTAGTTTCAAAAATTGATGAAATTTGGTTTTGAAAATTCCCAGATAAATATAATTAATGAAAATATTTATCCGTTTTCTCCAATTGGGTTTGTTTTTATCACAAAACTGTCAATGAATAAAGATTTAGAATTTGTAAGAGCTCAAAGATGATATATATTATTCGGAAACTTTAAGGTAGAAATTGTAAATGGTCTTAAAGGTAAAAGTCCTAAGCGTAAGACGGCATGTTTTCACGCGACGTCAGTGTTTGTTTAATATGAAGAATCAAGGACGCGATTTAAGCTCTGGGGAATAACCTACAACTATTTGGTTTACTCATTCAACAATTTTAGCTTGGGCTGCATTCAGTTGATTTAAGTTTCTGTACGTCCTCTCTGATAATTACACTCGACTTGATTGAAAGTGGGAAAAAAGAAGGTATTACCGCCTAGCAGCGGACCTATTGATTTGGTTAATTTTTGCCACCAAGAACATTTTACTTATATTTATATTAATATTAGCCTGAGGCATTTATGACTGCGATCTGGAATTGAACAACACTATTTAAAAAAATCGTTTTGGGCTAATACTGGAATTGACTGAAGATTATGGCGTTGACTTTTGACAAGTTAGACTAAATAACAACAGAATTGGGAAAAAAAGTCTGAAAAGAACACAACAGAAAAAAGAGAGACAAAAACTTGATACAATTCTCGATCGAACAAGAACTGCTCAGAAATTTGCAGCAATAAAACTTACTAGCAAAGACAAGAAAACATTATTTTATTTTATTTATATTCCGCTTAATTATATTATAATCTCATTGTGTACTTCCCAAATTAATAAAAAGTATACTATTTAATCGGGACTCAATTTTTATTAATCTTGATTGGAAACTCATAACAGTAAAATCAAATTGTAATTCCGCATCAGAAAATATTCCTGAAAAATATTACCTCTAATTAAAAAAATTAGGCTACAAAGTCTAGTGGCATTTGGTCACACTGAAAGATAGGTCTTAAAAGATGGAGCAAAGTTTTCATTTAAATTAGTTGTTATTCTAAATTCCATGAACAAAGAATTTGTTTTTCAACCTAAGTTGGAAATAAAAGTGCTATTTTTGGCGGCTTTTTTGAATCGGTAGGCTGCGGTAGCAGTATAGTTTGATATGTGCTTTGACCTTTGATTAGTAAAAAGCTAACACAGCTGATGCATTTTTAATTCCTTAAATGAACCGAAAAAAGTTCTTTGTTTCAAACAGCAGTACAATGATAAAAAGCTCGATTTCAGAAAGTTTTGAAAAGCATAATTTATACAGGATTTGGCTTTATGCTTTCCAATTTAATGCATGCAAAATTTTGTCTTTTCTGTATTTGGTGCTACTTTTGCCACATCAAATTGGTAATTTATTAGCATATGTAGCTGTGTTATTGGTGTCTAGTTTTTGGGAAATTTAAGCGTCCGTGGCTTAGTGGTTAGTGCGTGAGACTCAAATTTGCTAGATCGCAGATTCGAAGCGGAGACATAGCCGAGTTTTTGCTTATTCGAGGCTGATTTCTACTTATTCTTTTTTTTTCATTTGATAGAGCTGCTTTTGTTCTCGCAAGTGTTTGCGAAGCGCAGCTTCGCCTCAGTGTGAAAATTGTTCAGCAAACCTCGGCAAAAGTTCAATTCAATTCTTTGCTTAAAAAGCAAACTCAACTATCGAACAGCAAACGTGTAGATGTCACGAAAGACGTGATCGAGTTCTAATTTCGAAAGTGGATTTCAACTTTTAGATTTCTCAGCGAAATAAAGTTTTAAAATATTGATTTGGGCTATTGTTTTGCTATGTTTGCGTGAAAGGAATTTGCCCTTTCTAGCAAGTTGGAAATAGCCTTTGTTGCTTTAGTGTTTTTGGTTTTGTTTTTCTTATTCAAAAACAATAGTTCGCACGATGTACGATGGTTGTCCAGCTATCATTAGTAGTATTCGAAATCTACAGACGGCGTCACGAAAATTCAATATTTATCTGCAAAAAAGTCGGAACAATAAACGTTAGTTTGGCAGTACATAAAATCATGTTAGAATACTAAGGGTCAAAGTGCATTTAGTTCATTGTGAAATCATCTAATCTCAGATAAATATTTGTAGAACAATTCGTGGCAATTTTGTCGAAGAATTCGAATTTTGCAAAAAACAAAAGGTTTCATGTGAATGAATTGGGCCTGCAAATTGAGTTTGATGCGAAATTTTGATAATATGATTCTTTTCAGGTGAACAAAATAACTTTCACGGGATCCACAGAAGTGGGCAAACTGATCATGAAAGCCTCGGGCGACTCCAACTTGAAACGAGTGACACTTGAACTGGGCGGTAAAAGTCCCAACATCATTTTTTCCGATTATGACAATTTAGAATACGCAGCTAGTGTAGCGCAGGAAGCAGCTATGACGAACATGGGTCAATGTTGTTGTGCGGGAACGCGGACTTTCGTCCAAGAAGGAATTTATGATAAATTTGTGGAAATTTCGAAGATGTTGGCCGAAACCAGAACTGTGGGGAGTCCAATGAACGATGACTCTCAGCATGGACCTCAGATTGACAGCGAGCAGAAAGGGAAGATTCTCGACTTGATTGAAAGTGGGAAGAAAGAGGGAGCCAAGGTTTGATTTGTATAAGTTGTTATTCTAAACTATATGCACAAAGAAACTATTCAGTGATGAACAAACTTTAAGGCAAACAAATTCGTGAAAAAGTAATGATATCTTTTCAAATTACAAAATGATGATCAAGAAAAGTTTCCTGAGGATAATACGTTCATAGAATCTCAGAACCGCCCTAAATTTAGGTGTTCCAGTTGCATGCCAGGAGTAGGCGACCGACTCGGCCCCCATTCTGGTTGAAAAGTTCTATGTCAAAACATTGCAAGAAAAGCTTGTAATGGCATTTTCCTTTTAAAAAAATCGGCTGCGCTGCTGAAACTGTTTGCCAAATTATCAAAGTAGATTATCGAATTTTTACCCTTAGTAGCCTTTTAACTTTTATAGTTGAGGTAAGTCTAATTTGAGAAAGTGCCACTGGTTAGTCAAGGCTGAGATTGTGAGTTTGATAAGCAGTTAGTCTTTTGCTGTCTTTTCAGGTTGTGTTCGGTGGCAAATCTATGGATCAGTCTGGATTTTGGGTGGAGCCAACTGTGTTTGCAGATGTGGAGGACGGAATGAGGATAGCCAAGGAGGAGATATTCGGACCAGTCCAGTCCATATTCAAGTTCAAGACCCTGGACGAAGTGGTAAAGAGGGCCAATGACACTCAATACGGACTGGGTGGTGCTGTTTTTACGAAAGATATTGACAAGGTGAAACACTCAATTCGCAAAAATGACGAGTTCTTAAATGCTATAATTTGGACTGTTTTCATGAGGATATTGGTTACCTTTTATCAATTGAATTTGTACTGTTGTATTGACTGATAGATGTAAAAGACAATCTTATTGATTGAGTGTTATTGAACGACGTGAGGACGCTTACTTAGGTCGTATGTTTTTCTTTCAGGAAAATCTTTCAAGTTTTCCACGCATAAATTTATTCGGTTTTCAATTGAAATTGATTTGCTAAAAGGAAGGCAAATTTGGTGCCGGACATCAAGCCGACGGGACTTTTAGCCGAATCGTAAAATTAGGGACTTCAAGCCGAATAGTTCATTAAAAAGTCGTGAAATATGATTAATTTGAAAACTTTTTGAAGAACTTCCGAATTTCATGATCTTTCTTCACTGGTTATTGGCGTTTTCATAAAATTTAAGCCTCCAAATGATGTTTAGAAAAGTTGAAAAGTAAAACATGGTTGCAGGCATTTTTCATGTTTATAATTTATGCATTTAAAAAACCTGCTGATGTTATTAATGGATGCCAAACAGAAGTGGTGCATTGGAATGAATAACGCTTATTATGGACTAAACATGCCCAAATTTTTGAAAAGCAACGTTTTACAGATGATAAAATAGTGTTTTGAGGTGCTTGTAAAATTTTAATTTCGGCTTAAAGTCCCGTCGGCCTGTTGTCCTAGACCCGGCAAATTAACTTCCTGTAACAAATTGCAAGTGGTGCTGAAGATGTGAAAACTTTTGTTTCAAATTTCAAGATTTTATGGTGGAAAAAATTGTATTGATCCAGTTTTCTCAAATAAGATAAGTTTTATAAAGATTCGGTAATGTAGTGAAGACTCTTATATAGGTCGTGGTGTTTTTTTTCAGCTAAAAGCCTTAAAATTTGTTCACGCTTAAATTTCAATTTTCACTTAAGTCTTCTCAAGTTAAGCTATTTTTATCAAAAAGGTGTCAATCATAATTTATTTTTGAAATTCAAAGAGCTTTAAGACCATATAGTATTTATTTTGAAGTTAAAAAAACACGTCAGCTTTTTTCTGTTTCCCTTGCGTTCATTGCCTTTTTTCCAACTGGCTGTTGGCTATATTCAAAACATTTCAAGGTTCTTTTTTGCTTTAAAACTGTTCAAAAATAAGACTTTACAAACTAGCTGATGGCTGTGTTAATAAAGTTTCTTATTGTTGGAAATATCAAATTGCGGTAGAAAAAAGTGGTCCAAAAGTGCCATATTTGGCGCCGATTTTGACCTTTTTGTCCTTCTTTTCTTTTCTGAGAGCAAGTGTTCTTGGCTTAAATTTAGTTGTGGTAACATTTTTGTTTTCGTCGAAGTGCCGGCCCCAGTAAAAAAATTCTGAGCGCTTTTTAACGCTTATGAAGGTGATTCAATTCGTTCTCTCCCAAATGTACATCAGGAAGACGAACGTAAATAGTTTTTTTTGACTTGTTCGCTTCCTTTTCCTGTTCTATCCACTTGCTTGCTAAGATATGTTAATCCACTTGCTTGCTAAGATATGTTAGTGTGTATTGCAAGTTTCTGCGCGTTCGCTTGATGATTTATATTAATAGTGAAATATTTAGGCGTACACTGTGGCTAGCAGCATCGATGCTGGAACTGTATTGATTAACTGCTACAATGCAGGAGAAGCAAACACACCCTTTGGTGGTTTCAAGATGTCCGGAATAGGACGAGAATACGGAGAAGAGTCTCTGAACAATTACTTGGAAACAAAAACTGTCATTTTGAAAGTGCCCCAGAAGATTAACTGAGTTGCACGTAGACACGTATCATTGAAACTTTATCCAAATAGTGAAACTCAAACTATATGACATATTGATTTAAAGCAGAAAAAGGTGTGTGCTACCTTTGAAATGTATCATGATGGAATCATTCTTAATTGCTATGAAGAATCAGCTCTTTACGTTTCTTCTTCGATAGTCAGGATAATCATCTGTTTAAGGGTGGTCACGGAGAAGGCTAATAAATCTATACGCGACTTTCAATGAGTTTTGAGAAGCATCATTACGTTAAGGTAGGCATAATTTAAGCGGCAAATTTCTCACATTGATTGAATGTGTTGCCTACGAATTGAGATTTTAAAGATCGACTCGAGTCTCGAGTAGCAGCAAAAACTTTTGTCTAGGTCCTTTCGGATTTTAATTGAGAAATCGGTGACGTACTGTGATCTCTGCTCGTTGCCTGAGATCAAAGCAGGCAATCACAGCCGAAAAAAAACGTACCACCATCCAAAAAGTCATTTCGGCACTATTTGAGGGCAATCAATTCACGTCGACTAATCCAATCTTAAATAGTAAATTTTGATTGCAGTACACTCTCTGAAAAACTTCAATTTTGTTACTATTGGGACCAGATTTATTTGCAAAGGAATCATGTGGGCGAATTTGTTGGTGCGTAACGTGAGAGATTGATGTCTTACCTTATCATCGTAAGTTTATAGATCTGATTACTAAATTTTTTTAACTCT
Organism: Symsagittifera roscoffensis; assembly: GCF_963678635.1. Classification (NCBI taxonomy): domain Eukaryota; kingdom Metazoa; phylum Xenacoelomorpha; order Acoela; family Convolutidae; genus Symsagittifera; species Symsagittifera roscoffensis. The sequence goes on along the minus strand of NC_087063.1, from coordinate 32,489,360 downwards.
TTGGAATGAATGGTTGAACTTCAGAGGTGAACCGCATCCCTTTCACCAACATGAATTCATTTCAAAAATGAAAGTTTCATTTTTGAAATGAATTCATGTTAGTGAAAGGGATGTGGTTCACCTCTGAGTCAATTTTTCTAAAATGCCCAAAAAGGATATCTGGCACATTTTCCCAAAAGTGTACGTGAAGTCATGTTTCGGTGAAGTTTTTTTTCCAGTCGATGAATGAAGGAACACGCTCAAAATTTGTTCTGGCTAAAATTAGCCTTATCGCTGTTTGGCTTTCGATTTCGCTTGCACTATACTTTTTTCCGTAAATACTAGACATTTTCCAAAAACTTTGTTCACCGGACTCATCTGTAGTGTAGTTCTGGACTCATCTCTATTGGTACCTTGTTTCATAACAATTTATAATTCTTAGCGTTCCCGGCCAACTTAGCCTGGAAGTAACAAATTCGCCTGGTACGGCAAAGTACCTGGGTTGGAATCTGACCAGACATTGTTTTTTTTTCAAACGGGAAATTTTCCATTTCAAAAAAAATATCGGCCTATTATATGTCTGCTTATGTTTTGTCGACTTAGTTGCCAAATCGTTGAGTTTTTTTTGCTATGCGAAATTTACATTGCAGTTGCTTTTAGTGTGTTAATTTATTTCTGCTGGCTGTTTGTAATTTCTTGATTTGTATCATTTTTTGGCTGAATTTTTTTTCTGTAGAAATGAATTGGGTTATATTTTATCGGCTTCGTTAACTAGCATTGAACCTTTTCAAAAGAAAGGCAGTTTTTATTCTCACATTTTGACCGCGCAATTTGTTAAAATCTTAATGGAAATTATAGTTTACATGACGACAGTTTTTGTTGGCATTTTTGTTTTTCTTTTCCTTCTTTCGGCTAAATTGGTTTCGGTCTATATTATATCAATTTAGTGGCTTCATTTTGCATTTGTCGACCAGCGAAAAATAATTTTCACGTGCCAGTGTATTTTGAAGTTGAGGGCTTGTTGTGCTTTTTTATTAGTATCTGAATTTGTTGTATTTTTTGGCTTCTTTGTTGTTTTTGTTTTTCTTTGTTTTTCGTCTTAAATGGTTTCTGCCAATTTTATATTGGCATAGTTGCCTCATATGTTTAATTTGACGATTGTTTGCTTTTGTGTGTTGAGGGCGAGGTGGATTTGCTACCTTTTTAAAAGTCTTAATTTTCGTTGTTCTTTTTCGGGCTTTGTTACAGGTATTTCCGGCTTTGTTACAGCTTGGTAAATTTTTTCCGTTGCTAATTTCACATTTTATTGCCTCGAAACATTTTGATAGATCGAGTTTTTTTGACATTTTCTATTTTTTTCTTGTTTTATATCGATCGCAAATGGTGCGTAGCGCAGCTTCTCCTCTGTGTCAGATTTTCCAGCGAAACACAAAAATTATTTAAACATTCAGTTTTTGCATAATGGATTAATATATCAAAAAGTGTACTTTTTTTTAGAAATTCAAAGAATTTTAAGGGCATCCATTTAAAAAAAAAATTCAAAAAAAAGCCAATAATTTTTCCGCTTAATAGCGTTTATTGACTATTTTCCAACTGTATGTTGGCTATGTTTGCAGATATAAGTATCTTTGGTGTCTTGGGAATTGCTAAAAAAAATCAAGTCGTCGAATTAAACATAGAACAGGTAGTTAAATTTAGAAAAGATAGAAAAAAAATAATCCGCTTTCTCTCTCATTGAATTGAGAAGTTACAGGAGCTAAGCTCAAACTTATTAATTAAGTCGTCAAAATTGTAATACAGCCAGGCATTGTTTATTGCGAATTTCAAATCTTTCATATAGTCAACTTAAAATTAGAATTGCTTACAAAAATTAGTATTGATTGTATCAACGAGGAATAGCAATATTGCGTGCGCGTATGGAAAGTGCGAGAATCAGTTGTTTACTATCATTGTTCCGACTTTTGAAGAAAATGCGGAACACTTATTCTTGGTTGGGTTTTTATTCATTCAACTTTCGATTTTATAATTAGCCAATTTTGAGGAAATTTTCTATACCATCTGAAAGATATTCAGATGCGATAACTTTTTGTTAAGCTATGGAAGTTTGAAAATTGCTAACGACGAACTTGGGACATTTAACAGGCAATATATTGCGTTCTTGTAATACGGGTAAGCGGCGGATTAATGCGATCTTAATTGAGTTGAGGCAATTCATTTGGTTGCTTTATTTTGACACAAGACGCTTAATACATGCCTTCATAATTTTAATTATCGTGTGTGGGATAAAAAGAAGAAAAAAATATTATTTTTTGTTTTGACGCATTTTTTCAATCAAAAAAACTTTTAAATCGACCTTAAAGTGCAGTCGAAACATTGAAGGCTTTGCCCTGATTTACAAGTAGTCTTGTTTTTTATTTACTGCGCTTAGATTCTCTTCGCTATGAAATTTTTTCTAGCTTTTTGCTTCATAAAAAAATTCAAGGTTTTGATCGATTACTTGATTTTAGAATTTTGATTGTATTGTTTTGATGAGAAAGTTGTTTGTTTTTGAAAATATTTCAGTAAGTTGTAAAATTGATTTCAGCAAAATGTTAATTTTGGTAAAATAAATGACATAAATAACAAAATTTTGCAGCGTTGGGGGTCTTCAAATGATACAGATGCGTTCATTTGCGTTTTAATGCTTAAAAACCTACCAAAAATTTTTGTGATATCAAATTGAATTTTCACTCCATTGATGAGAGATAGTTATATAAATGACTGATAACACACATTTCAATTTTTAAGCTTCAAGTGATGCAGACAGCGTTCAATTCGGTTTTAATGCTTAACAAGACTGCTCGTATATCAGGGCAAAGCCTTGAAAATTCTGACTGCCCCTTAGCCATATCGATTCGTTTTTGGTAAAAGGAAATATTGAAAACTGTCAATTTTGGACAATATCAAAGATCAAGTGTAAAATTTCAAGTTATCAAATTATTACGACCGATTAGCTTAGCTGGCCTAAATTCAATTGGAACAATTTTTTGTTCGGGCAAACTGTCACGCATCAGTAGTTTGCGTTACATTTTCTGCATTATGAATAAAATATTCAAAGCGCACATTCGTAGTCCAGAGCATGGCCAAAATGGCAATTTTTAAACTCCCAGAACTTTACAAAAATTGATCGGAGGTAAAATGACTTTTTAAGTTTTATTGCAGTGATTTGATATTTTTAATGGTGTAATAAATTGCTTATTTAAAAAACTATTATTTCGATCGCCAAAAATTGACTGAAAAAAACACACTAAGCATAAATATTCCACTTTCTTTGAAAGTCGTAACAAAAAAGCTACCGAGCAGTTTTGTGATATCAACTTGAATATTGACCCCATTGACTCCCTGTATGTTCTGCGGTTTTCTGCAATACTTGTTCTGCAGGTTTGTTTGAAATTCGTTCGATAAGGTACTTTTACAATTAAATTCAGAAATGTTTTCATAGATTTTTGAATCTCAGGAAAGATCTTTTACAAAAAAAATGAAGATAGGTTTAAGATAGAGAACCAGTATATTACAATTAACGGTAATGGCCGGATGTTATGTCAGGTCGAACAGGTAGCAGTTTACGCTTAACGTCTTGAGTTTCCTTGAAGAAAATCATGATTGGGTCGTGGATATTGGGTATTTTGGGTGCAGGGTAAGTGACGGCTAGTAGAATGAGCACGAATTGAAGTACATTGGAAATTTTAATCTTGAATAATAGTGACTTTGATTCCCGACATAAAAGCCTTAAAATTTGTTCTCGCTTAAATTTCAATTTTCACTTAAGTCTTCTCAAGTTAAGCTATTTTTATCAAAAAGGTGTCAATCATAATTTATTTTTGAAATTCAAAGAGCTTTAAGACCATATAGTATTTATTTTGAAGTTAAAAAAACACGTCAGTTTTTTTCTGTTTCCCTTGCGTTCATTGCCTTTTTTCCAACTGGCTGTTGGCTATATTCAAAACATTTCAAGGTTCTTTTTTTTGCTTTAAAACTGTTCAAAAATAAGACTTTACAAACTAGCTGATGGCTGTGTTAATAAAGTTTCTTATTGTTGGAAATATCAAATTGCGGTAGAAAAAAGTGGTCCAAAAGTGCCATATTTGGCGCCGATTTTGACCTTTTTGTCCTTCTTTTCTTTTCTGAGAGCAAGTGTTCTTGGCTTAAATTTAGTTGTGGTAACATTTTTGTTTTCGTCGAAGTGCCGGCCCCAGTAAAAAAATTCTGAGCGCTTTTTAACGCTTATGAAGGTGATTCAATTCGTTCTCTCCCAAATGTACATCAGGAAGACGAACGTAAATAGTTTTTTTTGACTTGTTCGCTTCCTTTTCCTGTTCTATCCACTTGCTTGCTAAGATATGTTAATCCACTTGCTTGCTAAGATATGTTAGTCTGTATTGCAAGTTTCTGCGCGTTCGCTTGATGATTTATATTAATAGTGAAATATTTAGGCGTACACTGTGGCTAGCAGCATCGATGCTGGAACTGTATGGATTAACTGCTACAATGCAGGAGAAGCAAACACACCCTTTGGTGGTTTCAAGATGTCCGGAATAGGACGAGAATACGGAGAAGAGTCTCTGAACAATTACTTGGAAACAAAAACTGTCATTTTGAAAGTGCCCCAGAAGATTAACTGAGTTGCACGTGGACACGTATCATTGAAACTTTATCCAAATAGTGAAACTCAAACTATATGACATATTGATTTAAAGCAGAAAAAGGTGTGTGCTACCTTTGAAATGTATCATGATGGAATCATTCTTAATTGCTATGAAGAATCAGCTCTTTACGTTTCTTCTTCGATAGTCAGGATAATCATCTGTTTAAGGGTGGTCACGGAGAAGGCTAATAAATCTATACGCGACTTTCAATGAGTTTTGAGAAGCATCATTACGTTAAGGTAGGCATAATTTAAGCGGCAAATTTCTCACATTGATTGAATGTGTTGCCTACGAATTGAGATTTTAAAGATCGACTCGAGTCTCGAGTAGCAGCAAAAACTTTTGTCTAGGTCCTTTCGGATTTTAATTGAGAAATCGGTGACGTACTGTGATCTCTGCTCGTTGCCTGAGATCAAAGCAGGCAATCACAGCCGAAAAAAAACGTACCACCATCCAAAAAGTCATTTCGGCACTATTTGAGGGCAATCAATTCACGTCGACTAATCCAATCTTAAATAGTAAATTTTGATTGCAGTACACTCTCTGAAAAACTTCAATTTTGTTACTATTGGGACCAGATTTATTTGCAAAGGAATAATGTGGGCGAATTTGTTGGTGCGTAACGTGAGAGATTGATGTCTTACCTTATCATCGTAAGTTTATAGATCTGATTACAAATTTTTTTTAACTCTTTGGAATGAATGGTTGAACTTCAGAGGTGAACCGCATCCCTTTCACCAACATGAATTCATTTCAAAAATGAAAGTTTCATTTTTGAAATGAATTCATGTTAGTGAAAGGGATGTGGTTCACCTCTGAGTCAATTTTTCTAAAATGCCCAAAAAGGATATCTGGCACATTTTCCCAAAAGTGTACGTGAAGTCATGTTTCGGTGAAGTTTTTTTTCCAGTCGATGAATGAAGGAACACGCTCAAAATTTGTTCTGGCTAAAATTAGCCTTATCGCTGTTTGGCTTTCGATTTCGCTTGCACTATACTTTTTTCCGTAAATACTAGACTTTTTCCAAAAACTTTGTTCACCGGACTCATCTGTAGTGTAGTTCTGGACTCATCTCTATTGGTACCTTGTTTCATAACAATTTATAATTCTTAGCGTTCCCGGCCAACTTAGCCTGGAAGTAACAAATTCGCCTGGTACGGCAAAGTACCTGGGTTGGAATCTGACCAGACATTGTTTTTTTTTTCAAACGGGAAATTTTCCATTTCAAAAAAAATATCGGCCTATTATATGTCTGCTTATGTTTTGTCGACTTAGTTGCCAAATCGTTGAGTTTTTTTTTTGCTATGCGCAATTTACATTGCAGTTGCTTTTAGTGTGTTAATTTATTTCTGCTGGCTGTTTGTAATTTCTTGATTTGTATCATTTTTTGGCTGAATTTTTTTTCTGTAGAAATGAATTGGGTTATATTTTATCGGCTTCGTTAACTAGCATTGAGTCTTTTCAAAAGAAAGGCAGTTTTTATTCTCACATTTTGACCGCGCAATTTGTTAAAATCTTAATGGAAATTATAGTTTACATGACGACAGTTTTTGTTGGCATTTTTGTTTTTCTTTTCCTTCTTTCGGCTAAATTGGTTTCGGTCTATATTATATCAATTTAGTGGCTTCATTTTGCATTTGTCGACCAGCGAAAAATAATTTTCACGTGCCAGTGTATTTTGAAGTTGAGGGCTTGTTGTGCTTTTTTATTAGTATCTGAATTTGTTGTATTTTTTGGCTTCTTTGTTGTTTTTGTTTTTCTTTGTTTTTCGTCTTAAATGGTTTCTGCCAATTTTATATTGGCATAGTTGCCTCATATGTTTAATTTGACGATTGTTTGCTTTTGTGTGTTGAGGGCGAGGTGGATTTGCTACCTTTTTAAAAGTCTTAATTTTCGTTGTTCTTTTTCGGGCTTTGTTACAGGTATTTCCGGCTTTGTTACAGCTTGGTAAATTTTTTCCGTTGCTAATTTCACATTTTATTGCCTCGAAACATTTTGATAGATCGAGTTTTTTTGACATTTTCTATTTTTTTCTTGTTTTATATCGATCGCAAATGGTGCGTAGCGCAGCTTCTCCTCTGTGTCAGATTTTCCAGCGAAACACAAAAATTATTTAAACATTCAGTTTTTGCATAATGGATTAATATATCAAAAAGTGTACTTTTTTTTAGAAATTCAAAGAATTTTAAGGGCATCCATTTAAAAAAAAAATTCAAAAAAAAGCCAATAATTTTTCCGCTTAATAGCGTTTATTGACTATTTTCCAACTGTATGTTGGCTATGTTTGCAGATATAAGTATCTTTGGTGTCTTGGGAATTGCTAAAAAAAATCAAGTCGTCGAATTAAACATAGAACAGGTAGTTAAATTTAGAAAAGATAGAAAAAAAAATAATCCGCTTTCTCTCTCATTGAATTGAGAAGTTACAGGAGCTAAGCTCAAACTTATTAATTAAGTCGTCAAAATTGTAATACAGCCAGGCATTGTTTATTGCGAATTTCAAATCTTTCATATAGTCAACTTAAAATTAGAATTGCTTACAAAAATTAGTATTGATTGTATCAACGAGGAATAGCATTATTGCGTGCGCGTATGGAAAGTGCGAGAATCAGTTGTTTACTATCATTGTTCCGACTTTTGAAGAAAATGCGGAACACTTATTCTTGGTTGGGTTTTTATTCATTCAACTTTCGATTTTATAATTAGCCAATTTTGAGGAAATTTTCTATACCATCTGAAAGATATTCAGATGCGATAACTTTTTGTTAAGCTATGGAAGTTTGAAAATTGCTAACGACGAACTTGGGACATTTAACAGGCAATATATTGCGTTCTTGTAATACGGGTAAGCGGCGGATTAATGCGATCTTAATTGAGTTGAGGCAATTCATTTGGTTGCTTTATTTTGACACAAGACGCTTAATACATGCCTTCATAATTTTAATTATCGTGTGTGGGATAAAATGAAGAAAAAAATATTATTTTTTGTTTTGACGCATTTTTTCAATCAAAAAAACTTTTAAATCGACCTTAAAGTGCAGTCGAAACATTGAAGGCTTTGCCCTGATTTACAAGTAGTCTTGTTTTTTATTTACTGCGCTTAGATTCTCTTCGCTATGAAATTTTTTCTAGCTTTTTGCTTCATAAAAAAATTCAAGGTTTTGATCGATTACTTGATTTTAGAATTTTGATTGTATTGTTTTGATGAGAAAGTTGTTTGTTTTTGAAAATATTTCAGTAAGTTGTAAAATTGATTTCAGCAAAATGTTAATTTTGGTAAAATAAATGACATAAATAACAAAATTTTGCAGCGTTGGGGGTCTTCAAATGATACAGATGCGTTCATTTGCGTTTTAATGCTTAAAAACCTACCAAAAATTTTTGTGATATCAAATTGAATTTTCACTCCATTGATGAGAGATAGTTATATAAATGACTGATAACACACATTTCAATTTTTAAGCTTCAAGTGATGCAGACAGCGTTCAATTCGGTTTTAATGCTTAACAAGACTGCTCGTATATCAGGGCAAAGCCTTGAAAATTCTGACTGCCCCTTAGCCATATCGATTCGTTTTTGGTAAAAGGAAATATTGAAAACTGTCAATTTTGGACAATATCAAAGATCAAGTGTAAAATTTCAAGTTATCAAATTATTACGACCGATTAGCTTAGCTGGCCTAAATTCAATTGGAACAATTTTTTGTTCGGGCAAACTGTCACGCATCAGTAGTTTGCGTTACATTTTCTGCATTATGAATAAAATATTCAAAGCGCACATTCGTAGTCCAGAGCATGGCCAAAATGGCAATTTTTAAACTCCCAGAACTTTACAAAAATTGATCGGAGGTAAAATGACTTTTTAAGTTTTATTGCAGTGATTTGATATTTTTAATGGTGTAATAAATTGCTTATTTAAAAAACTATTTTTTCGATCGCCAAAAATTGACTGAAAAAAAAACACACTAAGCATAAATATTCCACTTTCTTTGAAAGTCGTAACAAAAAAGCTACCGAGCAGTTTTGTGATATCAACTTGAATATTGACCCCATTGACTCCCTGTATGTTCTGCGGTTTTCTGCAATACTTGTTCTGCAGGTTTGTTTGAAATTCGTTCGATAAGGTACTTTTACAATTAAATTCAGAAATGTTTTCATAGATTTTTGAATCTCAGGAAAGATCTTTTACAAAAAAAATGAAGATAGGTTTAAGATAGAGAACCAGTATATTACAATTAACGGTAATGGCCGGATGTTATGTCAGGTCGAACAGGTAGCAGTTTACGCTTAACGTCTTGAGTTTCCTTGAAGAAAATCATGATTGGGTCGTGGATATTGGGTATTTTGGGTGCAGGGTAAGTGACGGCTAGTAGAATGAGCACGAATTGAAGTACATTGGAAATTTTAATCTTGAATAATAGTGACTTTGATTCCCGACATTTGAGCAACCGACGCAAAAGCACAGTCTAGAAATGTCACAAAACTCATAAGAGCTTTTTTCCGTATTTTTTTTTTTCAGTTCCAGTTCCAGTGAAAGGCCAGTGAAATCAAAACTTGCAAGAGTAATTCAAAACACTGAAACCAACTATATTCAGAATTGTTTACTCAAGAAATCAACCTCATGATGTGGCAACTAAGCAGACAAACTATATAAATATTCCAGTTTGATAGCGCTTGCTAATCGCAAGCGTAAAAAGATTAATAAAACTGACGTGCAATTTTGTGTATTTGGATTTCATGTAAGCATAATTTTTGGAGTTTTGACTTTTACGCACGAAGCGGCCCAAAATCAAAAATTCTTGATCTTGAGCTGAATTTTGCCGTCGAACCGATTTGCTAAATCCAAAATCAGGCAAAATTGTCAAGCATTTCAAAGAATTTTTTAGCAGACAAAAATTTTAGCCGAAATTAATGAAAATGTAGAACTTTGCCAAATAAGCAAAGTAATTTCAATTAAAACTCGACCAAACAAGAAAAATTGAATAAAGTGAATCAACATAAAAAAATGCTATGTGGGTTAATTTTGTGGACCATGTAGTTTGACTTTCTTTGGTTTTCATGAATTTTACTTGAAGTTGTAGAAAAACTTATTTTGGCCGTTATGCGCATAAGACCCGGAGTTTCATGCAAATCCGACCAGCTTGAACATCCAGTATTGTATTGGAACCTAATACTTTTTGTTGCTTCTTTGAAGTTCTAAAATCTGGAGAACCTTTCAGTTTTCACGACCTAACAATCTCAAAGAATTCAACTCATAAAAACTTGAGTCAAGAAAAGTGTCAAAGGCTAACAACAATTTCAGAAACTTCGGACCTCCGTGTTCCATTTTTTAAGGTTTCATGAAGTCGCAATTTCAAATCTTTCGTATGGTTGATAACTTCATTTACGACCTCTTCGTTCTGAATCAACAAACAAACCATAACTTTCTTTTTACCATAATTCATTTTTGAAAAGCAATGAGAATTTTTTATTGACGTCAGTCAGTTCAAACTCAAATGGACATTATTGAAAAACGGACAGTTATTTTACAGCCGCTTCATGTTGAGTTCTGCCCCAGCTAAAAAGCAACACATAGTAAAGAGCATCATACAGAACTGTGAAGTCATTAAGCATCATGAAAATGTGTTTTCTACATTTTCTCTCTTATGTATTTTTAATCATCGTTTCTATCAATTTTGTCGCAGATGTCTGAAATATAAATTTACTGTTTCGAGAAAAGTAAGAAATGTTTATTATGTATGATAACATTATTCAAAATCCGTAGCAATTCTAATAGCTTGTTTATCGTTCATGATTTTTTTTCTCAATCTCAAAGTTAAGCTAGCTCGGGCTTTTTCTTCTTTTTTAATCAAAAAATAACTCAAGACACCAAAAATCAAAAAAGGTTTAAAGACTTTTGCTCATATAAGTTCCCGTACTTTTTGTGTTCTTCTACGACTAATCAACTCGTCTAAGACCTGTTTCATTGATACTTTAATACACTATTCTCTAAAAGTGATCTGATTTAAATCAAGAGAACATAGACAAAGCGTTTCTGCTTGCCGAGGGATTTCTCCTAACTCATCACGTGAAAAAAATCACGTGAAATCAAAAAAAACCAACAACAAACTTAAAACTATGCAAAGGAGTTGGCCTTGAAGCAAAAGTAAAAAACAAGACACATTTTGAAAAAAAAATCAAAATAAATTAATTTTATTCTGATTTATATATTTTTTTTTACTATTTGTTCTTTAAGTATCAGCAAACAAAATTGATAATATTGTCTTAATTTCATTTTTAATTACTACTTGCAATGCCACATAAAGGCAGCCTTGCAAGCTAGTAGACCGGAAAAGAACGTCAAAAAGTCCACAAAAATTAAAGAAAAAAATCAGAAAACCACAGCCAAAACTTTTAAAAAAATGATTTCGGCTTTCCAAAAACTGTCCGCCTATAGTTTGTCTGCTTAGTTGCCCCATCATAGGGTTGATTTTTTCAGTACGCAATTCATGATATAGTTGGTTTCAGTCTTTTGAATTACTCCTGCGAGTTTTGATTTCACTGGCCTTGACTTCCTATATGTTTTTTTCGCTTTAAATCTATCGGCTTATATTTTTTTTAAATGATTTCGGCTTATTTTTTATTGGCTCAGTGACCTTATTCGGGTTCATTTCTACAAAAGCAGAAGTTTTTTGTTTCATCCCGGATCGCACAAAATGCTACAACTTCTAGATTAGATTTTATAGTTCAAAGTTTTTCATGACAACAATTGTGTTTTCGGCGCTACGGGAAACTATTTAAGTTTCATCGGCCCAGTTTCCGCTTGTTAATTATAGCTTGAACTTTCAATTATTGCTGTCGATTGTGTTTTAAGACGCGTTTTCCTCAAATATAGTCTGCTTCCAGACAACCGATATTTTTTTAAATTGTATTTTTTTGAATTTTTGTTTCTATTTTTTTGAGCTTAGTGGCTTTCTTTCGCAGGTCAAGTTGCTCACTTTATGTTTCGGCTTTCAAAACCAAATACATGTCAGTGCTTGACTGAAAAAGAATGGTCGAGACAGGGGCTTGGGTCGACCACAAACTCGAAAAGTACCTCGAGAATGGTCGAAACATACCTCAAATACGGTCGAGCACGGTCAAAAAATACCAATTGTCCGGCAGTAATTCGGAGTCATAAAGAAATTTCAAATCGAACACATTCTTGAACAATTTTGACTCAAACTGCAAATCAGTATTCCAAAAGATTCCTAAATGGATTCCACCTATAACATTTCTGTGAATTCCGCGTACAAATACCTGTAACGTAAGTTTTGTCGGCACATTTGGTTTGTCGCGGATTCCGTAACAGGAGAACATAACTAGTGGATTCCGTAACAGGAGAACATAACAATTGTAAGCGGAATCCGCAAATTCTAAGCGGCATACGCATAAATTTGCGGAATCCACTTACAATTGCGGAATCCCCTTATAGTTGCGGAATCCAGAACTGCTAGCTATGTTCTCCTGTTGCAGAATCCGCGAAAAAACAAATGTGCCGACAAAATTTACGTTACAGGTATTTGTACGGGGAATTCACAGAAATGTTGAAGGTGGATTCCACTTACATTTTGGAACAAGTTAGTCTCTGGAATCTAGGAACATACAGACACAAATCCGGCTCGAACTAAGATCAAATTAGGATAAAAAGCCGGCAAATATTTGCTATCTTTGAAAAATCTTGAAAGATTTTGGTTAAACTTTACAGAACATCTTGGCTGTCCTGGCAAGTTTTGCCAAAGAATCTTGGAAGACATCAAAAATTCTTCAAGAAAATTCAAACAATTGTGAATAAAAACAAAGATAGCAATTTTTTTATAAATAGAATTTGATTTTTGACGATTTGCGAATATGGACGATTTTACTTCCCGAATCGAGGTGCTCGAGTTATGTTTCGACTTTCAAAGTCGAGTAGTTGCGGTTTTTCGACTGAAATTCCGCGGTCGAGAAGAAAGTTCTAGTCGAGCGGAAAGTCGAAACGTACCCGGTTTTGGTGGAGAAAGTCAAAACATATGTCGCGAACATATGTCGGAACATAGTTCAATAAAAAAAAAATTTTGGTCCAGAAAGTCGAAAAATAGGTTGAGCTCAGTCGAAACGTAGGTCGAGCATGGTCGAAACATATGTCGATCACAGTCGGAACATACCCGATTTCGGTTGAGAAAGTTGAAACATAGGTCGAGCACAGCCGAAACGTAGGTCGAGCATGGTCGAAACATAAGTCGAGCACATTAGAAACATACCCGGTTTTTGTGGAGAGAGTCAAAACATAGGTCGAGCACAGCAGAAACGTAGGTCGAGCATAGTCGAAACATAAGTCGAAAATACACGGTTTAGGCGGAGAAAGTCAAAACATAGGTCGAGAAAGTCGGAACATAGTTCGATAAAATTAAAAAAAAATCAATTTTGGTCCGGAAAGACAAAAAATAGGTCAGGTCAAGCACAGTCAAAACGTAGGTGGAGCATGGTCGAAATTTAAGTCGAGCACAGTGGAGTTATAACCGATTTTGGCCGAGAAAGTCGAAACATATGTCGATCGAAAGAATGCAGAATACAATGTTTAGAATACTCATTTTCTTCAATCAAATTGAGAATGTTTGTGATCTACGTGTTCGATATACGTGCATATACATTAAGAGAAAAGTATTCGATGGGATCAGATATTTAAATCGAAATAACGAGAACGACTCAAGTTGTAATGGAAATCTTACAGCAATAAACTTATAGGCAACCAAAAGTTGTGCTTACAAAAATACGGCAGGTTTCTAATTCAAGCTAAATACTCAGGAAAAATATATTTTAATATAAAAGCACTTAAAATGGAGAATAAACTAAAGTAACCAGGTTTATCAACCGTGCTATTAGCAAGAATCTCGCAATCGGGAACTACATTTTGTAAATTTAGATTCATTGTAGTCGCTTTTAGTGTTCACAACCTTACCTGGTTTCGTAACTTATTTTTTTTTCGCTTAAAAACTTCATTCTACTCAAATTAATTCGGCCCAAACCTTTTCGGTTTATCGACTAATTTTTGATCGTTTCGAGGGAACACATTTCTTATGGTCTTATTTGGATTGCACAAAATGCTGAAATTCCTGGAACAGAATTTATAGTTCAAAGTCTCTCATTTCAACAATTTTTTTTCGATAATGCTGGAAATTACACAAGTTCTGTTGGTTCAGTTGCCGCTCAAAAATTTTTTGTTGAATTTTTATTAAATGCTGTCGATTTTGTTTCTAAATGTGTTTTCCGTAAACAAAAAATCATTCCAGACAATTTTTTTAAAAAAAGTTTTAGCTGTGGTTTTTTGATTTTTTTCTTTATTTTTTGTGGATTTAATGGCTTTCTTTTTCAGTCTACTAGCTTGCAAGGCTGCCTTTATGTGTTATGTGGCATTGCAAGTAGTTTTTAAAGATGAAATTAAGACAATATTATCAATTTTTTTTGCTGATACTTAAAGAACAAATAGTAAAAAAATATATGTAAATCAGAATTAAACTAATTTAACTTGACGTTTTTTCAGAACACACTTTGTTTTTTGTTTTTGCTTCAAGGTCAACTCCTTTGCATAGCTTCCATGGCTTCCCAAATGTATTTAACAACTTTGAGGAGCTCAATTTCCAAATTGGGACAAAACTCAAAAATTTTTCGATTTTTTTTCGGCCTAATACCTGGTTCACTTTGACCAACTGCTATAATATGTTTTTTATTTCAAGAAAAGGAAAACATCAAACCTTAAATCATTAGAAAAAGCAAAAATAAAGCAGTGTAACATAAATGCAACATTTTATACGACCTCCATTTATGCAAAATTTGATAGAAGACCAAGCTTCTCAGCTAAAAACGTATATACCTCGGTTAGGTGCTTCAGCAATTTGACTAGGATGAGAGTACGTCGCTTAAAGACGCCAATTGATTTCTTTTTTATCCTATTTTTTCTCATAGAGTTAGCAAGAAGAGTTTTAAGAAGAGTTAGCGGAACGAAATAGTAAATTGGTCGACCGCTATTGAACGGGAACTTTACGTATTTCGAAAGGGCAACTCATGTTACCGCCTCAAATATGTTCGATGATTCGTTCAAAGTTAGCGGGTTACAAACGGCGGGTATCGGTGATGCCGTTCCATGGAACCACGATGCGAGGTTTGATTTATAGAACTGACTGAAGTAGCTGGAATGACCTACAGGAGGTAAGGTTAAAACAACTGCAGTATGAGCATTTAAATTTAAGTATACAGCTGATGGATCATTTTGTTACTTAGCAGTTGAGGCACGAGGCAAGCTCGGTTATTACCAATTGATATGCAACTAGAAATCGTGGGGTTGTATTTCAATTTGATTTTGGTCAACACATATTTGCCTTTTTTGTGCTGAGTATCCATTCCGGCAGCAATCTGCATCACAGATATAGGTATAATGGGAGGGACGTCAGCCCCATGCATCATTGATGAAGACCATATGCCTAATTGGGCTTCATCCACTGGAATGTTATATTGAACAGTAATCAATCCAGAAGTATATGCAGTGGGTTTGGTTACGGTCACTACTTGATTGAAGTTCGACACTTTCACCGCCGAAATTTTTGCGCGTTTATATGCTGCTTCCCTATGTGAGCATACCAATCTAGCAATCAAATCAACAGTTTCGGTGTCCTCCTCCGATTCAGCTTCAGCTATTTTGGCTAGGTGCTTCAGCAATTTGACTAGGATGAGAGTACGTCGCTTAAAGACGCCAATTGCTTCTTTTTATCCTATTTCTCCTCATAGAGTTAGCAAGAAGAGTTTTAAGAATAGTTAGCAGAACGAAATAGTAAATTGGTCAATCGCTATTGTACGGAAACTTTACGTATTTCGAAAGGGCAACTCATGTTACCGCCTCAAATATGTTGGATGATTCGTTCAAAGTTAGCGGGTTAAAAACGGCGGGTATCGGTGTTGCCGTTCCATGGAACCACGATGCGAGGTTCGATTTATAGAACTGACTGAAGTAGCTGGAATGACCTACAGGAGGTGAGGTTAAAACAACTGCAGTATGAGCATCTAAAATTAAGTACACAGCTGATCGATCATTTTGTAAGTTAGCAGTTGAGGCACGAGGCAAGCTCGGTTATTACCAATTGATATGCAACTAGAAACCGTGGGATTGTATTTCAATTTGATTTTGGTCAACCAATAGTTGCCTTTTTTTGTGCTGAGTATCCATTCCGGCAGCAATCTGCATCAGAGATTTAGGTATAATGGGAGGGACTTCAGCCCCATGTATCATTGATGAAGGCCAACTGCCTAATTGGGCTTCATCCACTGGAACGTTATATTGAACAGTAATCAATCCAGAAGTATATGCAGTGGTTTGGTCACGGTCACTACTTGATTGAAGTTCGACACTTTCACCGCCGAAATTTTTTGCGCGTTTATATGCTGCTTCCCTATGTGAGCATACCGATCTAGCAATCAAATCAACAATTTCGGTGTCCTCCTCCGATTCAGCTTCAGCTATTTTGGCTTGAACATGACTAGTTTATATGTTTTGATATCATCTGATTGACTTTACTGATGGTTAGAATACCCGAACTATTTAAATTCTCAAATTTTTCCTCAGTTTTGGTGCGATGACAAAATTTAATGGGACTAATTTCCGCTCGTTAGCGCTTCAAAATGACAAAATGACTACAAGTTTGTCTTCAGACAAAGAGGGGAAGTTATTGCTGCAATACATGTTAACTGAGATATTAGTGTCGTCGTGCCAAATCATGATTATCGAGTGATAGTATAAATCGCTCAAAGTAGTGTTGTACGGTCTTACGTGGTTTAGCGGCGTTCGGATTAAAACTTTGACCAAGTATGGCCTAATAAAAATCAACAACTTGATTAGGGAGTGACGCGGGTTTTTTTTTCTAGCGCGCGTTGCAACGAGCTTGTACCGACAATAAAAACCATTAACCAAGAATCAGACGTGGCTGATTTTTGGACTGGACAAAAAGTTTTAAGTGTACTTAAGAGGCGTTCTATAAATTAAGTCAAAGTCCTCTTAACCTCTCCGTGTATTTCTGAAGTCGTTCGAGCGCAAACTAATTTATACGATTGATTTTTTTGAATTATTATAAATTAGACTGAAATTTCTAAGCATTCCGTTCGAGGGCGTTATGTTTTGTTTAAAAAAATCTTTTTTTAGTTTTTTCAGCTTTTTGCTGATTTTTTATTACAAGACGTTTACCGGGTTCGAACTACTGGGGCCCAAAAAATTGAACCAAAATTTCACATTGTGAACAATGTTACTTAGAACAATTTTATATGGCGACAGAGATGCGTACTGTTACTGCGTATTGAGTTTTCTGCAATTTTACTGATTGAAAAGATACTTAAAAATTAATTCCGATGCTTCTCCCACTTTTCTAACATTCAGCTACAAATGTCTTTATCTCACCACGCGGTTTTATATCACTTTGCAAAATGAGGGAAATTAGTTACTAGGTACAAAGTAAACATATGCGTAATTGTTGAAGCAAATATTTATAGGCGGCGGGCAAGTCTATATTTAGTATTATAGGGGTCTAACATCCAATCAAGTGATAGCTAATTAAAAGTGAACCAATTCTTACTTATAAGTGTTGAAGAGATAGCGCTGTCTGCGCTCTGACGCTAGTGGATAACCTTAAACTGAAACCAGAAAAATTGTCATTCTCTCTTCGATAATATTTTTTTGTTTGAATAGGTCTTCTTCTATAGCGTGAAAAGAAAGCTGGAGGGTCCACTTCTAAATTCTGGTTGTTAAACTGTTCTAAACAGTACCCTTCTGGTAATGATGTACGACATCGATTTCTCGATGACCGACATTTGGTTTTTGTTTAGCTTAAACTTAAATGTCATATTTGGTCATTTTGTCGGTTTTGGTCATTTTGACGTTTTTTGGTCAAGAAAGCAATTTTTTAAAACAAAAACAATCAAATCTCTGAGCATTTTTCTTCCAAAATTTAGATGATAAATGTTGACTGCAAAACTCTGCGCTAATTTTGAGCTAATCAATATCAAAAATTAGATCTTGATTGTTATACCTGGTCTATTTGGAAAATTGGAAAATACCAAACCCTAAAAATTTTAAAAATAAAAGTCACAGGTTGAACATTTTTTTGAACTCACGCTGAAAACAGGAAAGCCTTCTAACTTTCAAAATGAACCAAAAACGTTCATTCATAATTGTTAGTTAAAAAGTTGAATCTAGTACTGAAAAAAAACCCGAGCTCAAATACTCAATCATTTTTTTTATATACCAGCCGAAAACAGTCCCAGCATGTAATTTTGAGCTCCATACGTAATACGTCATGACATCATTTTAATGCACAACAAAAGTATGCTTCTTGTAAAATTTCGGATTGGGAAATAATTGATTCCGCAAATTAGACTAATTCACATGCACCGTAAATTCCGTAAAATCTCAGCGCTTACTGCCAAAAACTTAATCAGCGTTGAAAGTGTTTATTTTTCAAAATGTTTGCGTTATAGCAAAGTAAACATTGAAAACAAAAATCTCAGACGTTTGGTTGTTGTAATTTGCAGCGTTGATTCATTAGTGTAAAATCACTATAAATTTTAACATAGTTTCTGATGAATACTTATTAATAAGAGTCAATCTATGTAGGAACCCAATTTGCAAATAACATTGATCATAAAAAGTCTTCGCAATGAATCATCGATGATTTTTGTTGAAACTTCAACCCAAGTTAGTTCAATTCAAAGTGCTTCAATCTGCGCCCATTCATTCCCTGCTAGAATCAATTTGGTTCAAATTGAGTTCAATTTTGCTTGTAGATTTCTTAAAACAACCAAAAACCTTGCAAAAGAATAAGAGCTGACTTTTTGAGTCCGAAAATGTTTATTGATTTAATTCTATAATACCACAAATTAAACCAAAATTTATCAAAAAAAAAAACTGCGAATCAATTATTAAACTTTTTTGTCTATGCAAGGGGGAAAAGGTCAAACCTTTTTCTAAAAAATAGAAAGTACCGGATGTACTTAACAATCCCTTCTTTCCAAAACGTGGAGTCGATTCATAAGCAGGTAACTCTGTAAAAACAATTATGTTTCAAAATTCAAAATGCAGGAAAAATAAATTTCGCAAAAGTTCGAAAACATTCAATTGCAATCCCGGGTTGAGCTCACATCGAAAATTAGCGATAAAAAAATGAAAAACAAAGCAATTGCCATGGATGAATTATCGATCTTCTTTGCCACAATAGCTAATTTGGCTAGTTTCCAGCGATGAAACAGCAATAAAAAAGTTATCAAAATCATTACAAGGTCAAACTGCGTTTTTTTGTGAATTGTAAGCGGATCCGCAACAAGGACGCGCTCTTTTATTCTTCTTATGTTCTCTCATTTTTTTAACATGTTTAAAGAATTGTCTCTGGAATTCAGGAACATACAGACAAAAAATTGTGCGCCTTTCCAGAGCACAATTTGGTCTCGTAATGATTGTCAAAAATAGTGATCAACTCCGATTCGATCCCTGACTCTTTAGCACTGTAGACATGTATGGCACCTCTATTCCACTAAGCCTTAATTTTTGGCAAGTTAAAGAGCCTATCAACTAAAACTTTCATTTGAAAGCTACTAGAATGAGTTTAAAATGTTTCAGTTTTCGTGCTGATTTTCTACGGAATCATTGTTGAAACAGCTCTGAAATATCTGATGTTTTGAAGTTTGAATTGCTAGAACTATGCTAACTTGAAATACAGGAACATCGTTTTTTTCCTGACTTTCGAAGAAAGTGAGGAAGATATATGCTCGGGGTGGTTTTTTTTTTCATTCAGACCACTTTAGAAAACCCTGGTGCTTTGGGTATGCGATCCCCTGATCTGCTGGTTGACTACACTACAATAGCCTGGTTGACTACACTACAATAGCAACCTGCCACGAATTTGGCTACACTGCTCGTATTATAGGTCCAAACTGAATTGAGGCAGCTAGTTAGTTTAATTAGTTCCATACATGACACATAATTTTTGGTATTATCAACCTAAAATTCATTCTTTTGCCAATATATATTTTTACCAAAAATTATCCGTCACCAATTAAAGGACAGTTGGAACATTCAGGGTTTTGCCCTGATGCGAGCAGTCTTGTTCTGTTTTGTGATAATTCTGTTGTAGTCTGAATATGTCTTATTTTAGAGCGTCCGGAGGAGGTGGAAAGATCCACTTCTTAATTCTGGTTGCCCATGCCCAGTTTTTCTATGCGGTCTCTTTCTGGCACTATTTTAGGCCATTTCTCGCCGACCAACCCTAAAAAGTTTCTTAAACTAATAATTTTTTGACAATTATAGCCATTTCAAAACATAATGTCCTATTTCCAAATAAAGTCGGTCATTCTTTAGCTTCATTTGATTTAGAAAGCAATTCTTGGGGAAAAAAATCAAAATTTTGGTCCGGAAATTCAACAATAACAATTTTGGCTGCAACTTAAAGCGCACTTTCGAACTAACCGGTTTTCTCGTTCAGATCCTCATTTATACTTGTTAATCCTATGTTTAGATCCTGGTTGTTATACTTATGTTTCTGACAATTTCATTATCCGATGAAACAAATCATCTCCGCTCAAGCCTAACGTCACTCGAGGCTAAACAGTTGAGCGCTAGTCGAGTTGACGACGGAAACAACAATCGTTTGTCCGAAAACCTCTATCATCTTGCAAGCGGTTTGATCAATATTTCCAGCAGAATTGAGAGTGTAGAGACGACTATGAAGAAAATGTCGGTTGGTTATCAAAGAACTTGTTATCTTTTTTTCTTCCATTCATATAACTTTGACAAAAACAGGCCGTTAATTTTCCGAAAATTAAATTGTATTTGGCATAAGGTTAAACAGCGAGATCTCTGTTTCGATTTACGAAAAATTTAGGACACTTAGTTCTGCTATGATTTTGTTTCTTTAACCACGACTGTGTCAGCGGCTGATTTTCAGATTTTCAAAACCGCGACCGTCTGAATACACATGTCATTACGTGACCGAAAACTTAGGGTCTGGTCAGGATTTTGATTTTGCTAATTTAATCTGGCAATAAAAATGTTCGGTTGGAGTTGAAAATGAGTAGGCATAGAGTCGCGACCGTCCTAAATTATATACAAAGGTGCGGATCTAGGATTTTCTCGAGCGGTGGGCATGTTTTCAAAATGAATCCTTTTTTTTACGGAAGGCCAAATAGATGCTCTGAACTCTCCTAAATTGCTAAAAAGACCCTGTTTTTGCCAACTTTTTTTGTGCCGCAGGCGAAATGTTGAAAAACGCAAGGCGTTTATAGGCACTTTTGAAAAATTTGACATATATATAATTACAGCAAATTGTATTAAGCAGTTACCTTTTGATTTTTTCGTTAGATTTAGTTTATGAGCAAATCAAAAATCCGCCATTAGACAAAATTACTTACGACCAATTATCCTCGAGGAAAGGACCAACGTACGAGCTGTACAGCTCATCACGGAGAACCGCTGTTCTGCCCCTTCCTAAAAACTACAGGCAATTTTTTATTTATTTTTCCAGGCAGGGTAATGTTGGCTCACCCTCAAGCAACGAGCACAGATCATTATGAGCCTTGAACATCTAAACCGTCCTTAAGAGGCGGATACGTAACCACTTCACCACCGCTCCCGTGAAAATTCAAAATACTGTTGTTATACAAAATAAAAAGCTTAGATAAAATTAACTTAAAAAGAGTTATCTTTCAAACATCAAATAATAAGAGGCAAAATAACAATTTAAGCAAACAGTTACAATTTTCATGACAATAAGAACAATTTTTTTGTGATAATAAATAGCTTCACTTCTGAAAATATTGAATATATCTAATTTTGAATATATATAGTACAGTGCTGATTTAAATTAACCGGACAAAACG
Source organism: Symsagittifera roscoffensis (assembly GCF_963678635.1). Lineage (NCBI taxonomy): Eukaryota > Metazoa > Xenacoelomorpha > Acoela > Convolutidae > Symsagittifera > Symsagittifera roscoffensis. The sequence continues at coordinate 32,467,793 of NC_087063.1, read as the reverse complement.
CGTTAAACTTGAAATTTAAAACGCATTTTTCTCAAATTGGGTTGAGTTTAGGTGAAAACTTATGAAGACAAAACTTGCTTAGAATTTTAGCAGAATCTATATGGTGTAATTTGTTTTGCAAAATTCGGGCCCAAAGTTTTACCCCAAAAATGGGTCATTTTGGCTTTTCTTAGTTAATCAAAAATTACGCCGAAAATACCCGGTCAATCATCACAGACATAATTATATCAAAGTGAGCCCCTTACGTAGTTCAACAAACTTTAAGCAGGGTGTTTTCTCCAAAAAAAAATTGCATGTTGTTTAAAAATTGTTTAAATAAAAAGTTGGTATTTTATGTAGTGAAAATGAACTTTTTTGTCTATCAAACAAAAATAAATTAACTTATACAACATTTTGGAGATTAAACTCTTCTTAAAGTTTGTTGGGCTACGTAAGTGACTCACTTTGATATAATTATGTCTGTGGTTGACTGGGTACTTTTGGCGTAAATTTTGATTAACTAAGAAAAACCAAAATGACCCATTTTTGGGGTAAAATTTCGGACCCGAATTTGGCAAAACAAATTACACCATATTAATTCTGCCAAAATTTTAAGCAAGTTTTGTCTTCGTAAACTTTCACCTAAACTCAACCCAATTTGAGAAAAATGCGTTTTAAATTTCAAGTTTAACGCGTTTCGTCCGGTTAATTTAAATCAGCACTGTATATTTTATTGAAACAATGAGCAGCTAGTGTTCAGTCGCTTTCTTGATCGCTTCAAGTTGCAAAAAAACACGTCTAATTTTCTGAAAGCCATTGAATAGAAATATTAACATAAAGTTTGAGTTAAGGAAAACCTCGCAATTTTGATTGAGAATCTTTTTGATTGCTAATTACTCGACTTTGTACGACGCAATTGTATCACAAAAATTCCCACTTATCTAACCAAAATTTTAAGTGATTTACGCTAAAATATTCTCGATCTGCTCATTTCAATTATTTTATCACATCTTTTTGTTTTATTTAAAAGTTAAGTTATTTATTGTGGACTCTGGATAAATAGAAGTCACTGTTGGGGAATGTGGATGATGTCTTAACTCGGCATGGGGCATGCAATTCAGCAGCAAGTTTATGACGAAGTGGTAACCGGTAAGAAGGAAATGGGAAAAGGTGTTAGAGACCTAAAAAACTTCTGCTTGATATGAACGAGAAACTTAGAAATACCGTACAATTTTTAACTAAGGATTGCTTGATTATCGAGAAACCCTCGTGTGATGCTCACTAGAACGCAACTTTTTACGAAAGCTACTGAAATTTTTCGAGTTGGAGTAGTCTCGGAAGTCATCCCGATAATCTGGAAATTAGTCACAACATGACCTGAAAACAAGTCGCAAAAGACTAGGCGTAGAATTGGGACCGTCCTAATATATAAAAGGGGTGGATATAAGATTTTTTCCAGTGAGGAGCGTGTTTTCTGAATGAATCCTTTTTTAAGGTAGGCCAAATAGATGTTCTGAGCTCTCCTAAATTGCTGAAAAGACACTGTTTTGCAAACATTTTTGTACCGCGGGCGAATTGTTGAAAAATCAAGCCACACAAAACGTTTATAGACATTTTTGAAAAATTTGATTATATGTATATAATCATAGCAAATTGTATAAAACAGTTACCTTTAGATGTTTTTATTAGATTTAGTATATGAGCAAATCAAAGTTCCGCCATTAGACAAAGTTAGTTACGACCAATTATCCTCTAGGAAAGGACCAACATACGAGCTGTAGAGCTCATCACGGAGAGCCGAAACAGTTTGAACTCTGAAAATATTGAATATATCTCATTCTGAGTATATATTGAGTATATATTCAGTCGCTTTCTTGATTGCTTCAAATTGCAAAAAAAAACTGTTTTACTTTTCTGAAAGCCATCGAATCGAGTTATTAACAAAACGTTTGAAATAAAAAAAACCTCAAAAATTTGGTTGAAAATCTTTTTGATTATTAACTACTCGACTTCGTACGACGCTATTAAATCACAAAATCTCCCATTTATTGTTTTAACAAAAACAGATTACGCTTTTAACAGATTACGCTAAATCACGCTTTTAACAGATTAAGCTTTTAACAGATTACGCTTTTATCGTTTTAACAGATTATTTCAACAGAATTTTATTATTATTTAACAGATCGAGATGCTCATTTCAAGTATTGTATCACATGTTCTTTATTTTCTTCAAAAGTTACGTTATTTATTGTGGAGTCTGGATAAATAGAAATTGCTGTTGTTGATTGTGGATGATGTTTTAACTCGGCATGTGGCATGCAATTCAGCAAGTTTATGACAAAGTGGTAACCGGTAAGAATGAAATGGAAAAAGAGGTTAGAGATCTAAACATTTTTGTGCATGATATGAACGAGAATCTCAGAAATACTGAAAAAAATACCGACCTATTTTAAACTTAGGTTTGCTTGATTATCAGGAAACCCTCCTTCCATTCTCACTAGAATGCAATTTTTTTTTCGAGAGCTACTGAAAATTTTCCAGTCGGATTTGAAAATCAATGGGATCTCAAAAGAAAAACTGAAAACTAATCTTGTTGTGCCAGGTTATAGGATTTTTTTTCACAAAATTATGCCCATTGTGATGGTTAGGTTTTAAAATTTTTGAAAATAAAATGCTTTTTTTGTCTAAAAGCACAAAAACGAGCATTTCAAAAACAAAATCCAATAGTTAGTCGAATGATTTACATTAACGAACGATTGCCTCCACTAGTAGCAAACTCACGAAACGAGATAGGAAGCCTAGGATATTTACGATCATCGAATAACCGTGTAGTAACATTTAAATGCAATAAAGATGATAAGATGATAAGTATCCTCTAGCCAGACAAAAATATGGAGCCATTGAAAATGTTGAAAAACCAGATAAAAATTGATAGCAGATCAATGGAGAGGCGAAACGTTACTGCCAAAAAGAAGGCAGCTGTAGAAATAAAAGATGAAGAACGTATCACCGTATCAACCATCTCTACGCAAATTTATCGCCTGGTCAAAAAAGCATGCAATGGAGAAATGAGAACACACTGATGTGAATTGAAAAATCTGAGACTGCAATTTCATGCCAAACTGATTTATTTATCAAAAGTATTTAAATTCTGATGCAGTGATCAAAGATACACTGCTTCTGATTTATACAGACAATTGTATGTATTGTTTTTTTTGTTGTTTTTTTTTTGTTGTTTTTTTGCTGAATTTTGATCTGACATCACTAATTTGTTTCTCGAAATTATTTTTGAGTTAAAAACGTTTTGGCGTAATTTTGCGATTTGAGTTTCGGGGAAAATAGTGGGTCGGTCAGCGTATTCAATTGAAAATCTCATCTACTCTGTACATTTAAATTTTATAGAGAAAAAATAATATTTTTTTGTTTCTAATATGTTCAAGCAAAACACAGAAACAATGGGAACAAACAGCTGATCTGGGCGATGCAGTTTCAAGCATCTCAAGGCTATCCTCATTTTATAAATTAGCTATCCTCATGTCTTCTGGTAAACTTTGGTCGCTTGTTTTTATCACTTATATAAAAAAATTACACCCGGACATTTGAGTAAATAAATCAAAGGTGTTGCGATTTTGTGCTCCGCCTCATCCTAACGATTTAAAGAAGGATCAGATAAACCTTGAACTCAATATTTGTTTGCAATTTTCTGCTACCCCAATTCACCATTAATTCGAAAAATGTGAAACATAAAAGATTATCTGAAAGAAAAAAACTAATGCAATATCGAGAGGAGTTACCAAGGATGACTCATATAAAAAATTCATTAAGGTATTCTGAGAAAAATACATTGCAATTTTCTTCTAAACGGTTTCTCCTTTAAGAAGAAAAACAATTTCAAGCTTCTCTGCTTTTGCATTTTTGTTTAAATTCTGAATGCAAAAACGAATGAAATTTTGAAACAATTTTTGATTCTACTGTACAAGAGGTTGGTGTTGCAGTTTTCTGTTTTGCCAAACGTTTGACATCTCTGTTCCTAAATGAATAACTGGAACACCAGGCGTAACATATAAATATTTCAACGAAGAGGCTTGTTTCATATGTTTTTCCAGTCAAGGGAATTTTGTGATGAGTTTTCATCTAAATAGACTCAATACATGTTAGTAAAAAGGAAAAAAAAGTTCAAAAATATCATTAAAATGAAGAAATCAAAATCTTGAGGCAACACCAATCAAAACCCCTTTGAAAATTAGATCTAAGAACCGTTTATTCCAGAATATAAAATCAAGGAATCTAAATTTTGATGAGTTCGTAGGTATGTTGATCACGAACACGCCATCATAGGTAATTGCACTTAAAGAGACGTGACTGAATGACGACGTCAAAACAGGTCTGTAAACAATAGAACAACATCACCCTATTAAGATGACTAACAGATTTTCAAGAGAAAGTGAAGCGGCCGCACTCGTTTCTGTTCTGAAAAATCAGAGATGGAGTTGCTTAAAAACTGAAAAACGGTAAATTGCAAATACAAACAATTTAAATCAAAATCGATAAAAAAATTCCCTGGTACTTACAAAACTATACTGAGCACCACAAATGAAAGCAGAAAAGTTTGTTTTTTTATTTATTGAAAACTTGGCTTCAATCAAAATGCAATAAAAACACGAATAAACTCAGCGGTGATTTCGACATTGACATGACTAAGAACAACAAATTAGTGTCGAGTCTGATGAGTACTCTTAGAACATTTGATCTAGAACTTTTCAAAGTCTTAAAATTAACCGCCATATGCAGAAACGAGTTTAGAGACCCTTAAGATATCGGATCATTACTCAATTCAAATGACGTTTCATACAAATGCCATGAATCCGAGCAGTGTAGAAACAATTAAAATGTGGAAATGACCTTGAAAACGTTTAGAAAACGGTTTTTTAAATGAAAGCAAATTATTGTTTCTCGAATAAATTTATGAAATAAAAAGAGACCAAATTCCTAGAACATTTGGAAATTGTGTAATTACTGCCGCTATAAAACCAATACGAAAGAAATTTCCAGTTTAATTATAGAAAAAAATCACCAACACTCAGCAACTTATAAGAAAAATATCCGTGCCCGGAAGAATTTAGTTCCTATTTTCCATCAATTGGAGAAAACTTATCTGAAGAGCACAAGCTATCTGCAAATTTAGCTCACACAAAAGAAACAAAAACTACAATGTTTGGAGGAAAAATCAATGTGATTGAAATTTGCAACACAATCACGGGACTTAAAGCCAAGGAGAGTCAAGACAAATGCGAGCAAAGCAAATTTCTTATTAACCAAATGAATCCTGTTAATTTTGAATGAATATCAATCCCAATTAATAACTCACTGTTGGGTTGCAGTTTATCTAGCAGCTTGAAAATTGAAAAAATTCAACAAGTTCGTAAAAGTGGATCAATAACTTTAATTCCAACTCTGGCATCAAGTTTTCGAAAAAGTTTTGTTTAGACGGATAATTTTGATGCAAAACTATGAAAATGTAGCTGATGAACAGTTTGGTTTTTGTAGTAAGCGAGCTACAGCTGACGCAATCACTGAATTAACTGAAATTATTAGGCTTTTCGTAGCAATAAAGATACAAAGACTTGTACAATGCTTGGAACTTCAAAAACTTTCAACACTGTTGACTATGGAATTCTGGTAAGGAAATGTAGAGCCTATGGATTAAAGAGGAACACGAAAAACTTGAATTCAACTCATCTGAAAGATCCGTTTTAGTATGTAGTAGTAGAGAACACGGTATCTAGTTCACAACCTCTCGCCTATGGATTTCAACAAGGTACAGTTTTGGGGCCCCGTTTTTCCAATCTATGTACACGATTTGCCGAATGTTTGTGTGAACTCAAAAGGAATCCTTCATGCCGATGGTTGTAAAGACGCAAAAACGACATTATTCGAAAGTGTTAATTTTTGGTTGGCTTGAAACAAATCAATTTTTAACCAAAATAAAACAATCAATATAAAATTTGGATAAAAATCAACCCAATCGATGAATTCAAATGTAGAATCGTCCCCAATTATCTTGGTCTCTGTTTGAATAAAAAACTGAGTTTCAGGTTGTATATTTAAAATATTCTTTAAATGAACATCTCAAAATGCGTTCATTATAAACTACTTGCGACAAATATTTACTCAAAACCAACTTCTTATCATTTACAAATTTTACATCAACTAATTTATCAGTATGCTTTACTGATGTATAGAACTGCTACTAAAACCAAATTTGTGGAAATTGAAAAACAAAAAAGCTGATGCTGCAAAACCGCATCAGTATGCGAGGAACAACAGTCTCCAAAAACTGAAAGAGACAAAATTAAGTTCCGATACATCAGGGAGTTGCATATATGTGAACTATTGAATTTATTGACTAAAACAATGACAAGGCAGCACCCATGCTTAAATATCAATGAAAATATCAGTGGTCAAACGATTCTCAAAAAATAATCTTAATTTCAGGCTACGACACAGAAAAAATGGCGAGCCACAACAAAAAAACTTAAAATTGGGCTCGTTCCTTTTTCAACCAGTTCTATGCCTTAGACAAAAAATTAATTGTGGACATTTTGAATTGTCAAAAGAGTCAACTAAATTCACTTCTGCATTTTATACGGGTTCATTAAATTTGTGATATCGGGTTTTTGATGAAAGTTTTTTGGTAGTTGAAAATCTTTATTCTTTATTGTTTGCTCATGAAGGCACCATTCGATATGCAGCTTGTTGGTTCTTTTAGTGTTCTTCCCAGATGGGTTTTTTATTATTGTTTTGAGTTATGTAGATCATAATTGAGTCTGTTCCCTTCTTTAAAACGATTTTATTCGTTGTATTTTCACGTATATCTTGCATCTGACAGCCATGTTTTTTTAGATATTAAGTAATCCAAATTTTGTGGTTTCATCTTAATTTCCAAAATTCTTCCGAAACTTTTTGAATAGGTGGATCTTCGTTTCTCTTCGTATAATTTTCTGAGTAAAAAAAACTTAGGCTTTGGTTGGCTCTCTTCAGTACACGAAATCATAGCTCCATTTTTTTCGATTTTGTTTTTTTGACGTTTTTTAACAAAAATTTCGCTTTTGGACGAAACACTGGCGTTCTGAAGAACAAACTAGATATTCTCGTTCTCTCTAATTTTAGGTAACTTTTTGAGTGGCAAAAATTCTTACTGATAACAATTTTTAAATAAACTTGGGTTTCCGGCTAATATTGCCCTCAAACAACGTATAACGCTGAAAGAAGAGCTTTGCTTGGCTTTAATATTTTAATTGCATAAGAGTCCTTTGAATTTTCGCAAAACTCAATAAAATGCTACAAACCGAAATTCCGTAACTTTGGTCCAAAAGTTTGAAATTTATGGTTATCCTCCGTTTTTATTCAAACTCCAGTCACATCAATTTTGTCAGTATGTCAGAACTTTCTAATGCAGAAAATTTATAATTCTGTTTTTTGTAGAGCTTCAGTATAATTTGCATTTAACTTTTGGTTGGTCAGCTACATAGAAATCAAAATGTCCGTCAGAAAGCCCACTACTTGTACAAACTTTGTTTAGCTTTGATTATGTGTTTGAAGAAAAAAAAAACGTTTTTTTTGTTTGATTGATAAGAATCCATGTTTACACTTGACAGAGCAAATGTCTTGTAATCGAGAACCAGACTTTTTCCCGTAAACAACTTTTATTACCCATTCTTCTCTTCGTTTCAGTTTTTTTGATAAATCTGAAATATATGTTGCTGTTTTAGCAGTAAATTCTTACGCTGTATTTATTAGATGTATTTTACATCACAAGTGGTGCGCTCCTCCGCTTTGACTCTGTGTATTGAGATTCTCTAGCACTGTTAAAGCAAATGAAGTTGGAGCCATATCAATTTTTTAAAAAATATACTGGCAAAAGAACCCTATTAGCAACTAAAACTAAAAAGTATTCTTTCATTAAATGAAATAGTTGACTCTCGTTGCTCAATTTACTCTCGTTTGAATATTAACTCGTTGACCAAGGGCAGTGTAAACTCCAAAAAAAACTTCATTCAAAGAAAAAAATGACTGCACCATTGAAATGATAAACCTATGTGTTTCTAATTAACAAAACGGACATTAAAATGAGTTTGGTGTGAACGCGTCTTCCAAATTTCCATTTACTGCAAGTCGGGGAACCCAACTAGTGCAAATTTAAAAAAAAAATGTTCATTGGTTCTGGTACCTTTTATTATATTGAAATACAAACGTTTCGGTCAGATTTTAGTGAGATCAGATGTTTCATTTTGTCACACTTTGAAGCAGTAAAAATGCAGTTTTTTGCAAAGTTTTTGGAACCTGATCTAAACTACATTTTATTATTGGATAAATTAGATATTTTACCACTGTAAAATATTTAATACTAACCAATCATAATCCATCTAACTAACAACCCACTTATTTGTAAGTGCTGAAATTACTTGTAATTTCAGCACCAGAGAGATTTGAATTTAACTTAGAAATTAGTTGCCTCTCCAAGAGAACTTCAGCTGCCGCAAGAAGCCAGTATACTGTAGATCTATTGAGCCTAGCAGCGACTAGTTAAACACCCTGAGACTAGTAGATATAAGAGTAAGATTAGGATCGTTATTAGACTAAGAAGTTGCACGAATCTATCCGGCCGAAAAAAAGATAGCGTGACGAGCAGACGGTGTACCCTATCCGAAATTACGCTATGAGTTAACCACTTCGGTCTTAACTCAACTGGTGCGACTTTAATAGCTTAGAATTAAGACTCTAATAGCTTAGAATTAACCAAAAATAGATTAGAAATTAGACAAAACATTTTCAAAATGTTACACGATAATAACTTAATTGAAATGTCTCTACGACTCAAAAGATCAGAGCCAAAATTCCGCACAATACTGGAACTACCTGGTATTGGAAAAAGACCTCAGACAAAAGACGATATACGACTACATAGAAACTTACCAATTAGTTTCATGGTTGTAAGGCAAAAGCCAACACAAACTTTTATATTTAGAATCTTATTAGCAATGAATTTAGATTTTCATTTGCAAACATAAAATTTTGAAGGAAATCTTCATGATTATTTCAGGCGCTAAACAAAATTATTAAAGTACAAAAACGATTGATAAAAAGATCTCAGATCGTTTTCCTAATTTCTGCAGTATTATTTAAAACATATTTGAAAAATATTTATTGAAAATAAAAATAAAAGTTAGTAGCATGACAATAAATTGTTAGTAAATAAAAATCATGTTGTTGTTCCAGCTTCATCACCTAAACATAACAGCAATCATAAGCTCACTAACATCATTAAAAAACTAAATCTTTTATTAAATAAATTTAAACCATTTTAAATTTAAATTTCCTTCATTTCAAAAATCAGATCATCAAGGCTTATCCTTGGATCTTTATAAAATTTCTATCTCACTAAATTTAAAATCTGATCATCAAGGCCTATCCTTGGATCAAAAAGAACAATTTTGTTCTCCCCACCCACTTAGCAAGTGTCTAACGACCTCAAACGTCGATTCACTATCCAACCTTTCCAAAAGACCCAGGACTAATAGAAATTTTTAAATAAAACTAACCATTCAAATTAAGTTAAACAGTGAAGAACTTCGGTTATTCATTATTCACTTGAACCCTCCTCTTAACAGACTCAGGATAGATCTTAGACTTAGTAATTTTAAAATAGTATCTAACGAACTACTCGCGTTCTAATTATACCTGAACCTTGTGGATCGATTTACTATTCTCCCATCTTTGAACACAATCACTACCCCTAAGTAAGATTAAGTAAGTTAACACCTTAACTTAGACTAGCCACGAAAAAGTAAAAAATCTTTCTCCGGAATCGATATACTTTTCTCTCCAACCCTGAACAAAAAGACCCAGGTTAAGCTAACCAAAAAATCGTAAGGACTAAAGGTCTAGGAAATTAAAATCATTAATAACTTCTTGCATCCCCCATCTTAAACCTTATGTCATTCAAAATTTAGGAAATAAACAAACAATCATTTTACATAATTGTGAAATAGATAACAAAAAATACGATCTTGTAATCACTCCACATACACAAACAGTTGGATACATTCGAACAAAACGACAAACAATAAAAAGAAAAATTATAAACAAACAAAGACAAATCACAAAAAAAAGATTTTCAAAAAATAGAAACGCATTTTCTGAATCAGAAGCCAACAATTTAGACGAACTATACAAATTAAAAGAATCAATAGATAAAAATTGTCCCATTCATGATCAATTATATTTTTCCGACTCAGAAACAATTTCAAATTCATCAAAAAGAGGAAAAAGAAGAATAAAAAAGCAATATAAACACAAACCAGTACACCTGTATAATTGGAATCAACCAATTAGACACATTGATAGTTATATATTAACAGTAATCAAACGAAAAAATGAGCCACACTCAAAGTGACGAAAGTCCAGATGAAGAAGCAGTTTTTCCCTTTCTTATAGATTCACTCGATGATAGAGGACAAACACGATTTTGTAAGAACTTACTCGTAAATTTGTTTGAACCAGGAATCAGTCCATGCAAAGCAGAATTCCCAGATGTAAGAATCAAAAGACAAATTATTGAACATTCTTTGAAAGACATATGTAATCTAACACAGCAATACGGAATCTACACCATAGAATTTAGCACACAAAATACAGCCCATCGTAAATATGTAATTCAAACAGACGATATTGAATTAGAATTTTCAAAAGTATTTATAGAATATATCAAAAGCATACAATATCATAATTCACAAAGAGCAAACTCCATATTCACTAACAAAGTTTTTGCAATAATATATAGTTATATATCTATATTGGAAAAAACAGAAGTTCAAAGCACATCACCGACAGAAACATCCAAACATACAAAAGTACGAAATGAAATCACAGTATTTTCAACATTTCTACACATAATCTGCGAAAATTTTACTAAAGAAGATGTTTCAAAAAACACAAAACATGATTTACAAAAGATTTTAGCAGGGTTTATAATAGATTATTTCACCCACAATTTAGATTTAATTTCACAAACAAGAAAAAATTTCAGACCCCAAAATACCAATGATGACACTGTCCTTTCAGAACAATCAGATTACGTTTGGGACCCTGACTGGTCTCATCCAGCATTTCTGAATATTCCACAAGTTATCTTGAGTTAAGCAATAAGTACCATATCTTTCCACAGAGATTCTGTAAAGTAATACCCTTAACCATTGACGCAACACCAATAAATTATAATACATTTTACCTGATACACGAAATAACAGCTTAAATTCAACAGTCATACATAATGAAAATCTCAATGGAACAAGAAATCTTACACAACAAGATATTCAAACACCATCACACTTCATAAATGAAGAAATCGTCCAAACAACAGCAACAACTACACAACAAAGTATTTCACCAATACACCCCAATCTGACAACACCAAGAAATACAAATACATCATTAACACAGGTAACCTTACAATCAACCGTTAAACCTTCGGTTGCTCCAAAATATTCACATATGGACTATCAAACTTATAGACTAATGACAATACCGTCAAAAACACGAAAACCGTTCACAAGAAACACTTTTGCAGAACACAACTATAATTATGCTCACCAACAAAAAACAAATCAACCCCCCCCCCCAAAAAAAAATACACAAAATTTAAATCACGTATGTTCACATTATTGGAATCTCCCAAAAACATCAATCAATTCAGTAAATTTTCCAGATAATCCACAACCTACACAGGATCATAGTGAAAATTACCCATTTTTTCAACAGAATAAAAAATAAACAACATACACCTTATAACACAAACTACTTTTCATCTGATAATGATGATAATTACCAACCAGATATTTTTGCACTATATACCAAAAAATATCGCACACAGAGATCGCGACAGTCTGAACCATCTCAAAATATGAAAATTTACCCACAAAATCCAACAGATATACAAAATCCACAACAAATGCATATACAAAACCCATTCATCACACAATCTTTTCAACCAATAGAACCACAAAACCCAATGTTAATGCATTCTTATCAACCAACTCAAATGCAAAATGAAATACCGCTTCCATATTACCTTCAGCAACACGAAATAACAAAAAATCAACTTTCAATTTTTTCACAAAAGCCAAATGCCGCAGAATCACTACAGATGACAATGAATCTATACCTCATGGGTGGATCATCAATATCATCCAATAAACCACTGATGGTATTCACAGGAACAGACCCTGAATATTCTGTAGAAGATTATCTAAATGCAGTAACAGCTTATTTAATTTTAAACATAGGACCTGAACCAATTAATACGCCACTACATCAAAATTGGATACATAGACGCACAGCGCTAATACAAACCACACTAGATGGCGCAGCTCAAAAATGGTTTTCAGTATTACCTATAGAAATAAAATCAGACTGGAAAAGATTTACACAAGAATTTTCAAAAATGTTTGACTCCGAAAGAAATAAACAACACCAAAGAATTTTATGTAATGAAATTCGCAGATTACCAAAGGAAACAATTAAACAATTAGCAGTACGAATCGAAACACTAGTTCGAAAAGCATATTCACTTAATACACATGACTACAAAAACACAAAAATGACAGAAATTTTAATGATCACCTTAACACCTCAAATAAGGAAAATAGCTATAAAAAAGAGAGCATCTCATCCTTCCTCAATTCGAAAACCAGATTTAGGTTTTAGAAAATTAGTAGATAAACTAGAACAAGCAGAAATCACAATGAAACTCGAAGAAACAGAAAATCTAAAACTACAATATGTTAATCGATTTAAAACAAATACTACACATATAGATAATGTACAAGAATCAGACACAGACCTGATTGAAAAAATCACTGAAATACTAAATATCTACGGAAAACATCCAAATTTTAAAGGCAAACCATCTTTCAAACAATGGTGTAATTATTGCCGACGATACGGACACAGTATTTCCGAATGTAGACAAAAACAACAAGACAATCAGAATAAACCTCAAAAGCACAAAGAACCAAATAAATCATTCTATCAATACATGAAAAAAGACCAAAAGACCAAAGCAAACAAAAATATATATAGAAATAACAGTTCAGGAAAACCACTTCCAAGCAACTCAAATTACACAAAAAATCAATCACCATATAACTCAAGTTATAGAGGTAGATCACCCGAACGAGGAAATACACGAAATTTCTCACAAAATATATATAACCGATCGAAAAGCCAAAATAACCAAAATAACCATTCACGATCGAATTCAAATACAATAGAATTTGTTTCTGAATCCAGTTCCCAGTCAAACCCAAGGAATAGACACTATTCCAATAATCAATCACGAAACTCATCATACAACAGAAATAGAAACTATTCACACAATAGAAATAGAAGTTATTCAAACAATCGAAATCAGAATTACCCAAACAATAGATCGAGAAATAACTCATACAATAGATCGAATAATCACAGATCAAATGATAACTATCAAAACAGATCACGAAATATTTCACAAAACCGAAACTCAAGTTACAATAATCGATACAGAAATTATTCCCAGTCACCACATAGGATTAATAACCGTAATCCCGATTTTAAACATCGATACAGAAGTAGCACACCAAAACATCGATGAAACGTTAATCAAGTGCAAACAAATGAAGAAACAACTTCAGACCCCCCAGGTATTGATGACACAGGAAGTAATGAATTACAACTAAATCATATAAATTGTGAATCATCGGATACTGAAAGTGATACAGATAATACCATCTCTGTAAATATGATAACAGTCAAAAACGACTATGAACCTATCATATATGAACAACCTTTTACTTCACATATATATATATATTAAAATCAATTTGAACTCCTCCACAATTACTATATTGGACCCATTGATAATACACAAACTACACAAAAAGTAAACGAAAATAACACGGTAATTAAACCCGATAAAAAAGACGAAACACAATGCTCAAACACAAAACAGTTTTATCAAAATATACAAAAAGAACAACCAAGAGAAAAAATTTGGACAATCCCATTTCTCTTAGAGAGTCCAAAAAATAAAGAATTCTAACCACCAGATCTTGAAATTGATTTTTTAATTGACTCAGGAGCAGAATCAAATACAATTAATATTCCCACATGGAACAAAATCAAAACATTGCATCCAAAATTTACACCTCTTGAAACCTCTAGTAAATTAGCAACAGCGCAAGGATCAACAATAGTAAATTATGGAATAAACCAATTATTTCTTCTTCCCACGAGAACAATGGAACAAAACAAAATTTTAAACAAACCATTTAAACAAATATTTCATATTACTGATATTAAACACAATATCATTGGCATACCATTTATATCTAAATATATACCAACAATCAACATCTCAAATAGTAAGATTCATATCAAAGATAAATACACAAAAACAAAAAATACAAACCCTAACATTCTTCCAAAGATTAAACAAACAACCACCATTCTTCTCAAAATTTTACCCCATTTACAATCAGCAACGGAAACACCTGAAACCACTATTGGGAAATATATATAATTTTCATTAAAACAAGTTCACCAATATAACAAAAGTCAAAATAAACAACAACTTTTCATGTCAGACTTCGAATTTAAACCTATCCACAAATTTTTCAAAATTACGATCTCATCCATAAAATATTCAAAAAATGCGAATTTCGACATCATTTCATTACACGTGTATAAAAATACACCATATCAAATAACATTACCCTTAGGACTTTTAGGATATTGTGAAACAAATGCTACAATTTGACCTATAAGTGAAGTAGCCTACCGCGTTAATAATATACTCCAATTATTAGATATTTGCCAATCAACAATTCTTGACAAAGAATTATCCATAACTAATATCATAATTAATGAAAAAAGAAACACAGATTACTTCACAAAAACACCATATTTTAAACCAACATTCGAATTACACGGAAAAACAACAAAAATTTTTAACAATGTTTAATTTTGAACATTCACAAATTACACAAATTGAATTTGATAAATTAGCAAAACAAGTGTTAAAATATTCAACAGTCTACGCAACATCAAAATTTGACGTTGGAAAAATTGGTTTATCACTACACCTCCCGTTAAAACCCGACGCAATTTTCAAAAAACAAAGAGCCAGTAAAGTACCAATTCACTTACATGACAAGGTAAACAGATTACTTGTTATTTTAGAACAATACGAAATTATCTTACCAGTAACTAAAGAAGAACAACCAAAAGATAACACCTTCATTAACTCTGTTATAATTCTAGCGAAAGAAATACCCCACCTGCATTACTTACACGAAAAACTACAGTTGAAATACCAAAAAATATTAAATTTTATCTCGCAAAAGATGAAACATCATCCCGACTAGAATGCAAATATGCAGTAAAAACTGACATTGATCAATCACAGATAAATAATCTACAACGTTTCCCACTTTACTTAGATTGCCAAAGTAATCACTACGAAGTTGATTTACTAGGAACATCAACTTTCAAACCAATTCCATACTCACAATGGATAAAAAACTAATACTCAACAAAAAAGAATAAAACAACACTCGCATAAAAAAGACTTTTTTCCACTAATTGAAAAAGAAGATCTGACCGATAAAATAAATTTATCAGGAATACAAACAAACGATTCAAAATACACAATAAATCAAGTTTTTGACCTCCATGACCCACTTGACACAATTCCCTTATCAAAACTAGAAGTTGACAATATTTTTCTCCCCCCGAACAGATAAAATTACACTTGAACTTTTAAAACAATATCAAAATCTCGACCCAGTAATTAGACAACTAAAATCATGGCACAAATACAAAACTAAGCCCGTAAAAGCAGATACCACAATTTTAGGAAATAAAACACTCCTCCGATATTTCCGAAAATTGAATAACACAACAATTAATGAAAATACAGATCTTTTAGAAAATCAATTAAATGATTCTAAAACTCCCTATCTTCCTTTAAGTATGATATTAATAGCTTTTAATATCTCACAAACACAAAATACTAAAGGACACTCCGGATCAGAAAAAACTCGAACTTTACACAAAATTTTTATTTCCCAAATGCACCAATTTGGATAAAAGTATTATGCAATGATTGTATATTATGTCAATTGAACAAACCTTATCCAAATCAAAAACAAATTGCACAAAAACAAAATTTTAAAGGACAAAGCTTATATTTTAACCATCGCATATCATTCGATACAAAAGGACCAATTTCACCATCTTCTGAAGGAAACTCCTACATTATGGTCATTGTTGACGCATTCACACATTATGTGGCACTCAACCCAGTACCACATTGTTATGCTTATTATGCTTACACGAAGCTTTATGAACATTGGATAGCTAAATTCGGATTACCCGAAATCTTATTTACAGACAACGGTACAGAATTCATAAATAATGAATTCATCACACTATGTCACTTATATAATATCAAACATAAACCACGTACATCTCATGCACCTTGGACAAACGGTTTAGTCGAAGGTATGAACCGTTCACTACAAGAATATCTCAGATGTATCATAAATGGAAATGATACAAAATACACAGAATGGTCAGCAGATGTAAAATTGTTTCCCTTAGCATACAATTCACAAATCACGACAACTTTAGGAATGTCACCATACGAAATGGTTTTTAATCAAAAGCCACGTAAACCAATTATGTTTACAGCAAATGCCCATAAAAATGCACAAGGTTATTGCCAACCAAAAAAAGACTAAATTTTTTATAACCTACCTTTACACACACATGATGAAGATCATTTTCATCACCCACAAATTCTGAAATTAGCCTCCGGCACACATACCGAATGGATATTAAATAGAGATAAAAACACAATGATATTTACCAAAAAGTAACAAAGAAATTGTTACTAAGGCAAAACATTAACGATCAAATTAATTCACGCTTTACACAAGCCACAGATTTAAAAATAGGAACATTTGTTTTAACACCTAACTTTAATACGCAAAAAGGAATCTCTAAGAAAGTACAACCACTTCAAAAAGGACCATACCAAATCACTGCCAAACCCACTGACCTAACGTATAAATTTACAGATCCAACTAAAAAAGAAATTGTTCAACATCGTAACGATTTATTACCTTACTACCCAAAAGAATACGCACTACGCGAATTAACTCAATTATATTCTTTCACAGGTTTAAAAATTATTCAAAATCAACCACATACTGAAAAAAAAATAGATGAACAACACAAAGTTCATCATGAAAAACAAAATCAAAAACAAACCACAACTCAAAACAATACAAAAACGCCAGACCCAAAAATACCTCAAAAAAAGAGAAAAAATAGGAAAATGATAGAAAAAATTCTACCACACGAACAAGAAGAAAAATCAGAACATAGAGAATCATCACGACTTAGAAATCAACCACGTAAAAACTACAAAACATTCATCCCACAATCTAAAATATTAAAGAAAGTTGAATTTCAAAAACAACTCTGATTTAAAATAAATAACTTTTACACCTCTGGATCATTTTGAACTTTCAATTTTCAAAATAACATGCTGACAAAAACGCAACAATTTTAGTTCAGATTCAGCCAATAGGATTCACTTAAATCCGTCACCTTCTATATCTCTAACACCAACCTATTAGCCGAAAGATATTAAACTCCAGACATATCTATAACTATAATTTTACAACCTCCAGGTCAAAAGTAAGCAACTCGCTAAGACTTGACAACTAAAATAAATACCACCATAATATTGCAACCCTCCCCTATCTAATAATGCAAAGATCAACAAAATTTTCCCAACTCAGACCTCAAAAACCCTCCAACCAAAAATAACAAATTAGCCTAAAGTAAAAAAGGACCATAATCATTTGGCCTAAAGTACAAATATTTTAAAAATACCCCAGATCTCCCGACAAATAAAAATAAAGCAAAGAAGACCTCCCGAACACCATAAAATCAGCCTCCAACAATTTTTCACAAAACTCAACCCACTTGTCAAAAAATCCATAAATAACTCGATCACATTTGAATCTCGCCTCAAACAACAAAAAATATTCGACAAAGAAGTCATTTCTTAAATGATTTTCTCTCAAACAGTCAATATCTTAAAAAATGCAATTTTAAATCTTTCGATAAAATTTTTCATACTATTCAAACTTTTGTTCATATTTCTATTTGATACTTTTAAATTTTTTAATCATTTTAATAATTTTTTGCCGTATTTTCTTAATTTTCTACTCCCTATTTGATATATATCTCCAACGTTCCCAAATCATTGATCATATTCACAGATACGATAATTCACAATCTATTTAAATGATACGAACAATTTTTAGAAGAACAGATATTCTTTTACTATTTGTAATTTTCATCATATTTTTATCATCCCTAATACTGACAATGTGCAAATGTGTAAAAAAGGCAATAGTCACATTCGCCTTAGCAACAATCTTTTTAATTCTTTTCTTTGAAGAATACTACAAAAAACATAAATCTTCCCACTAGAAAAATCAATCGGACACTTTCAAAAATTGCTAACCAACAATCACAAAATCAGTCTTCACCGACATCATACCAAGAAAATCCAGCAAAATCCACAACTACCCAAAACCCCCAAACATGCACACGAATTCCTTTTCAAGATAATCCATACATTTTTGAAGAACGACACGCGCGCTTATCCGAACCATTAGAACCAGTTCAACGACAGGCACCCCTAAATGAACCAACATATAATTTGTACCCCAAATTACCACAAGAATTAAGCAGAATAAGAAACATTAGTCAAAACCAAAATACAGTCGAAATAAATAGACAAGTTATACATCCACGACGAAACAGAAGTTTTCAAACCCCTAGAGTTCAATTTGATATACTCCAATCAACAACACCAACTACTTCAGAAAACCCAAATAGTACATTACCAGAAACTCCCCCACTCCTTTCACAACGTAGCACCTCAAGTATACTCTCGGATTACTTAGGTTCAACACCAACATCTGAACAAATACGTGAAAATCCCTTTAACCCAACCCCCCCCATCCCACCGCACGACTACCATATTGGGCAACACACTCATATACACAAGGTGAACCAAACTTAGTGAATAATCCAATAGATATTTCTACGGATACAACACTATCATCATTACCAAAAACATTATCACTACCGTCAACACCATCATTACGACAAAGTTCACCGACGTTTTTCCCTTTAAATTTTCCAAATAACCTCGACGCTAGATATCGAGAACAATCATCAACAAATATCCCTTTACCACTAGATTGGAATACATTCGTAGCACCCCCACCATTACTTGAACAACATTAAGAGAGTAACCGACTCCACAGTTGGGCACTCAATAGATTACAATACAGACAAGATATCCACGAAGATATTCGAGAACACAATATTCAAATACTTCAACAAAATAGTCTCCAATTAAAAATTGAAATCACAATCAAACTTAATAATATTGTTCAACACCCCTACCCATTAAATCCACCAAATATAACAGCTCAACCACTACCGCTACCATTCATAACCACTGAAGTAATATACAAATACGATAGATATACGAAAAACACATTTGGTTACATAACATTTTATAACCTATACTCAGGATTATAATACACATTTATATTCTAAAGAAATTAACATTTCAACACATCTTTTTTCTAATTTTTTTCCGACCAAAATACAAATCCTTCTCCTCGCACAGGACCCCAGGACTTATTAGTAACACACTATGATTGTGAAGAAAACGAACAAAAAACACTACACAAATATGCAATAAATCAAGTATCACAATGCGAAACAGAACCACAAGCTATAGAAACTACAAATGTAATAGCAACGCTGTATTCAAAAGCCCGAGCAACAACAGTCACAGGACATAAATTTACAGCACCATTTTCCGAAAAGAAAGTACATTGTTCACAAGTTTCAAACGGAAATAAAAACCGACTTGACTGCGAATCGTTTTACCAAAGTAACATAGAACGACTTTTACATCTAAATCACGATGGTTGTAAAAACGAATTACCAAGACTAAATCTAACAAGAAATAAAAACACAGACAGAACAATAGTAAATTTTCATGTCTTTGCCGATTCTGTACATCAAGCAGAACTTGAACGATATCAAGAAATTATAAAATTAGACGAAAAATACCCATATAACGGCGCACACGGAAGATTAACTTATGACATACACGATAAACACTGGATACCACACATTGGAATAAATGACCCCTCAAACTGCAAAGCAGACACAAAAAATAAAGCATATCAACAAATAATGTTTTTCGATTAGAAAATACAACTTGAAAAAATACAACTCACACGAGATTTAACTGAAAACACCATGATCTATCAAGGAATTAGATTACCTTGCAAAAATGATCAAGGTTATTGTGAGCCTACAACAAGGACCCAAGCAACAATTGTTTGGTTTCCCGAAGATACATGCACAACGTTCCAAGGAGCAAAAATACACGCTCGAATGATAAAATTTCATGAAAACTTTTTTATAGAATCAATTCCATACGAACAAGTAAACCCATTCCGAAAACAAAGTAATGATTTTAAAAATGTTCATGATTAGAAAATAAATTAACACGTTTCCAAATCTATCAAGAAACAGAATTTGCATGTAAATACAGAAATCCACTTTATAAAACACAATAATCTGAAATACTCGTCGAATACGAAAAAGGTTTCGACATGACCACTGGAAAAATAAAACTTGATCCTTATGCCACAAGTCATCCTATAAATGAAGGAACATCATACATCCCAGTTAACTTTCAAAAAAGCACAGGTCAACCTGTTGGAAAACTAAAACCACATGACAGTAAAAGCACACGCTTACAAGAACTATCACTAATGATTAGCACCTATTTTGGTAATTTTCATTATGATATCCACTTAGATTTTAGACTACACAAATAGTCGAATTTTTGAAGAAATGTCACTCTCCGAATTAGAGACACTTCATCAACTATGCGAATTGGAAAGAACACAAATCCTACAATCACTCGCACTAGCAGTACTAAAAATACCTTACGCAGGATACTTATTATCTGGAAACAGATCAAATTTTCTAGATTACGAAGGAAACATTTTATGGTTTTATACTTGTACCAAAAAAAGTATCACCTCTATATGTTTTTGAAGACAAACGTTGTTATAAAAGAATCCCTATAATTTATAAAAACAAAGTACATTTTGTCGACACACTTTCAAGACGAACATATTTTTGGGATACCGCAGTCCCATGTGGATCAAAAAAACAGCCACAATGTAGTACAATTAATTCCTGATGAAGATAAAAACTATCTCCTTACACCATAACCTACATTATTGCAATCACTCAAAAAAATTTCACCCGAAAGCATCAGAGCTATTGCTTGTAATCCAAATATTGATTTACAATCAATTGGAATATATTCTAAATCAGATATCCAACATCATATTAGAACACAACAATTTCAGGAATTATTAACACAAATGGACAAAATACAAAGACAATCAATTGACCAGAATTTAAGAAAACTTGCCGAAACCGCAGGATTCGCAGACATTTATACACAAGATTATAGCGGATATTTTAAAGATATCAAAGACTACATATTTTTAAACGGTGAAAAATACAGACCACAAGATATTTCACCTATAAATATTTTCAGTTTTGTCACATTAAAAAACAAAATTCTAGCTTTTCTAGGATGGCCCTATTACATCTTAGAAAATTTAACTACCTTATACGCCATGTTTAATTTTATAGGATTTCTTTTCTCACTGTTAAAAGGAATCTATAACACATGCGCTATACACACACAAGTAAACAGACAAGCACATGTAGCACGTATACTATTTGCAGGATTTTTTGGAATTTTTTATCATCAATAAACAAAATATTTTTAGATGCACAAATAAAAGAATATAATACAAAAATATCCACAAGACCAAACACATATAATGAAGAACATAATAATGTAGACACAACACCTACAGCACCACAGATACCAGCCCTACCACAAAACCATCCATTATCATTATATCCCCGTAATTTTCGAAACCCAGCAATCACACATAATCCAAATTTCAGACCAAATGCAACACAAAGTCCCATCCAACACATAATGACACATCAATCACAAAATGATAATACATATGAACAAATTATAGAACAACCTCACACCAACACTTTTCAATCTCAAAATAATCATTTTTTTAGCCCACGATGAGCCGACAACTTGGATCCCTCCATCGCTCAAATTCCCACCCAGCCAACCTCCAAACTCCAATCCCAATCATACCACTTTTTGCTTTCCCACCACACGGTTTTCCGATTATTAATATATCATCAAGCACGAATTCTGATACTAACTCAGATATTTCAGTTTTATATTCTATCTCACAATTTAATAAGTCTAATGTAGAAACCCCCGACGAATTTGCAGACTCCAAACCATCTCCTTCAAATTATACCCAGACCAACTCCTCAGTTTTTTCAAAACCCCCTTTTCAAACAATCCCATCTAATCATCCACTCCCATCCATTTCCACTCCTTCTTACGCTTCCCAAGTAACCCCAACCTATTCTCCACTTCATTCCGACAGATCATATAATAATTCCCCAGATACCCCCCAAATTTCCCGGGAGCTTGATGTTTTTATAAATACTTTACAACAA
The DNA here is from genome assembly GCF_963678635.1 of Symsagittifera roscoffensis. Classification (NCBI taxonomy): domain Eukaryota; kingdom Metazoa; phylum Xenacoelomorpha; order Acoela; family Convolutidae; genus Symsagittifera; species Symsagittifera roscoffensis. Next base: position 32,445,014 of record NC_087063.1, on the reverse strand, counting down.
CAATTAATACACCCCAACACCCTTTCAATACATCAACTATCATCCACAATAACATCCTCAAATCCACCTACTCCCACACTCTCCTCAGCTTACACTCCATCATTAGCACAATCATCCACATCCACCGAAACGCTAACTAGCACTCACAGAGCTAAACGCACTTTTAAAAGAAAATTTCCAAATCACCCATTCCCAACCAAACCCGGAACAGCCCGCGAATATATTAATCACTCGCAACACACCAACACGAAAAATTTTCTTGAAATCACCTTACCCTCATTTCCGCAATATACATTAAACACACCTAACGATACTAATGACACACGCAACTTTGTAGATGAACATGTTTTAATACCAATACTTCATTGGACAGCTTATTCTAATTTTACTAACCCCTTTGCCTACCACTAACTAAAACTCATGACAGCATAGAAAAGAACAAAGACATGTTATACAGACTCACCACAACACTAACACCTCGACAATTTACTTACGTTGGATATAAAAAGTTACTAAAAACTTTAACTGCACCCCGAGCTAACGAATTTGCAATAGAATATTACGATCATAATATCATCCGACCTAATCAAGACCAATTTTTAGATGAAGACCGCTTCGCAAACCCGCAACTAACAGAAAAAGTTTTTCATCAAAACATCATACGTATTCACACTAAAATTTTTGATAGAAAGAATGACAACATTATTTCAGAATCACTAGCTAATATCAAGCATACGAGGGCTTTTATGATAAATTTCAGTTATTCTCACTAACCTTTCACTTTCTTTCACCACAGGAACGCAATTTGCACTGTTCCCACGTTATTATTATACGCACTAAACAAACGCACACATATACATACTATCGTTTTATACAAAATCATTTTGATTTACACACCCCATCAGAACAATCTCACCATCGTTTTCAGTTTCTTAACTCAAAGTACACGTCACCATTTTTCCTTAATTTTACATATTGCATCAAAGATACTAACCTCCACGGTATCTTCCGCAACTATGACCCAGTTACCCAAATGTATATATTCTGTCCCATCACGAAGACCTTCAATGCCGAAGAATCCAGACCCTTCCTTATCCCGCATGAACTTATCCAGCCTGTTGAAATACCCATAATAGAATTCATTCACAATACTAAATATAATCATAAAATATCTAACCTCATTCAAAACACACCTTACGAGTTTGCAGTAGGCACCGAAGAACTAAACACCATTAAAGCACGTCAATTGCTTTGGCCACTGCTACAAACTAAAAACATCCTACGCATACTAGCCAAATTACTAACAACATCAGATATGATACACGACATCTTACCACTTGGCTTTTTTCCAGAAGATTAAGGTAAGTATAATTGGAATTACTCTTAACTTATAAATTTAATTTAGTACTAACCATTTTTTATCAATGTTTGATTTATATTTCTAGTCTTCACACCACGATCACCAACAAAACAGAAAAATAAAATAAAAATACAAATTTGTTAAATTATCTTCAAATTCATTAATTTCTTGCACTAAATAATGTAGTAAAATTCATATCAAACGTAGTAATTTCATTTATAAATTATTTCCCCACGAAGCAATAAAATTAAATACGATGAAAATTTATAATTTCAAATTTCCCCAAAACGCAGTAAAATTCAATTTCAAGGCAAAAAAATTGATAAAATGAGAAAGCAGTACTAACCTTTTCAATATTTTCATTCACTCGCACAAGAATTCTGTTCAAACTCACACAGCTCGCCCACGAAGAATTGTTTAAATAATGATTTTAAGTTTCAAGCTTTCACTATAAACAACTCTAACACACGATAACAAGTTTCAGACTTTACTTTAACCCGGTTGGAAAGGAATTATATACTAAACCAAACTAACCAACGCAGCTTACTAAAAACCACAAATCATAAAATAACAGCATGACTAAGAAAAGACAACCAACGATACCCAAACCGGATTAACCCAGTTTAAAAGTGGATAATTTTTTCTTTTGAAGACTATTTTAAAGTCTAATAAAGAAATAATAAAACACAAAAAAGTCGCAAGACAAACCCATACCAAAAACAATTTGATTTTTGAAAAAAGGACACAACCAAAGTAACATAAGAAAGACCAACATAAACCCAACATAAAACGTTATCACATAACAGTACCTCTCAAAGAAACAGCATGCAATCATACTCCCACTCCTGGCCTAACCCACCAGAGAGGACGTCCTGAGCATGCTCTATAGCCGGCCTAACCCACCGCGCTACATCCACGCTTTGTGACCACACTTCTATTTTTAATAAGAGGTACTCAAGGGTGAGTAACTCTTCAAAATAACCGAACTAAAACAAAACGCTTTTGCGAAAACAACTAACTAATATCATGATTAAAAAACCGAATTAACATAATTTTTTAAAATGTAAATCATACTTTGCAGTATCTAGATCATACACAATAACAAAGACGAACATCCAAAGACTAGATGATCCCATCACACTCGAACAAAAGAATGGCTGAAACACAACCGACATGCCGTCCACAATCACAACTCAAAGGATTTAGAGTACGACTTGACTTCGCAGAAAAGGACTTCATTGAACTAGAACAATGACCACCTCGATGATCAAGTATACGTGCAGATCCGAGTTACAAAGCATCCCTTCTACACACGATCTTCACGCCATTCCCAGACGAGGTTGCACACAAAACAAGTTCTCTACATAATACAGAAAAAACTGTCATAGCAAACCATTTCGAAATCGGATTGATTTCATTTGGGATCACAGTCGTTGTCGAATGACGACATAACAATTTCCTATCCATAATTCCAGCGTCCTGGAACGTTCTTCTCCAAGAGGATTCGGATAAGAAAATGATGTTCGCCAAATACCAACGTTCATCATCCATCCTTCAAATTGCAGAGGAAAGATAGTTCTAAAAAACTCTGTAAAACCCGGATGGGTGGAACCTGATCTAAACTACATTTCATTATTGGATGAATTAGATATTTTACCACTGTAAAATATTTAATATTAACCAATCATAATCCATCTAAATAACAACCCACTTATTTGTAAGTGCTGAAATTACTTGTAATTTCAGCACCAGAGAGATTTGAATTTAACTTAGAAATTAGTTGCCTCTCCAAGAGAACTTCAGCTGCCGCAATAAGCCAGTATACTCTAGATCTATTGAGCCTAGCAGAGACTAGTTAAACACCCTGAGACTAGTAGATATAAGAGTAAGATTAGGATCGGTATTAGACTAAGAAGTTGCACGAATCAATCCGGCCGAAAAAAAGATAGCGTGACGAGCAGTCGGTGTACCCTATCCGAAATTACTCTATCAGTTAACCACTTCGGTCTTAACTCATTTTACTGCCCGCAAGTTCTCCGTTCGATCACGTTCTCTAATTAACAAGAATCCTTTAACATCAATAAAATTATTCTAAAATGTCGAGAAACAAAAAATCAAATTGATGTTCTTTAGTGTCCAACGGAAATTTCACATGAGAACGTGGACATGGAGATCGTTTTCTAGAAGCGTGAACCCAAAATTGACTTTTGTAGTTAAAAAGATTCCATACATTCAAAAACTGCATGAAAACTGCATGATTCCCCTTCTTTCACTTATAGAAAAAGTATGGCTAGCTCAAAATCGTATCCGTGAATCTGTCAGAAGTAGATTGATCTTAAATCTCTGTCATGAGGCGACCTTCGGTACCTCATTCTATTCTATTTATTTATGTATGTCTTATATAACTATGTCTTAATTATCTAATTATAGTGCAGTAAATTGATTCAAGGACAAATCTCACCAGCCAAATCGTTTGTCACTTGAGAATCTGAAACGGACAGTTGCGAAAGCCTAATGTGTGAAATCTAGTCGATAAAAACATTCATGTTAATAAAACAATCTAATCAATCTGGAATCGTTATTTCTATATACATTATTCAATTCTACCTATTTATATATCATATTCAATTCAGTACTCGATTTTTACAAAACTGTTTTCCCTACTCCAACTGAGGGAAATCTCATGGCGCAGCCAGCAGTTCCTGTGAATGCAGACAGGACTGACCAACTCGGAATACCACCATTTTGGGCGAAAACATCGGTTAAGCAAGCTTTCATTTGGGAGACTTGGGTGGGACAATTTTTCTTGGCCGTTAGTCTTAAAGACATAATTTCACCGGGGGAGGTGCTCGTTGCCCCTGCAGAGTTAGTTGATGAACCTTACCCGAAGCCTGAAGCTCCCGGGATTGATGAAAAAAGCAGCAGATATAGACATTAGGAATCTTCGTGTCGCAGCAGCTAATAGAAGGATTGACGAGTACAATCAAGAGAGGAGGAGGAAAGGGCCTCGCATTGGACATAACTTGTGTTACCATGAGGCAGAGGCGCGTTTGAAATCCCGACTCTTCTTCGCACCGGGAAATGAAGGAAAAAAAACAAGTTTTGGATTCTTACCCTCATCTGGACCTCAATACTTGCTTTTTATTGATTTTCACAAATGTTGCGAAGATCTTTTCAAGGCAGAGCGGGACTACAAAGTCGAAAAATCAAGTTGTATAAAACAATTTTCATGCAGGATAATGATTCATTTTCCTCGTTCTATGCGCGACTTAGCGCTCAAACTGCACTGTGTAATTGGCCGCTCGATCAGGAAAGGGCGACGTTGAAGGATTTGTTCATTAGCCGCATTCTCGATGTGGAGGTTCAGCGGCAACTAATCAGAGCGAAGAGTAATCTTGATGATACGCTGCAATTGGCATTGGAGAATGAGAAAGAGGCTAAGACCTCAGAACAATTTCAGAAGCTACTCCCGCATAACAACACTTCTTCCCACAATACCAACTCTATTCGAGTCAAGCAGGAACCGACTTCGTCAGCACAGCAATTCAAGAATCAAGGAACCAGCAGCCCTGGAGGAGGTGTCAACCGCCCTAATCAACGTCAAAGTCAAAATAAACCGTGTTATTTTTGCGGTAACCCGTTTTCCTTCAAACACCGCCGGTCGTGTCCGGCCAGAGAAGCTACTTGCAATGCTTGTAAAAAGAAGGGCCATTTTGCTATGGTGTGTAACACTACGAGGCGACGTGTTAACATGGTACAACATGAGGAGGTATCTTCCGGTCAAGAGTGCAACCTAATTGACGTAAACGGTGACAGTGAGCCGGAATATGGAGTCATGGCATTAGACGTTGTACAGATTAACAATGTAGAACTCTTTTTTCTATGCTACGGTGGACACTGGCAGTCTCGTGTCTTTCTTGAACAAGAAAAAGGCGGAAATACTAATGAGGCGGCTTCCCAACGTTAAGTTTGAGGACGTCGGGAGATATCCGTTAAGTGTTACTTATGTTGATTATAATAAGAAACAAATTAAACTGTTTGGATCACTAGAAATCCCAATTACGTCGAAGGGATGGAAAATCAACAATGCGTGTTTCTTAATTTTCCAAAAATGGTACAAGGAATTTGCTCGAGCTGAACCTTCATGAGCAATTGGGAATTGAAACGGTGCAACGCAAACCGGCGGAATTTAGCTTGGCGGGAGAAGAGCAGGAATTGGATCCGACCTCACAGTTCTGGAGGGATTATTTTGTCAAAAGGTACCCTAATGTGTTCAGCAGGCTGGGGAGGTCAAAAAATCATAAAGTATTTACAAACTTTAAAGACCCTTTGGTGCCTAGACAGGTTAAAGGCCGAAAAATCCCTATACATTTAGAAGATCGAGTCACGGCTGAGATTAAAAAGTTAATCAAAGACAAGCACATTGAAAAATTAAAAAAGTGTACCACGGATCATTTCATCGCGCCTGTAGTACTAACAACAAAAAAGGACGGGTCTATAAAACTTGCACTCAATGCTAAACCCATGAATGCCAAATTCTGGCAAAACAAATATCAAATGCCTAATATGCATAAATTAATTGACTCGGCGGCTCAAATCATCACTAGACACACCTGGGAACGTGTGGTTTACTTCTCTTGACCTTAAATTACGCTTTCAGTCAATTACCTTTATCGGAGCTAACCAGTAGTCATTGTAACTTTAGTATTTTGTGTGGAGAGGCAACAGGCACATATCGATTCAAGACTGGTTTCTACGGACTGACGGATATGCCTACGGAATTCCAGAAAGCGATGGACTGTACTTTACTTTACATATGTTACCTTGATGATATACTGGTTGTCACTAAAGGAAGAGTTGAGGATCATAATGTACTGGTCGAAAGAGTCTTGAATCGATTGAATGAAGAAGGATGGGCGTTGAAACTTAGTAAACGTGAGTTCTCAGTTAACAAGTTAATCTGGTTGGGGTACGAAATCGATGAAAACGGTTACGCCCCGAAATTCTCGAAAATAGAGGCTATTAAATACCTGTTGCCACCAAAAACATTTAAGCAGTTAAGATCGTTTATGTTGAATCTCAATCACCTTCAACGTTTCTTTCCGGATTTGCACAAATATACAGTCGCATTCAGAGCTTCGTTAAAAGCGGAGAATGGGAAATCCTTTTTGTGGGGGGAAGGGCAAGATCATGGGTTCCAGAAAATTTAAACTTCATCGCAAACATCCCTTATTTGTTTCACTATGAGGCTTCAAAAGCTTCTCGAGTTAAATGTGACGCAAGTCACAGCGAGCTGCGGGCTTGTTTGGAACAAGAAGTGGAACCAAATGTTTGGGCCCCGATAGCGTTTGCCTCTAGGTTTCTAGACTCCGCGGAAATCAAGTATAGTACCAATGAGTTAGAGCTTCTGGCCATTATAAGATCGTGTGAACATTTTCGTACATACTTACTTGGTCAGCGTTTTGTTATCCTAACTGATCATAAGGCAATTATTTCCGCCCTCAACGAAACGTATGGCAAGAAATTTTATCAGTCAGGACTCTCTCGTTGGGCGGACGTCTTATTCCGTTCGATTATCAGATCGAACATATACCCGGTTCATCCCTGGGTATTGTGGACTATATGTCAAGACACCCGACTTTTGAAGCACCTTTACCGTCATAACATGATGAATTGTTTGTCATTAAATCTATTCAAGCTTTTCATAAGGCTTTAAACTCGATTAGTACTCAACCCAGATCTCAAATAGTGCCGGTTGGGCAAGTTTTATAATGTAACCAATTTCAACCAATCAGATCGTTTGGTAAAACTGGAGGCAATATCAGCTACCTCTTAACTAAAGCGGTGGACCAATCACCAGTTGCTTCATATCACCAATCGCATGTTGGCAATCAGTTTCGCTCGTCGTTCCTAGAGGGCTTCGAGAATAATACTCTACTTGTTAACCAATCCCTCAAGGGTATGCTAATTTATCGTCGAAATTTCTCGCCGCTAGAGGGCGTTAATTTGTGCTCTCAATCAACCAGCCAATCAAATGTTACTATGCAAAACTGTGATTGTACATCATCGCCGCGAGAGGTCGACTTTTCATGCTCTGGTAGATTCGACCAATCACAGCTCAAAATGCAAATGAGATACGCTAAACCGGAAGTTTTTGATCAAACTCGTTGTCTCCGACCTTACATCTCAGAATTCTGTCACGCTATGGATACTTCAAATAATCTTGCTCAAAACACTACTCTACTCTAAATAACTCTAATACTTCAACAATACTATTGACTTCGCAAACAACACGATCGAATAAACAAATCTCCTCAACTTTGTTGAAAATTTTTCTACCAGTTCCCCTAATTTTCGTACCTCAAATCAACAAAGACCGGGACTCTCAATAGTTCGCCCTATGAATCGCCCGAGCCGCTTTGATCAGATACGGACCCGAAACCTTGCCAGAATGCGACATTCACGAGAAAGTTTTGTGGTCACCCGAGGACAGACTACAGGAAAGGCCCTTGCTCAGTTCCTCGACAACTGCCGGAGGCAGAGACAGACGAAACAGGCCAGACAAGGGGATACACTCAGACTGGGGGTTAATGCCATCAATAACCACAAACCGTTGGTCACTCCGGACAAAAAGAAAGTGGTCCGGTCACCAGGCTTGTTCGATGTGGATCTGCTGGGAGATCTGACAGGGGAAGACCCGTTCCTCGGACCGATGAGGACTGCGATCATCAATAAGGATGTGCAATCCTTCAACAAACAGGGGCGTACATGGCTCAATTTTGGACGAAGGCGGCGGTGGTGAACAATTGTGTCCTGATAGACAATAAGTTGGCCATACCCAAACAATTACGAAGTGCCATTCTGATTCGACTCCATCGCTCGCATCCTGGCCAGGCGGCCATGATGGACGCCTCGGAATATATATGGTGGCCATTTCTCAATCGCCAAATTGTCAACCTCTGCGAAAAATGCCCGGAGTGTACTTTATTTGTTAAGAACATCAAAACTTCAGCGACTTATAGCTCTGCTAAGCCGTTACCAGCGTTGTCCGCTCCGAATCAAGAATTGCAACTTGATTTTGCGGGTCCGTTAATAGATGATGAGAAGGGGAAAATGTACATTCTAGTCGCAATAGATCGTTTTTCTAAGTTTCCATCGGTGATGTTAAATAAGACAACCAGTGCGAAAAAAAAATAGTCAAATTTTTACGATCGTATATTCGTAATCATGGCATACCGGAGAACATTAGAACAGATCACGGATGTGGGTTTAACTCTAATGTTGTTAAAGATTTTTGCAAACGTAGAGGCATAAAACATATCCTCACAGCGGTGGGGGATCATCGGAGTTGTGGGTTGGTAGAGAGATCGATCCAGACTATTAAACGAAAGCGGGAACAGAAAAACTAGATCCTAATTTTAAAAACTTGAAGTCGACTTTACATCAAATTTTTGACGATATTCGGAAAACAAAGCATTCTACGTTAAAAATATCTACGTTAACATTACCGGAGAAATAAAAAAACATTAAAAATTCTACGTTAACATTATCGGAGAAAGCCTAAGACTGAGTTTTCGATAGCGCGTGATAATATTGTTCATTCTCCTACTTCAGCGCAACGACTGGAGAGAAACCTCCTAAAACCGGAGCAGCGATTGAGCCAAGACTACAGCCGCGATAGGGCTAAAGTTGTACCCAGAGGAGAGTCACACAGTCCGGAAATCCCTTGTAAATTCAAGCCACTCTTTGGTGTGGGCGAGCGTATAGCGGACAGTCAACCTTACAAGGCCTTGGAGATCCTTGCAAAGGCGGCTAACACCTGGAAGCAGTGAAAACAGATTGTGCCTCCACAACAGGGACAAGAACTTCTCCGCGAAATGGCGGCTCGTAATAGTGACCTCGCAAACTCGCTGAAATCGGGGATCACAAAGGGAACTCTGCGCTTTTACGACAACGTTCGAGATACTTCAGCGCTAGCACTCTCGCAATCCCAGCGAATGAACGTGTCGTCCTCTTCGAGGCCCAAAAGACTCTCGAAAGCACGTAAATTAGAAAAATTAGTTTTACAAGATCCTCTAAGAGTCAAAATCTTTCGGAAAGTTCTTGATCAAAAATCGGGAAAACCTCTGTTCAAACTAGCAAAAATCATGATTACTCGTGTTACGGACCATACTTACATTACTGACAAAGGGAAAGTCTATCGGAAAGAGCACTTAAGCCTAAAACATAATTTTAACCACCCTAAGTTTTCAGCTACGTCTAGCACGGTGGGAGAACGATTCCAGAGACGTATTGCTCCTCGGCCTCAATCTCAGCCATCTACTTCTCCAGCTCCGAGGCAAATAAATGAACCTTCGAAGTGCAAGGTGATTGAACTAACGGGAGAGTCATCAAGCGAGGACTCCTCAATCACCGGACCCCAGCTTGAGTTGGTGGAGGCACCTGTTACAGCGCCTCAAGGATTGGCTCCCGCGGATGCTACATCGATAGCTCCGGTTGTCCATCCTATGACAAACCCCGCCTCGACATCTTCCACAGGAGTTCAAGCAACGCCTCAAGATCCGCCCATCACACTTCAGCCACTGATTTCAGGCACCCGTTCCTCAGGCTGCCGCTCAGGGCCCGGCGGCTACTGGTCATACGGAGGAGGGCAATCCAACTACCTAATCTACGAGCGATTTCACCAGATCTTCTGGTCGGCCCTAGAAACCGACGAGGTTTTATGGCGATCCTCTTCGCCATTCGGTTAAGAGCGTAAATGAATCCGACCCTGCGGAGTTTTCGTTTGCAACAACCAACCCCAGAACAGTCGATTACTACACCTTTCACCCCGATTGTTCGAAAAGGATCGCAGTTGCCTTTTCCCAGAACTAAAGAGCAAGCTACTTCGTTTAAAAAAATCAGAATAGACGAGCATGATAAAACCTCTTAAACTTAAAACTCACAAAAACTACGCTCTATTTGGATTATGATTGGGTTATAGCTAACCTATTAACAAGTGCTTTATGTCTTTCTCATTATTCTGCCTTATACATTCCAAAATTTATACTATGATAAATTTTTTCTAGAGGGGGAAGGGTCATGAGGCGACCTTCGGTACCTCATTCTATTCTATTTAATTATGTATGTCTTATATAACTATGTCTTAATTATCTATTTATAGTGCAGTGACAAATTGATTCAAGGACAAATCTCACCAGCCAAATCGTTTGTCACTTGAGAGTCTTAAGCGAACAGTTGCGAAAGCCTAATG